>NC_037681.1:41452906-41776025 GCF_003255815.1 Theropithecus gelada
TTTTTTTTTTTTTTTTTTTTTTTGAGACGGAGTCTCGCTCTGTCGCCTGGGCTGGAGTGCAGTGGCCGGATCTCAGCTCACTGCAAGCTCCGCCTCCCGGGTTCCCGCCATTCTCCGGCCTCAGCCTCCCGAGTAGCTGGGACTACAGACGCCCGCTACCGCGCCCGGCTAGTTTTTTGTATTTCTTAATAGAGACGGGGTTTCACCGTGTTAGCCAGGATGGTCTCGATCTCCTGACCTCGTGATCCGCCCGTCTCGGCCTCCCAAAGTGCTGGGATTACAGGCTTGAGCCACCGCGCCCGGCCCCAAAAGCTTCTTAAGCTGATAAGCAACTTCAGTAAAGTCTGAGGATACAAAATCAATGTGCAGAAGTCACAAGCATTTCTATAAGGTAAGCAGAGAGCCAAATCATGAATGAACTCCCATTCACAATTGCTACAAAGAGAATAAAATACCTAGGAATACAGCTAACAAGGGAGGTGAAGGACCTCTTCAAGGAGAACTACAAGCCACTGCTCAAGGAAATCAGAGAGGACACAAACAAATGGAAAAATATTCCATGCTTATGGATAGGAAGAATCAATATCATGAAAATGGCCATACTTCCCAAAGTATGTAGCATTATAGATTAAATGCTATTTCCATTAAACTACCATTGACATTCTTCACAGATTTAGAATAAACTATTTTAAAATTCACATGGAACGAAAAAAGAGTTTGTATAACCAAGACAATCCTAAGCAAAAAGAACAAAGCTAGAGGCATCACACTACTGGACTTCAAACTATATAAAAAGGCTACAGTAATCAAAACAACATGGTACTGGTACAAAAATAGACACATAGACCAATGGGAAAAGAATAGAGAACTCAAAAATAAGACTGCACATCTACAGCCATCTGATCTTTGACAAACCTGACAAAAGCCATGAGGAAAAGATTCTTTAGTAAGTGGTACTGGGAGAACTGGCTAACCACATGCAGAAAATTGAAACTGGACCCCTACCTTATACCTTATACAAAAATTAACTCAAGATGGATTAAATACTTAAATGTAAAACCCCAAACTATAAAAACCCTAGAAGAAAATCTAGGCAATAGCATTCAGGACATAGGCATGGATAAAGATTTCATGATGAAATCACCAAAAGCAATTGCAACAGAAGCAAACATTGACAAATGGGTTCTAATTAAACTAAAGAGTTTCTGCACAGCAAAAGAAAGTATCCTTTCACTTTTAAAAGAACATTGGATTATTTTTACGTATCCCTTTTAAAAATTTATTTGGTCTGTAGTTTGTATAATAATTATCTCAATGTTTTTCAGAAATCTCCAGCATTAAATTTAATTTTTTTCCTATATATAACTTTTAGAATAATTTTTTTCAGTGTGGATTTTATAATATAACTTAAGAATATGTCAGATTATAATAGTTGTTCCCCTTTGGCTATGTAATACATTAACAGTTCAGTGTGAAATCTGAGTAGTATCTTCAACTTATTTTCTTTTCTCGATACTATTCATATTGTTTTTCCTTAGCACGATGTTTTTTATTTCTGTTTTTATGTCTTTAAACATACTGATACCTCTGAATATCTTCTCCTTCCTACCAAATTATCCTCTTTTATAATCTTGTCACATTCTCCTCTAAGGTGCATTCATTCATCAAACATTTTGGAAGTGACTATATTAAATATTGGAGATACAAAAATGAGTAAGTGAAATTCCAGTTCCTAAGATATTCCCAGTACAGTGGTGGAAACAAATAATCAGTTATAGTAAGATATACTTTGACATGTAGCAAAGGTATATAATAGGTGTTCTGGACAAAGGACAGTGTGCCTAACTTCCTAGGATTGAGGAAACGGTTGAAAAGGAGTCTCAAAATATGACTTGTGAGCCTGACTCTTGAAAGATAAGTGGTACAATTTTCTAGGGAACTTAGGCAAACACCTAAGAAAGTAAATTATAGAAGGTGTAGTATAGCCAAACAAAGTTGACACATTACAAACATACTACTTTTGTTTGAAAATATTATTTCTTCTGTATACGTGAATAATGGTTGCAATAGTTACACAATTAGAAATGGAGAGTTATTTTCCCTCTGCATTAGAAAATGTTGTTCCATGCTCTTTTGACTTCCACTTTTGATCCTGAGAAGTCTCCTGTCTGCTTAGCAATAATTCATTTTCCTTATGAGTAGTCTATTCCTTCCTGGTCCTGTACATCTTCACGTTGTATTTGGTGTTTCACACCTAACACATTATTTATTAATGTTGTTAATTATGTTTATCCTGCTTGAGACTCTGACATTCCTGAATCTAAAGATTGGTCTTTTTGTCCACTCTGGGATATTCTTAGCTATTATATCTTCATGGGTTCTTGCCCATTATATTTTTCTTTGTACAACTGTTTTGATACATGTGAATTATTATTATACTATGACTCAACATATTTTCCATATATTAATCTCTTTCCATTGCATTCTGGGTAATCTCTTTACACCTGTCTCCCAAATAAACTCTTCAGTGGTATTTAATTTGCAGTTTATTTTGAGTTATTAATTTTAATTATAGTTTTCCACTCGAAGTACTATTTCTTTTATTTTCATATTTGCTTGCTCATTTTTATTCTCTTCTTTTCTATCCCAATTTCAGTGTCTTATTTTATTTAACATATTAAGAATACTTAGTTTATACATGTATTTTATAATACCAGTGTATACACTCATTGTAGATACAAATTTGTAGTTAAATCTGTGAACTGTTTTTTACTTATTGTACCTTATTTACCCACATATTTTATGATTTTATTGTTGACTCATGTTTCTTGGTACTTTTAACTGTGGAAATTCTTTAAGACCTGTGTTTAAAGTACATCCTACAGTTGGAATTTGCATATTCTTTTGCCAAGTGCCTGAGGGAATTTTCAGACCCAACCCCTGGCTTAGTGGTTTTTCTTGTGTTCAGGTAGTATAAATTCGAGCTGCCAAAGCTCAGGGTTAGGAAAGCTTTAGAAAGGTTTTTTGTTTGTTTGTTTTTTAGTTAAAGTAAAAATGCTGAAACATGTAAATAAGCCATTTTGTCTCACAGTTTTTTATTTCAGTCCCTGGGATATCACTTTTGGAATCCGGTTATGCAGGAGTGTCTGATCAAACTTTTTACCCTGCTTGATTACCATACAGTTTACTACTTGCTTGTACTTACATTTGTACTTTTGAAACACAGGTTTAAGTGCTTTGGATATCAGGAACTACATTTAGCACTTGTTTACCTCTGTGGATTAGGCATTGACTTCTTAGATATGACTAAAATCACGAGTGACAAAACTGGACTTCTCAAAGTTCAAAATTTTTGTTTCAAAGGACACCATCAAGAAAGTGAAAAGATTACCTACAGAATGGGGAAAATATTTGCAAACTGTATAGTAATTAACTTGTATGCACAATATATAGAGAACCCTTAGAACTCAACAGTTAAAAGGACACCCCATTTTATAAATGGGGAAAGGTTTTATATAGCAGCTTCTCTCAAGAAAATACACAGTAAACCCATGAAAAGGTGCTCACTATCACTAGCAACCACAGAAATACAAAAGCACAACTAAATAGCACTTGATATCCAGTGGGTTGGCAAAAAAAAAAAAATGTTAAAGATAACAAGTATTGATATGGATGTAGAGAAAAATTGGAACTCTCATACATTGCTAGTGAGATTGTAAAATCATGCATCTACTTTGGAACACAGTTTGATAGTTCCTCAAAATGTTAATTAACATTGAGTTGATGCATGACCCAGCAACTGTATTCCTGGGTATACACTTAATTTAAGAAATATATCTACACAAAAAATTGTGCACAAAATTTTATGGTAGCATAGTCAGAATAGCCAAAAATAGAATCAAATCAAATGTCCCTTAATGGAAGAGTTTATAAACAAAGTTGGTATATTCATGCAATAGGATATTATTCAGCAAAAGAAAAACAATTGGTACAGGAGGGTCTTTGAAAATTCATAGAAAATTCATATTATGAAAAATCTATGCATGGATTTCAAAAATTTGTTTACACCAAAATAAACTGGTGTTATTTTGATATTATGTATCTGAACAGGATCTAGTTTGAGATACTAAAAAGGATAAGACATCAGTTTGAAAAGAAACCCTATCAGAACAAGATGCATTCTGCTAAAATTGAAGCAAGAGTAAACATCAAATTTATGATGATGCTTGGGTGGAAGAATGGCAAAATCACTGATGCTTTATGAAAAGTTTGTGGGGACAATGCTTCATAGAAATCAGCAGTTTATAAATGGATAACTCTTTTTAAGAAGGAATGAGATGATGTTGAACGTGAAAACTGCAGCAGCAAATCTCCACATCAATTTGCAAGGAAAAAGTTACTCTTGTTCATGCTTTAATTGAAGAGGACCCATGATTAATGGCACAAACAGTAGCCACAGCTATAGACATTTTGACTGGTTCAATGTACACGATTCTGACTGAAAAATTCAAGTTGGGGCAACTTTCCATTTGATAGGCCTCAAATGCATTGCACACAAATCAGCTGAAGACAAAAGCAGAGCTTTCAATGGAAATTTTAAACAACTGGGCTCAAAATCCTGAAACAGTTATTTGAAGAACTGAAACATGGCTTTACAAGTATAATCCTGCGACAAAACACAATTAAAGCAGTGGCTACCAAGAAGTGGAAGTGGTCCAGTCAAGGCAAATTGGACCAATCCAGGGCAAAGGTCATGATAACAGATTTTTGGGATCTAAAGACATTTTTATTTTATTTTCTGGCAAGCCAAAGGATGATGACATCTGCTTACTTACTATGAGAGTGTTTTGAGAATGGTAGCCAAAGCTTTAGCAGGAAAATGCCCAGGAGAGCTTTACCAGAGAGTCCTTCTCCACCCTAACAATGCTTCTGCTCATTCTTCTTGTCAAGCAAAAGCAATTCTGAAAGACTTTCATTGTGCAATCATTCATCCACCTTACTGTCCTGGTTTGTCTCTTTCTGACTTCTTGTTTTGTAATCTAAAAAAAAAAAAAAAAAATCTCTAATGGGCACCCATTTTTCTTCAGTTAATAATTGGATAACTGCATTTGATGCAGTCAAAATGCCTGCATTGATATGGTTAAATTCCCAGCACCCCCAGTTCTTCAGGGATGTACTAAATGTCTGGTATCGTTGCTTACAAAAGTACCTTGAACTGGATGAAGCTTACATCGAGAAGTAAAGTTACATATTTTTATTTATCATTTTAATCCAATTTTCCCATAAACCTTTTGAAGTCCCTTTGTACATGCTATGCCATGAATGAGTCTCTAAAATATGATGCTAAGTAAAGAAGCTAGTTACAAAAGATCACATATTGAGTGATTAGATTTATATGAGATGTTCAAATTAGGCAAATTCTTAGAAAGCAGATTGATTAGTGGTTGCCAATGCTTGCAGAGAGATGAGGATGGGAAGTGACTATTAATGAGAGTGAGGTTTCTCTTTGGGGCAGTGACAATATTCTCAAGTTAAATAATTGTGATACTTTCTCAACTTTGTGAATCTACTGAAAATCAATGAATTGTATACTCATAAAAGGTGAATTTAATGGCATGTGAATGACAGTAAAGGAGTTATTAAAAATTACATGTATTATACTGTGAATTCACTTGAGACTAAAGATGAGAAGAAGAATGTAATGAAAAATTATCTAGTACAGGGATTTTGAAATTAACTAAATAGAATAAGATCTAAAACCTCAAAGGAAAAAAAAAACGAACAAAGGAATAGGCCTGGGAAGGGGAAAATAGCCATTCCTTTGGCAGTATCCTCAGCTCAGAGCCTTCTATGCATAATATTATTATTAGATGTGTAAAAATGTTGATGTGTAACATATTTTTTTACATTAACTATTTGAAAATGTAGCAAAGTGAAAAGCACAAAAATACACATTTTGAGGGTTTATTTTAGATTGTACACCTGTGTAACCACCAACATAGTTCAATAATAGAACAGTGCTAAGACTACAGGAGCTCTTTTTCCTCGCCTCAAATATTTATGCCCTCCTCTCCAAATGAACTGCTGTTTTGACTTTTGTAGTAATTCCTTTTAAATTTTTTTTTATCCCTGAATCTTACCAACAACAAAAAGATAATGTTGCCTTTTTTTTGGGTAATACCTATATATGGAATTTGTGATAGGCATATATGTGTGGCCTTTTTTTCACAATTTTTTATATATATGAAATACATCTATGTTTTTGTGTGTAGCTGTGATTCATTAATTTTCATTTCTGAATAATGCTTCATTATAAAGTATTATAATTCTACTTTTGATGACATTTATTTCCAATTTTCATCTCTTGCAAATACATATAGAAACTACTGTGTACCATTTGATGACCATATATATATGATTTCTGTTGGGTGTTGCTGGGTCCCATTGCTAGAATCGCTGGGTCACTGACTGTATAAATTTTGTACCTTGTGGTGTGGATTTCCCAGAAAAAAATTGTGGCAAGATCTTGTATACAATTACTTTATTTGGGAGCAGGAAGAAGGGAGCAGGGGAGCACAACACAGGGGAGGAGGAAAAACTAACATGGGGTGTGTTATTGAGGTCGTTGTTAGGTGCAGTGGGAGCTCAATTTCTAAGAAGGTGTCAGAATGAATACTAGAAGTGTCCGTCTGAAGGATGGGAGTTGGAGCAGGTTCTGTAGTGTTAGAGAAGGTCCTCAGACAGAAGATGGAAAGACACACTGCTCATGCTTGAGGTGAGTTGCCATTACAGCACTAGAAACTGTCTGGGCTTGTGGGATACCACTGTTTATGACAGAAATTAGAGTTACACTGAAGTCATTTGTCAGGGAACTAGTGGCATCTACTTCAGCCCATTCTTTAAGCTGCTCACATCTGCCTTGCCAACACATTAAGTCCAATCTCTCCTTTAAGTGTTCAAGTAGATGACTAATTACAGTCTCCAGAAGGGTTGGTGGAACATGATAGACTCCCCATGGTTGACAGTGTTTTCAAGTTTTTGATTTATATTAATCATCTCCTATTTTCTCTACTATTTTAGGTTTCCTGTACCTTTGGCAAGCGTTTTGGCTGGTCTGGACCCATTAGGTTGCTACACTTGCCCATTCACTATTGTTATCAGGCATGGAAGTACCAAAAGACATCAATGAATCCTCTGAGTTCCAGGCGTAGTTGTCTCTGGCTTCATATTTAGTAGCAAGTGTAGTTCCCCATAATACTTGAAATAATTCTCCTGTGCCAGTATTATGACTAGTTTAGTTGTCTTCTGATTTATCAGCATGAGGTATGAAAGAGATTAGGCAGCAATCATAGTTTCAGGCTTGGAAAAGTCATATTATGTCCCTTGGTGGAATTATCACACCCTTTCCACCCAAGAAACAAGTTCCTATATACTTGTAGACCCTGAGGTTGTAGGGATGGAAATAATATTTTGAGAAGGAGTCACTAAAGAGAGGGTTAGAGGAGCTATTCCTACTTAATACCACTTGGTTTAGGCCCTGTGTGTTCCAGCTATTGGGTACAATACACCATACATTGGCCATTCTTTTAGTGCTGCAAACCTAGAGTGTTTTCTCTTATCTGGAGGATGCACTGAACCATTAATAGGTCATTGTATCATTGTGTTAGACTATGACAGTTAATTTGGTATGTGGTAAGATGAGTAGTTGTCACAGCTGTGTAGTTATTGTTGTATCTCTTTTTGTTTTTGAGACAAAGTTTCACTCTTGTTGCCCAGGCTGGAGTGCAATGGCATGACCTTGGCTTACCGCAACCTCCACCTCCCGGGTTCAAGTGATTCTCCTGCCTCAGCCTCCCAAGTAGCTGGTATTACAGGCACGTGCCACCACGCCCGACTAATTTTTGTATTTTTTGTAGAGTTGGGGTTTCTCCATGTTGGTCAGGCTGGTCTCGAACTCCAGACCTCAGGTGGTCTGCCCGCCTCAGCCTCCCAAAGTGTTGGGATTACAGGCGTGAGCCACCGTGCCCAGCCTGTTGTATCTCTTTAACATAAAATGGGTCTTCTTATCTGAGGTGATGATGCTATATGAGATCTTATGTTAGTAACTAAGTTGTGAGTTCTTATATTGTGGGGCTGACAGACTTACTATAGCCAAAAGTACATTCAAAAGTAGGTACCGATTCTGTTAAGGGTAGTCATTACTGTCTCCAGCATGGAATGAGTTCAGGGTGACATATTTGTCACCAAGTTTCTGGTTATTCTTTTGAGAGATGATACCATAGTGAGGGTTCATCATGGCTTTCTTCTGCTGACAAAAGTATCTGCAGTAGGGGTTGCTACATATAACTTGGTGAGAAGCAGCAACATACTGCAGTCATTGATAATGTCCATCTCTTCCACCATGTTGTCATTCATGGGCCATTTGCACATAGACTAATATTATGAGATCTTTGGGGTATTGCTTTTCTGGCTAGAAACCTGTGACCAGTGGCACCTTTGCCTGAGGTTTGCTCGGGTCCACTGGGCTTGTTCCCATCAGGTTTCGCTCAGCTCACGCTACTGGCCTGGATCCCATGCCTCCAAGGGAGACTGGAGTCAGACGTGGAGTGGTCAGGGGTGTGTGAGCAAACATGGGGTCTGGCCACTGCACAGTCAGACACACTGGCCACTGTTGCAGGGCAGGCAACTCCAGGTGCTGGCGTGGGTGCCAGCTTTCTGCGAGGCTGCAGCTGGACCAGGCATACTGCAGGCAGCTTCCCCAGCTGGCACTGGGGAATGCAGTGGTCCCCAGAAACATGAAGACACCTGGAACTACAGGGCCACAAAGAGGGAGTCAGAGCTCTGGCATGGGAAGCTTTCAGGTCTGGGCTCCCCAAAGGGCTGCAGCTCTTCTCTCCTTCTTTTGCCTGCAATATGGCAAGCAAGGGCATGTTTCAGCCCTGTTTGTATTACAGCAGCTCTTTCAGTCTTGCAACTCAGCAGGTCCCGAGTTCTTGTCCTGTGACCAGGAAGAATGAGGTATGCAGACCAGTGGAGGGTAAGTAAGATGAAGAGGAGCTTTCTTGATCAATAGAACAGCTCAGGAAAGACCTGCAGTGGGCAGCTCCTCTCTGTCACCAGGGTGTCCCGATGAGCGTTCAGCTCCTAACAGAGAGGGTAGCTCCTGTCTGTAGGCAGGTCATCCCAACAAGTGTTCAATTCTCAGAAGAGAGAGGGTAGCTCCTTTCTGCAGCTGGTTGTCCCAAGTGTTTAGCTATCAGCAGAGAGGATAGCTTTCTCTGTAGCTGGTTGTCCTATCATCTGCAGCTGTTGGCAGAGAGTAGGCCCCAGAGTGGGTGGCTCCTCTCTGCAGGCAGGTTGTTCTGTCGTTTGCAGCTCTCAGCAAGGAGGATAGCTACTCTATGCCGCTGGTTGTCTCATTGGCTCTCCATCCTCTGCTCTGCTCTGGCTGAGCCTGGAGCTTTTATAGGACTCAGAGGGGAGGAACTGCATGCTTATTGGTTCATGGGCAACCACAAGTGGGCCCAGAAAAGGCACCACAAGTCCCTACTCCAGTCCATGGGACTGGCAGCTTGGCCCCCAGCCTTCAGGCCCTCCCTGGCCTGAAAGTGGGGCCTCATCAGGGACCTGCTTCCTTCTGCCCGGGAGCGTGTCTGCCTGCTGCCACCATCCATGGCACTGAGGCTGCTTGTGCCAAGGGGCAACTGGAGGCCAGCGTTGAGCCACCCTGAGCTCCTCCCTCAGCTTTCCCCCATGCTTGTTGGTGCCCAAGGTCCAGAGGGGGCCGAGGTGGCAGGAGCATGTCAGTGCTTCCCTGAGCATGCACACACCTGGCCAGGGTGTGATAGCATGGGGGCTCAGCCCCAACTTTGCTCTGACATTGCAGTGGGCAGCTGCAGCTGCACCTGGGAGAGTGGGGCTGCTACCTGCTCCTGGCTCCTGCTGGCTCTGTGGAGTACACAGCCCCAGTTGCACCCCCTCACAGCCTGGGGTAGAGGTTCCCGGTCCTTGCTGGGCCAGGCCGGTGTCCAGGGCAGGGGCAGCATTTCCACGAGGCCCCCCCTTGGTCTCAGTGCTCAAGGGTGCGCAGAGCTTCTCCTCTAAAGGCTCGCGGCCCTGCCCAGGGGAGCACCTCTGTATCAGTCTGTTCTCATGCTGCCAATAATAAAGCATACATACCCAAGACTGGGTAATTTATAAAGGAAAGAGGTTTAATTGACTCAGGGTTTCACATGGCTGGGGAGGCCTCACAATCATGGCAGAAGGCGAATGAGGAGCAAAGTCAGGTCTTACATGGTGTCAGGCAAGAGAGTGTGCAGGGCAACTCCCCTTTATAAAACCATCAGATCTCATGTGACTTAATTCACTATCATGAGAACAGCATGGGAAATACCTGACCAATGATTCAATTACCTCCCATCAGGTCCCCCCAGTGAAACTCTGGGAATTATGGGAGCTATAATTCAAGATGAGATTTGGGTGGGGATGCAGCTGAACCATATTAGCCGCCTGTAGTGGATTGCAGTCTGCTTTGCTGTTGGGCATGTCAGGCCCAGCAATCACCCGGATGTGGGGTGGATTCCCCAACACATGGCCCTGGGTGGTTCTGGGCAGAGCCTCTCCTGAGGCACAGGAACCTGGCAGGGTGGCCACAATGACTGCACCGCTGACTGGGTCCCTGAGGTAGGCGCTGCTCCCACTTCCCGCCCTGGGCTGGCGAAACAAGGCCCGAGGTCCACCCTCCTCTCTTTACCCCCGGCCCCAGAGCGTGGGGGCTCCGGACCTGGGGGTGGGTCCTGCCTGGCTGCACTAGGGTGGGGGCAGTGCTTTTGGCTACCTCAGGGAAGTGGGGCACAGTGGACCCACCACCGCCATTGCTGCTTCCACAGGCACTCCTGCCGCCACCACCACCTTCCTGCACCTCCCTGCTGTGGCAGCCCGCCACTGCCATCACTAACATGGCTGAGAACAGAGGCTCTATAACACCCACCCAATGGGTGATTCTCATCACCTGGTTTTTGAGTATCTTTTCTGTGGTGGATATCTTATGATGAGCGTTAGTATGAATCAAAAAAAGATTTACATATTCTGTGGCCGTTACCACTGGTCCATTCAAATGCCTCTTCACCACATTTTCTTGTCTCTAATCTTCCAGACTTGTTCCTTCTGAGCCCTGACCAACCACTTTAGCCAGTTGCCACTGTCTGGCAGTGTGAAACCTACCTCAGGTTTACTTCCGTTCAGAAAGGATGTAGGTTCTGCCCATAGGAAAAGTTTCTTATTGTTTTTCATGAATGCTTCTGAATTGAGCTATAGTTTGGCAATAGTTCATACTGGCTGGAGATGACATTGATTTGACCAATTTATGGAACAGGCTTTCCCCCCGGCCCCCTTAAATTATCTGTCAGGTGATCCTAGGACATCCTTCCATGAAGACAAAGAGAAGTGTGTGATTTTTGAGTGTCTGAACGTCATATCAATTTTAGATTCCTGGGTTAAATCCCACTTAGATGTGCTATATAAAATATCTTGCTGGATTTGGTGCTAATATTTTGTTAGGGAATTTTGCATCTATATTTATAAGTAATACTGGTATGTGGATTTCTGGTTTTTAAATCATGTCTTTGTCTGGATTTCGTATCAGGAGGATACCAATGGGTTGGGAAATGACTGAAAACATTTTTGTGGGGTTGGTATTATTTCTTTTTTCAAAATTTAATCGTATTTACCAGTGAAGTAATCTGGGCATGGACTTTTCTTTGTGGGAGAATTGCTAATGGCTAATTTAAATTTTGCTAAGTTACGTAACTATCACTATAAGTAAGTTTCAATACATTTTTATCACTGCACTATCATTCCTATGTCACATTACTGTTAGTCCCTATCTACTGCCTTGCCTCTACCTCTGCTCCAAGAAAATGCTAATATCTGTCTTTAAAGCTTGCTGTTTTCTGAATATTTTAATTAAGTGGAATCGTACAATATATGGTCTCTTCTGTCTAACTCCTTTCACTAAACAAATTTTTTTTGAGATTCATCCATCTCATAGCATCTGTCAATAGTTCATTCATTTTTATTGATGAATAGTATTCCATTCAGTGAACATCTCCCATTTCAGTCGTTTCTAAGTTTTGGTTTATGATTATGATTATGATTATTGCTGCTAGGAACATATGTATGCAAGCCATTATGTAGATACTGTTGATACAGTAAGAATGAAGAGACTTGGTAGTGAGTAAAGTAAGAGTTTCAGTGAAAAAGTTTATGATGCAGTTTTTTTTCTGCCTAGTAGCTTGCTTGTTTATTTATTTACTTGGTTTTGGGATACTAAGTCATGTGACTATATCTGAGTTTCTAGATAGTTGATGTGTCACTGTATATTACTTTGCACTGGTTTATTTATAACATTTTATTTAATTTGCATTTTGTTCTCCTATTTGGTTAAAAACTCAATAAATGTAATGATTCAGTTTGCCTCCATATTTTATACATAATAGATGAGATAAATGTATATTGATTAATTGAATTTAAAATTTTGTCATCTTTTCAAAGGGCATATTTCATGAGCTTTTAAAAATAATGTGAAAACACTGTGGATATCTTAGTTAACAGGGACTATGGATTCCCTGTTTGCTAAGGGATTAATTAACCAATATTCCCTTTATTAATAAGGCTTATAGTCTGACTTTTAAGGAACTTTATTTCTCTTTTGGTAATCTGTACTTCTGATTTGAATATTGTACAAGTCAAATATACTAAGAGGTAAAGATTATAGATAAAAGAACAAATTTTTCCAGCAGTTAAGAAAAATGTTTCTGTATTTTTTTTGGGGTGGTTTTACTGACATCTAGTGGCATTCAGTCCTATATGTTTAAGCTTGCTTTATTTCTACTTGTCTTTCCATGACTATCTCATGTTTTAAAACTTAAGGAAAAAGCAGGTTCAGGTGTCTAACGTGAGGATAGCATTTTTTGTTGAGGATTCATGATATTATGCATATACCTTGTATATTATTTGACATAAATGGATCAATATGACTATGTCATTCATTCCTAAGTTTAGTTTTTTCCTGTACCTTTTCATTTCCTTTATTTGCTTGGATTTCCTTTCCTCCTCCTCTCCTCATTAATATAATTCCTCCACCCTTGCCCTGAGGTAGGTCATTATAACACTGGAGATTTTCTCCATGTGCATGTAAATTAATGAATGAGTGATTATACATCTATAAATACATATATACAGAGTACACGTTTGTGTTATTTGTTCTAGAAAAGTAAAATCATACATAATTTTTTGCATTTTGCTTTTCTTAGCATACCTCTTGAAAATCTTTCTAAGATAGGTAATGTAGTTCTATTTGTTCTTTTAAATGTATGCATACTATTTAAAATTGTGGATGTATTTTAATTTTGTTTTCAGTAACTTTTCTTTTGGTGGCTACTCATCATTATTATTTATTATTTTTTATTTTTTTGCCACATTGGGGATAGTTACATTAGACATCTATGCCTATATATCCTTACAGAGGGTAACTTTGACTCTTTGACATAGCTTTTTATCAGTGAGATTGAGATAGCTTTTTATCAGTGAGATTGCTGGGTGAAAGAATGTGTTTAATTTTAATAGATGTTACCATATTGCTTTCAAAAACAGCTCAAATGTCCATGAGCAATGCATGAGAATACCTTCCCCACATCACCATTACTAGAATAGAATTTTGGATATCTTAGTTATAAAATAATGTCACAAATAAAAGAAATGTATTCTTTAGATTTGTTTCATTTTTTCTTATAGCATGTATTAAAATTACAAGAAAATGATTAATAATATCGATTGTGAATACTACTCTAGTTACTGATTTAAATAGAAGTGGATTTAGTTTTAAAATATAGGATATTTCCTCTTGGTTTTTAATACATGGTTTTAAAGTATATATTGAACTAGTTTCCTTCTAATCTTATTCTACTTAGAGTTTTTATTATGAAGAGCTGTTGAATAGTATTAAATACCTTTTAAGTACTTACTAATATGATCATGCTATTTCTACCTTTCATTTGTTGATATAATCAATTATGTTGATAGATTTCCTAAATCTGAATTGTTCTTACATTTCTGGAGTAAATTCTGCTCAGTTAGATTAGATAAAACTCAGCTGTGATCTCATATGGTCCAGTCTTTTAGTAAATTGTTAAATAAAACATACATAAAATAGTGTTTTTCAACATTTATACCCTTTACGTGACTAATATATATTTGATTTTACTGCTCACATTCGTATGTCTGAACAATACATTTTAAAATTTTATCTTGTTAAAATCATAAAATGGAATCCTACTTAATTCTTCTGGCTTATTTGGTCATTAGTAAGTTTTTGAGGTTCATCCACTTTGATGCATGTAGTTATAGCTCATTAATTTTCATTGCTGTATAATACCTTACTATGTGAATATACCACAATTTACCCATTGAGTTTGATGGACATTTGTGTTGTTTCTGATTTTGGCGTTCTACAAATAATGGCATCATAAGATATTTTAAAAATATGCCTTTAGTACAAATGTACAAGAATGTGTCTAAAATGTATTCTAGAACTCGAGCTAAGGTTTGTCTCCAGTTCAAATGGATAGGGTTTGTCCATATTCAATTTTGTGAGTTACTGCAAGACTACTTTACACGTTTTTGAAATTATAATCACACCAGCAGTTTATGAAAATTGCCATTTCTCCATATTATCACCATCATTTAATATTTTTTGAAATTTAAATGTTTACTAATTTGGGTGCGAAATGAATCACATAGTCTAAAAAACTTTATTTTGAAATAATTTTAAAATTATAGAAGTATTGCAAGAATAAAATGATTCCTCTTAACTATTTACCCAGATTCATTGGTTCACCATATTTGCCTTATTTTTTGAATTTGTACATGTATGTATGCATGTGTGTGTATTAATGTATGTATATATATGTAGAATGCAGATATATATACACACACACATTTATATACACACATACATATATATGCACACACATTATTTTTCCTTATCTGTTTGAGAGTAAGTACATACACTATCTCACAACACTTCAGCATGTATGTCCTGTAAATAATGCTTTCCGCATAACGAAGCTATATCCATTGAAATCAGGAAATCAACATTGATAACACTCCTACCATCCAATATCTAGAGTTCATTCACAATTGCATTTGACATGGTGGCTGTAGGTTCAAGTCTCCTGTACTCACTGTGGTGACTGTGTTTCCACTGCAGTTTTTATAAGCATTTCTTAGATTACAAATTAGAAGAAACTTTGACTTTCTGGGAATTTAGATGCTGCTTTCCAAAATTTTCTATTCCTTTCTTTTGTCCTCTCCCTTCCCATTTGGATTCTTGTCTTTTTTTTTTTTTCTATTGATCCTGGATATTTGCAAATATCTTCTGGATTCATTGGTTTTCTTGAATCTGTGTATTGGTGTCATTCATAAGTCTGGAACATTCTTACCATAATATCTTTCCATATTCCTCTGCCCCAATCTCTTTTGAAAACTTCATTTAGATGTAAATTAGATGTTCTCATTCTCACTTCTTTAAAACTGTATTCTGTATGTATTTTTTTAATTCTTTGTCTCCTGTGTTCTGTTCTGAATAATTTCTATCAGTCTGTCTTCCTGCTCAGCAATTATTTCTTCAGACTTTAAAACCAAGCCATTTCGTTTTTGCCTACAGTTTAAAAAATATTTGACTATTTTATGACTGCAAAGGTAATCTAGAGTTTTTTTTTTTTTCAAAACTTTATTATATTACCTTTCACGTTTAGATTTAAAATAGATTTTTTAGTATGCTGTGAGGTAGGGGTAAAGATTCATATTTATGTATATGGATAGTCAGTTACTCAGTACAACTTATCGAAAAGTTTTTCCCTATTGCATGATAGTAAAATGCAATCGACTGCATATGTGTTGGTGTGTTACCAAATTCTTTTCCATTGATTAGTTTATCTTTTTTTTTTTTTTTCAAATACTAAATTGAATTAACATTCTAGCTTTATAATAGATCTTGAAATAACACTTCAATATACATGTAAGAACATGTTCCAGGATGGATCTTTATGATAATTTAAAAATATATAGCAATAATGAAATTGCTCAGAAAGAGAATGCATATATTTAATTTGACTCAGAAGTGTTATATTGCTTTCCAGAATGACTTTACCAATCTATACTCCTCCCAGCGGTGATCATTCCTGTATACGTTTACATTTCCACGAACATTTGACATTGCTCAGCATTCATTTTATTAGTATTAAATATAACAGTGATATAATGTTTTAATATTTATTTCTCTTATTAGTATATTTGAGCATACTTTTTATGCTTGTTAGCCTCTACTTATCCTTTTCCTATTTTCCTGTTGGTTTTTTAAATCCTTGTTGTGAATATATAAGGAATATATATTGGAACTCTGTAATAGACATTTCTGTGATGATGAAAGCATTTTATTCTGATATGTCTAGTAAGGAACTACTGGCCTCACTTAGCTATTGAGCATAATAGCTACTGAAATGGAGAAATTACTTTTTATTATTTTTCAGCATTTTTAGAATTTAGTTTTTCTGAGATTTTGATGCACCCATCACCGGAGCAGTGTACACTGTACCCAGTGTGTAGTCTTTTATTCCTTATCCCCCTCCCACCCTTTCCCCTGAGTCCCTAAAGTCCAATGTATCATTCTTATGACTTTGTGTCCTCATAGCTTAGCTCCCACTTATAAGTGAAAACGTAGGATGTTTTGTTTTTCATTCCTGAGTTACTTCACTTAGAATAATAGTCTCCAGTTCCATCTAGGTTGCTGCAAATGCCGTTATTTCATTCCTTTTTGTGGCTGAGTAGTATTCCATGCTGTACATATGTACTGCATTTTCTTTATCCACTAGTTGATTGATGGGCATTTGGGCTGGTTCCATATTTTTGCAATTGCAAATTGTGTTGCTGTAAACATGCGTGTGCAAGTATCTTTTTTTGTATAATTACTTCTTTTTCTCTGGGCAGATACCTAGTAATGTGATTGCTGGATCAAATGGTAGATCTTCTTTTAGTTCTTTAAGGAATCTCCTCACTGTTTTACATAGTGGTTGCACTAGTTTACATTGCCACCAGCGTAAAAAGTGTTCCCTTTTCACCATATCCACATCAACATTTTTGCAGGAGTAAGGTGGCCTTCTTGCAGGAGTAAGGTGGTATCACATTGTGGTTTTGATTTGCATTTATCTGATAATTAGTGATGTTTAGCATCTTTCCATATGCTTGTTGATCATCTGTATATCTTCTTTTGAGAATTGTCTATTCATGTCCTTAGCACACTTTTTGATGGGATTGTTTGTTCTTTTCTTTCTGATTTGAGTTCTTTGTAGATGTGGATATTATTCCTTTGTCAGATGTATAGATTGTGAACATTTTCTCCTACTCTGTGGATTGTCTGTTAGCTCTGCTGATTATTTCTTTTGTTGTGCAAAAGCTTTTTAGGTTAATTAAGTCCCATCTATTTATCTTTGTTTTTGTTGCATTTGCTTTTGGGTTCTTGATCATGAAGTCTTTACCTAAGCCAGTGTCTAGAAGGGCTTTTCTGAAGTTATCTTCTAGAATTTTTATGGTTTCAGTTCTTAGATTATAGTCTTTGATTCATCTTGAGTTGATTTTATATAAGGTGAGAGATGAGGATCCAGTTTCATTCTTCCAAACGTAGCTTGCCACATATCCCAGCACCATTTGTTGAATAGTGTGTCATCTCTTTATTTTATGTTTTTGTTTGCTTTGTTGAAGATCAGTTGGCTGTTAAGTATTTGGCTTTATTTCTAAGTTCTCTATTTTGTTCCATTGGTCTATGTGCCTATTTTTATACCGGTACCATGCTGTTTTGGTGAATATGGCCTTGTAGTATAGTTTGAAGTTGGGTAATGTGATCCTCCAGATTTGTTCTTTTTGCTTAGTCTTGCTTTGGCTATGTGGGTTCTCCTTTGTTTCTATATGAATTTTAGGATTTTGTTTTTTTAGTTCTGTGAAGAATGATGGTGGTATTTTGATGGGAATTGCATTGAATTTGTAGATTGCTTTTGGCAGTATGGTCATTTTCACAATATTTATTCTACCACTCCATGAGCATGGGATGTGTTTCCATTTGTTTGTGTTATCTATGAATAAATTACTTTTTAATTTTACTTAATTTAAATTTAAATAGCCACATGTGGATATTGACTCATAAGTTATAGAGTCAGCTCTAGATATTATTCCTTTATAATTCTGGGGCACTGCAAATATCTTCTTTTTATCAGTGGTGTTCAGCATAGTACAGAAATGGGGAAAGGACCTGAATAGACATTTCTTGAAAGAAGACATACAAATAGTTGACAGGCTTATAAAAAGGTGAGTAGCATCACTTATCATCAGGGAAATGTAAATCAAACCACAACAAAATATCATCTCATATCTGTTAGAATGTCTATGATCAAAAAGAAAAAAGGTAACAAGTATTGACAAGAATGTGGAGAAAGGGAGACCCTTGTACACTATTGTATAAATTGGTACAGCCGTTATAGAAAACTATGTAGAGATTCCTCAAAAAATTAAAAATGGAACTAGCTACATTCGTCAATTTTACTACTTGGTATATAAGCAAAATAAATGAAAATAGTATATTGAAAGGAGACTTGCACTCCCATGTTTATTGCACCATTATTAACAGTAGCCAAGATATGCAGACAACCTAAATGTCCATTGATAAATGAATAGATAAAGAAAATGTGATATATATATATATATGTATACACACACACACACACACACACGTACATATATGCACATATGCAATGGAATTCTAGCCAAGCTTTTATAAAGAAGAAAATCTTACCATGGTGAACCTGGAGGACAATATGCTATGTAAAACAAGCCAGACACAGGCAGAAAAATACTGCATGATCTCCCTTTTATGTATGTCTTATTTCATCTTCTGTTGTTATAACAATATTACAAATTGGCTAATTTATAAACAAAGTAAGTTTATTTAGCTCGTGATTTTGGAGACTGGGAAGTCCACGAGCATGACACAGGCATCTTGTGAGGCTCTCCTTGCTGTGTCATTACATGCCAGAGGGCATTGCATGGAGAGAGGGCAAGAGAATGTGTGTCAGCTCAGGTCTCCTTTTGTCTTCTGATAAAGCCACCAGTTTCATCATCAGGGCCCCAGCCTGATAATCTTACCAAATTCTGATTACCTCCGAAAGTCCCCACCATCAATCAGTATATGAATTTGGGTATTAAGTTTCAAATGCATGAAATATGGGGTCACTCAAAAGCCCATAGTCTCATTCGAGACTTCAGGCTCAATTTATTCTGAGTCAAATTTTCCTCCAGTTGTGAGTCTGTGAAATCAGAGCAAATTGTCTACATCCAAAATACATAGGATAGACATTCACATTCTAAAAGGGAGCAACAAGAAAGAAGAAGGGGTAAATAGGTCCCAAGTAAGTCTTGTTGATCTAAAGGAAGAAACTGAGACACCAAATATAATTTTAAAGAGTTTATTTGAGCCAAGGTGAGGACAGCTGCCTGGGAAACACTTCCAGTTTGCCTTGGGATGTACTTCATTCGGCCTTTGTTACAAACAGATTTTTAAAGGAAAAGCGAGGTGCAAATAATGGCTTAATACAAGGTTGTTAGGAATTATCATTAGTTTACAAAATGATATTGGTTAGTGATTAGCTATACATTGTTGAACTATATGGTATGAGTTATGGTGTCCAGCATGTCTCTTGTCATCCAAAAGACCACAAGGATGGCTAAATAGTAGAAATGAGAGCTCTATTGGTGATACCACTTTGCAGACTGGGAAGAGATGGTCCCTGGCATGTGCCGAAGGCGCTCTCTGAAGAGAAGGATGGGATGGGTTTTATACCTCATAGGGCCTGTATCACACAATAGTGTCATAATGTTCATCAAGTTTTGGGGAAAAGCTATACATATTTAGGAGGAGAGCTGAGCACATGTGCAATGAGTAAACATATATGTAACATACATGCCATGTTCACTTTGAGATGGGATTTTAGCATTAAAATGAGATGGAATTTGACTTTATGTTAAAGGTGAACTATAGGACCCAAAGAAAGTTTGGTTGAAACTGGCTTAAGGTCTGCAGTTATCAGAAAAGAGTGTGTGTAGTGCTGGTCCTCTGTCCAATCAGAGTTGTAACAGTCTGGGCTCTAAATCCCAGTTAGGAGTAATCTGATAGCTCCTATAGTCATGGAGTTTCGAGCTGTAGAAATTTAGAAATTTGCCATGCCAGCCGGGTCCTGAACCTTCCATCCATAGGTAGCTTTGTCCTTAACCTTAGGGTCCATCTTAGATGATAAAGGGGTTATTTTTATCTCACATTCTCTGAAGCAACCCTTACTCCACATTTCCATTTGGCATTGGCCTGGTAGCGCTCTGCCCCTGCAGCAAGTCTCTATCTGGGCATCCAGGCTGTCTGTGACATCCTTTGAAATCTAGGTGGAGAAAGCCATGCCCCCACAGCTCTTGCATTCTGTGCATCTGCAGAATTACCACCACGTGGACAATGCCAAGGTTTAGGGCTTGTTCTTTCTGGAGTGGCGGGTCAAGCTGCACCTGGGGCCACTTGAGCCATAGCTCAATGACTTAAAAACTGAGTTTATAATGAAAAGAGAAGCAGAGTGGAAAGATTTGGAAAACTCTCAGCCTAGCCTTGTAAAGAGTGAAAAATCATGTTTGGGAGAAGAAACTAAGGACATGGTCCAGCTACGATTTGCTAAGGAAGTTAGCACTGATAGTAGGAATCATCAAGACAATGGGATAAAGGTCCTGAAGGCATATCAAAGATCTTCTAGGCTCCCTCTCTCATATCAGGCCCAGAGCTCCAGAACACGGAATGGTTTTAGGGATGGGATCATGACCGCCTTCAGGCGGAACAGAAACCAGTTTCTGCTTCCTGTACTTGATGTAACACTCCTTGGTCACCCCAGCTGTGGTTTAGGTTTATTCAGCAAACATGCAATGATTTAGGTACTACCCCCACCCCACCCTAGATAGTTCTTAGAATGCAATATTATTTATTTGTTGATATATCTGATTATATATTTATTTCTTGAGGATAGAGATGATCTCATTCACCTTAATCATTAATACTGAACAAGGGATCAGCATATGACAAGGGCTCAGCAAATATTTCTTGGTTTAAACATACATCATGCAGCAGGAACCATATTAGCCACAGTATCTATATAATTCTTCTGTCAGCAAACTTGACCCAAGATAAGATCAACTTGACTTGATCTTATGGCCTAGAAATAAATTATTACACAGTATGCTTATATTCTTATCATATAGAGCCTAACCTTTATCATGTATTAACTGGCAATCTTATTTTATCAGTACCTAAAGGTTTACATTATGAGAGTGATGGCAGCCAGCTAGGGCAACAAGTGTTCAAGTCTAGAAATGTCAATCTCTAGATGTTTAAAAATTCACGTATCTGGAGTATCTCTTTGCCTGACTGTTTCACATAATTGAGATGTTAATCATGTGATTTAATATTTAGAATAGTTTTCCTACATATGGAATTAAATTATTAAATCTATTTTATTTTTGAAAAAATGACATTAAGCTTTGTTCTGTAACACATCTGTCTGATCATGTCACCACCATTATCCTTCCGGCCTTCATCTCTTTACATACCTCCTGGGTATCTTCACCTATTCTCTTCTACTGTCCTGCTTATTCTCACATACTGAGCAAATGTTTGTTTCCTGCTAAATTTTTAAAAGTTCAATTATTTTATCACTCTACTAGGACTGAAAGCTTCTGGACAGTGACTGAACCTTTCTTTCTCTTTTCTCTTCCATTTTTTTTTTTTAGACAGGGTCTTTGTGTGTCATCCAGGCTGGAGTGCAGTGGCATGGGCACAGCTCACTGTAACTTCAAACTTCTTGGCTCAAGTGATCCTCCCACCTTAGTCTCCTCAGTAGCTAGGACTACAGGCATGTGCCACTACACCCAACTAATTACTTTTTGGAGAGACAAGGTATCCTTATGTTGGCCAGACTCATTTTCTTTGTATATTATGGTGCTTAGGATATATGGTCAGCATGTAGGAGGAGCTCTGATTACTCAATTAAAAAAATTACCCACATGTTCTGAATTATACTGCCTTCAATTTAAGATGCATTTTACTCTTTCTGTTGGATTATATTGAAGAACACATCCACATTTTTCCATTTACCGATACGATGTGCAAACCAATTGTTTCAGGTGTGTAGCTTCATTTCTTACATTGCCCCGGAAGTGTAAACCCGTGTATTCTGTTGTGTCCTTGACATTTTCACAAGGATGCCTAATAGGCAATTTAAATGTATGTTCTAAATTTAATTCTTGTTTTCCTCCCCCAAACCTGCTCTTTCCCTAGTGTTCTTCACTTTAGTAATTGGCTTCTGGTTCACCTGGTTGTCATGACAGAAACTTTAGCATTATTGTTCATTGCTGTTTTTCTCTCGTATCCCACCGGTGTTCCTATTGGCATTCCCTTAAAACACAGCCCTCTTAACCTTTACCCCCTCCACTCCACCATCAGTTTCTTACCTGGATTACTGCAACAGAGTACTCATTGGCCTCTCTGCTACTCCCTTTGCCTGTCCCCCAGCACACACCAAGTCTGTTCTTCACATAGTCAGAGTCAATGAAAACCCAAATGTGATCATGCCCAAAACTTCCAAGGGCTCTCCTCCTCATTTAAATAAAATTCATAGTCCCTATACAGCTTGCAAGTCCTTGCATATCTGGCCCTTCACTGTCTTTCTGACCTCATCTCCCACTATTCCCGTTACTCACATTCTCTAGCCACACTGTTCCTGTACAGACCTTTAACCATGCTTCTGCCTCAGGTCCTTTGTACACACCATTGCTGCCCCAACATACTTTTTCTCAGGAATATATACATCTCTCACTTAAGTCTATTGTTTAAACATGGTCTTCTTATAGAGGTGAATCCTGACCATTCTCCACAAAGTAACATATTCACATCCCCATAACTATTTCCTTACTCTATTTTACTTCATAACCTTAATGCCAAACTCACATTATAATACAGATATATTTGTATCTTCCTCCACAAGAATGTAAGCTTTTTAAAGGGAAGAAATGTGCTTGTCTTGTTCACTGTAATCCCTGTACTTAGGGAAATTGCTGACATATAGTATGTCCTTTTAAAATGCAATTTTTGAGTGTGACCGAATTTCTCTCTGTGCTCAATTTAGAATACATCTGCTTTCTTATTTGTTGTTCTGCATGAGATTGGGCTCCGTTTTTACGATTGCTGGACTTTATTTTGTAAGGATGTCTTTAATTTGTGTGTTATTAAACTTATAACCTTCTGAATTATTAATTAGATTGTGCATTCCTTTTAGGATAATTCATCATATATTTCATCTTTGATAAGTCATTCTCAGGAAGATGCAGTGAAAAATAGAGATTTTTTAGAATTTAAAAGTAGAAATTTTGGCCACCAGGTGGAGACCCAGTACTGACTTTTTATGATAGGTTGACTATCGGAGAGAAGTAATCTTAAGATTACATGCTTAAACCAAAATGCCTTTTTTTTGCTCCTAATTTATACATTTCTAGCAACTTTACTCATTAGAGATATTATTACCTATATCAAAGAAGGTGTGGAGTGGTTAGCAAGTTGTGCTGGAGAAGAATCATAGAATATAAAGTGACCAGAGGCAAATGCATTCGAAGATCAGGGTTCTTAGCTGATTCTCTGGTAAAGTAAGGTCAGAAGAGAACAGGCTGTTGAAGAAAGTGAAAATGTGCGGGTACTGTGGAGTGATGGAATTTTAGAGTCAAGGGAAATGTATTAGAGGGGAAAAGGGCCAGACAGGAAAGAGTTCAGAAGGGAAAAATAACGTGATAAAATAGGTGTAACTACAGTGTACTTTCCTGACACAGCACAGTAGAGAGACAATAAGAGTCATAAAGTAGATTTCAGAACGTCTTTAGTGGCAAGGATCTTCTAAGTGACCAGGCAGATTGGATCTGCTTGTTCATTCCTAAATTAATGTGGACATTGGCTGATTTTATCACTCTATCTCTCTTATTTTTGGAATCATTTTTCCCCAGTGCCATGTAATGTGGAGACTACATGTGCCACATGAGGTGCCTAAATACAACAATAAATACGTTTCCTCTGGAGTTCTTGGCAAATAGGATTTCTTCATACCTGAAAGAAAAAACACCCCAGAAAGGAAAATTAAATAATTTTTCAATTTTTACTCACTGAGTTTTATTTACCTTACTCTCAGCAGTGGCCACACACACACACACACAAATCTCTTTATGTCAATGCTATGAGGAGAGAAATAGTTCATAGCTTACACGCTATTTGACCTAAACATTAGAAGAGAAATTTGCCTTTTGTTTCACCATCATCTTAGAAGAGGTTGATGATCTCTGCTCTGTTTTTCTTTCGCCCCACAAACAGCAAAAACCTTTTAATTGATCTCTTTGCCTCTGCTCTCTTTTCTGTCCAATTGGCCTTCTGCAATCCTATGAAGCTAATTTACCTAAAACAAAAATGATGACCTGGCTATATATGTAGAGCCAACTAAAATCTGTCAGAGACTGCATTGAGTGCAGGGTAAAATCCAAACTCGTCAGCATAGCGAATTCTCCTGACCCTGACCCTGCCTAGATTCTATACTAGATGCTCAGTTCAGGTGTAACCTTTGAAGCCTTCCTTAACTCTTCTAGCAAAGGTGATAGAGCCCCCTCTTTCATGTTGTCATGGTTTTGTTTGCACTGTTACAGTAGTCCTTTCTTATGTGTAGTTTTGCTTTCCGTTGTCTTAGTTACCTGCAGTCAGCTGCAGCCCAAAAATGGGGGAGTCTAGTAAAATAAGGTATTCTGAGAGAGTGAGAGAGACCACATTCACATAACTTTTGTTACAGTGTACTGTTAAAACTGTTCTTTGTTATAATTATTGTTGTTAATCTCTTACCGTGCCTAATTTACAAGTTAAACTTTATCATCGGTATGTATGTATAGGAAAAAAAACATAGTACAAGGTCCCACATCCACAGCCCAAATCAACAGGTTCAGTCAACTGCAGATAGAAAATGTGACAACAAAAAAAATAAAAATATTTTATTGAAATATTTTTTATTTCAATAAAAATAACGAGACAATAAAAAATGATACACATAAAACAATATAGCCTCTTGGGCAATGTAAATGCAATTTACATAGCATTTACATTGTATTGGGTATTATAAGTAATTCAGAGACAATTTCAGGTATGTGGGAGGATATGCGTAGGCTATATGCAAATACTACACCATTTTATATCCAGGACTTGAGCATTTGCAGATTTTGGTATTCATGGAGGTACTAGAACCAATCCCCTAGATATACTGAGGGATGACTGTATATATCTGTTCTGGTATGACCCATGGTTTTATGGAATCCACCAAAGGTCTTGGAACTATCCCCTGAAGATAAGGGGGACTACTCTATTAAATCACTTTTCACCTTACGTTGTATTTAATTTTATTAATTTTGATCTTGCATAGGTTTTGAGTTCCTTGAGATCGGGGATCCTATCTTATTTCCCAAGGTCTTCAGTGAAAGAATTATTTACTGAGAATTATTGTTACCGAGAGAGCAATTAGCAAATTTTTTGATGAACCTTTTAATTTTGTTTTTGTAACCTTCCAGTTTTGGTTTTGTAAAAACCTATAGTATCATTTATTTCCGTCATTCTATTCTACAGACTTTAGATAACCAATTTGATTTAAAAATTGTTTGCATTTTAATGTTCAAAACCAAAATAGTGTCTTGGGCAAAATAGAAAAACAAAGAGGGTATTGTTATTTTAGCTTCTTATGATGTAACTAATTCATTGCCTTTATGGTACATCATGAATACAATTTAATAGAATCATTTTCTCTTTTAATCATTATATACAAATTGAACACCAATAAGGTTAATCAGTAACCATGTAATATTAATCAACATGAAGAATCAGTTTCAATCTACATCCTCCCTCTCAAAACTGCCTACATCAAATGCACTGAAACAACAGTATACAAACTGAAGTACAGGCTAGTGAGTACTGGTAATCCCAATATTGAGGAATACTTTAGGATTCGTTTATTTATTTATTTGGCAAACATTTATTCAGCATCTACTATTTGTCAGGTACTGTCCCTGACCTGGAGAGTATCTGTAAATAAAACAGCTCTCAACTCTCATGGAACTTAACATCTTATTTGGGAGGCAGACAGTGAGAAGTAAACAA
This sequence comes from Theropithecus gelada, assembly GCF_003255815.1. Classification (NCBI taxonomy): domain Eukaryota; kingdom Metazoa; phylum Chordata; class Mammalia; order Primates; family Cercopithecidae; genus Theropithecus; species Theropithecus gelada. The sequence goes on from NC_037681.1 coordinate 41,479,263, forward strand.
TAAATTAGCAATATGATTTTGGACAATGGTAATTGCTATTAGGAAAATCAAGTAGAGGAATAATGTATAGAATTGATTAAATGTGAAGAAGCAGTTTTACTTTATTTTTCTCATCTAAAAGACTATGTGAGCCATGATGATAGTTTAGATTACAGTAGTAGTGGTAAATATGGGAAAAAGTATATGTATGTGGGATATATTTTGGAGATGGAGACATCAAGACTCTCTGATAGATTAGATGTGAAAAATAAAGATTTTTAAAAGGATGATTTAAAGTTTTTTTTTCTTTTGCTTGAAAAAATCTTTCAGATTTTAGTAAAACAAATTTGATTTTGAAATTCTTGCACTTTTATGCTTAAAAGTAAAATGATATGGGGATTGTTTACTGGAGTGGGAGAACATTCAATAGACATACAGGGTAAAAAGGAGTGGGAGACCCAAAGTATTCATCAGTCCTAAACACTCTTGCTTACTCTTTCTGACCCCTTTCTGCCTCTTACCTGAGAAATTCTGTATCTTTGTGGCATTATCAAATAATTTGATAAATCTTAATATCTTCACCCCAATAACCATTGCCATGTAAACCTGGAAATAAACTAAAATGTCTAGTGAGAGGGTGTATTTGTCAGAGTGTGCTAGATATTTTCTGGTTTTCCCTCCAAATTTACTGTCCACTCTTTCTCCGCCTTTTCTGTTTCCCAGAGACTGACTTTATGGATTACATCAATGGGGTGTCTTATCCTCTGGATTTTGTTTAGGTTTGGCCAATGGGATACATAGACAGGAGATCAGAGGTTGGGAAAATAGTGAGATTGGCATGTTTATGTACCTTCCTTCCTCACTACCAGCTTATTGTGGGCTTGCTGTGTTCCTTTTCTGAAGACCGCAGCTCCGATCTGGTGATCTTCTCCTACAGCTATTCTCACTGGGTTTTAGTATCAACTCTGTCCCCTTGCTCCCTAAGGCTTAGGGAATTCTTGTTGCTAGTCCCTAGGGTACTGCACCATCCCTTGTTGATTCCCTTTAACCCCTCATGTAGACCTTTATTAAAGTCTCTTCAAAGACCGCTAACTATACCATTTGTTTCCTTCTAGGACTTTTTTGTTTTTTTCATTTGACAGTCACAGAAGCTGACTTTGGCTGAATTAAGCAATAAAGAAATTAACTGCACAGGTTATTAGGTATCTGATAGAATTATCTGAAATCATGTTGCATAACTTGCCCAATGAGAAAACTGTCACTGTTGCTACTATCCTTGTGTAACCCTAGATGCAATTGTTGCTAATCATTATTCCCTACCAATGCCATTTCTGATTCAGAAGCAGAACCTTAAAATCAATAAGAAATGGCTGTTCCTGCCACTAGTGCCAAAAAAAAAAAAAAAAGAAGATAGAGAGAAAGGAAGCTGGTTTTCTTACATTGCTCTTTTCTGGTTAGCCAAAAATACAGTACGTCCCTTCTGGTTCTTTGGCTACCCCATATCAATAAACACTCATATTCCATACTCAAACCTTTAGAAGACATAAAATGCTCCTTCTTAATGCAATACAACTATTATTTAAAATGAAAATGAATACATGATCATGATATCCTCAAAAGGGACAACCCAAAGTCTCCTACCTTAATTCATTTGACTGTAAGTCTGGCCTCTCTGAGTGATATCCATTTCTTTTCTGGTTTTATTGTAATCCTGTTTTGACATTCTATAACTTGTGGACAAAAATGTGAAATTAGCCACTATCAAAACATCCCAGACAAAAATAGTAGTGGAATTGGAGGAGGCAAAGAAATTAGGTAGAATTTATAAATATATTTACAACAAAGCAAGGAAGAAAATATGGGGAGATGCTACAGCTCTTGCTTCTTCAACTAATTACGAGTCCATAGTTACTATGTTTTCATTCCCTTTCTTATCATGCATTTGTTTCGTGGCTTCTTTCCTTTCATCTAGCACCTCAGCTGGTCTTATTTCTTTATATGGTAGGGGATGCGAACCTTTGTTTCTGAGGGATCTGAGCCTTTGTAGTCTTGCCTGGATGTCATCATCCTACTCTTCTCTAACCCCAGGTAGGGTAGTGCCAGGAGGCCCTCCAGGGGATTTTGAGTTCTATTCATGCTCTTCCCTGTCCCAGTTGTGAAAAAGCATCCCTATTTTTCATTGAAAATTAGGAGCAATCATTCCAGCCAACAACATTACAACCCTTCCCTGCATTTTCTAAGAATTTATTCATCCAGTGGTATTAGGAGGCATGAATAGCCAGGTAGCAGGCTGGTTTTTTTTTTAAGTTTTTAATTGGACTGACTATTGCACCCCTGAATGAAAGCATTCTCTTGGGTAATGAGAACATCTAAAATAGAAGAGCCCAGAATAGTAATGAGACACAAACATTTTGCAATTAAGTCGTTAGTTGTAAAAGTTAGGTGTGATTTCCACCATTTGGTTCCTGGAACTGTTTATTCTGGCTATAGAAAATATGGGATAGATGACTGATTCAGAGCATATTCTTCATCTATTAGGACTGCATCACAAGGTATTTACGTTATTGTCTTTTGGATAGAATGAGAAGTGCATCTTCAATCAACTAATTCACCATTTTTAACGGTCAGTTGCATTTGAGTAATGAGGTACCTGTTAAGACCAATGAATTCCATAAACAATAACAATTATTCTTCCTTATTTTACTTTAAAATTAGTTGTTTGTTAAAAGCAACGTGTGTGATATTGTGACACTCAATGACACATTCAGTAAGTACTCGGATGATAGTTTATGGCAGAAGAGTGGCAAACAGGGAAAGCAAATCCAAATCCAGAGAAAACGTCTCTTTTGTAAGGACAAATTACTGGCCTTCCATGATGGGAAAATTCAATGAAATTAACTGCTACTGGGTAGCTGATTGGTCCTTTGGGGTTGGTATCCTCTTGGAAGTTCACTGTCAGTTTCTATTGCTTGCAAGTTTGTTTCTCTGCAATGAGATCATCCCAGGTGAGGTGAAATATGTATTGATGAAACATTGCAAACCTCCACCCTTGCCACAGTGGCCATTATGTTAATAAATTTATTAAGCAAGTACTGGGTAATCTGGGAAAGGAAATTGACTGACATTCACAGGCCACATTATCTTGTCTTTCATTTTTGTTGGGAGCCTCTTATGTAGAGGTGGCATGCTGGTGATCATCATATGAGACACAAATATGTTCATGTTTTGGGCCCTTTCTGAGAGCTCTATCCCCATGCCTCTTTCTCCATACTCTCCATGTCTAATCCTCTAGTCATCTTACTTCAAAGATTCTGTTAATCCATGTAGCATTTTAAACTTCTCACTGGTCGGATTTTACATCCCCATTTTTCTATGCAAGGCCACTTGAATTGCGTAATAATGCTTCAGCAATCTGTCCTTCCTCAGTCAGCTGGCCACAAGGAGCGCGCCCTAGGACCGGAAGTGTGGGTTGAGAGGGAGGTGGCAGTGCAGCATACAATGAACGTAGAGTCCAGAATGCAAAGAAGTCCCCCGAATGTTAGACTTGTTTCTCGGCAGTGGAGATGACAGGCATGGCAATTTTCCTTTTGCTTTGTAGGGAATACTCTAACATACCCTAGGTCACTGGAGCCCCAGAATCTTCAATAAAGTTTCAGGTCCCTGTATTTTCATAGATTATTTCAAGTGCTTGACTACACACATGACTTATCAAAGTATCACGTTTACTTTACATTTCCTAGTTCCCAGATTCCATTAGTATGACAATTCTGCAAAATGAGAAATGGTAAAAGTCCAAGTAGACTAAATTGTTCTACCAACCCTTAGAGGCGGTTTACCCTGAGGCAAAATAGTGAAAGTTACTTCTGCTACTGCTGAATGAGAGCAAGCTCCACTGAGTATTGTTTCTTTAGTGGTCAGCAGAAAAAGAATTTCCAGATCACAGGCTGCATGTCAGGTGCTAGGAGTTAGGTTGCTTTACTTTAGTGAAGAGGCCACCAGAACTGGACCAGTGGCTTCAATTGACATAATCACTTGATAAAGTTTTCCTTCTTTAAGACCTGTCTTGGAGTTAAATAGGAAAGTGTGAGGAATTCATACCTCAGTGCCCTCCAAGAATTTGATGGTGGCACTAATTTTTATAATTCTCCAGAGATATCTGGTGTTCCTTTAAATGTACTATTTAGATGAAAAGATGGCATTCCAGAAGCTTCCACTTGGCCATTCCTACCATAAAAGACGTTACATTAAAGAGTTAGTGTCAGCTGGGCGTGGTGGCGCATGCCTGTAATCCCAGCTACTCGGGAGGCTGAGGCAGGAGAATCACTTGAACCTGGGAGGTGGAGGTTGCAGTGAGCTGAGATTGCGCCATTGCACTCCAGCCTGGGCAACAAGAGGGAGACTCCACCTCAAGAAAAAAAGAAAAAAAAAAAGTTAATGTCAGCATTCAGCATTCTTCTGTTTTGTAGTTTGTCTAGTCCAACTATATGCTAAGGACCTGGGAAAAGGACCATAGGATGCGTCCATTATCATACTGAGCTGTCTGCAAGACTGATTTGTATCTGAACTCCATTTATCTGTGACTAGTTTACAAGAGTAACTTTCTGGATTCCTAGGGTTTAACATCTACTCAAAGTTAATGTGCAACAGTCTTCTAAAGATCTAGGCATTTCCCTACCCCTAACGGCCTCAGGTGCCCTTGGGGAAAATTAGGAAGAGGAGTTATGGAATGTACTACAGGTAGCTAACCTCGCTTTCATTTAAGCAGCTCTGGGTCTGTGAATTAACTCAGATCTAAGTATTATGTGAAGGGCTGTGTCTCTGTTTTGGTGGCTCATGTCAGGCCTGTTCAACAGACCCAGAGGTTTTTGAGTTATACAAATCATATAGAACCTTAGAAGGCTATCTGTTTCTCTCAGGCCTCTCATCAATTATTTAATACCCAAAGTCACTACTACCCAGAACATCCTGGCTACCACTCAACAACAATTATGCCCTCTTTTCTTTTTGGTGGTGAAGTTCAACCTCTAGGCTGACGGCATCCTGAGATCTAATCATTCCAATGGAATCATCATCCTTATGTCTCTTGTGGCACCACCACCAGCATCCTGCTCTACAGAGGACACTATGACACTTTTCACAGATGCTGGTACTTCCCTCAACCAATGTATTTCTAAATTACTTAATTAGAGAATGTCTTTTAGATTTTCTTGGGAGACAAAGGAAGATGAGTGAGTGAGCCATTCATGATAAATGAACTTCAGCCTTACCATCTCCCCAAATTTCTGGATACCTTTCAATGCATTATACCAAGGATTTCCTGACAGACACTTCAACTTCATTTAACATACTGATGTTGAGAAGAATATCGTCAACCAAGTAAACAAAAAATTAAAACCATTTGCAGCTGCTCAAGCCAATACATCAAATTCAGAATCCTTGGTAAGTAAACTCATATTGATAAATGATTCTCAAAATTGTTAGTCTGCTCTTGGCCTTGTACCCTTAGAGTCAATTCCCAGACATCATCTCCGATTTTTTTAATGTTAAAATAATCACCCTTGCAGTTCTTTTCATGACTAGGTTTTTTCTGTTGGGTTGAATTTTGTAACTGGGTCTCTGTGGAATGCTACACTTTGATTCTGGTTATAGGTCCAGTGGCAGTCTGAAGGGGTTTGAGGGGAATTGTCTTTTCCTTAAAAAATAGCTGCTTTAGAAAAAGTCTTGAAAGACCTTGCTCTTCAAGCAAATTAAAAACAGCCCCATAAATCAAGAGGGAATGGGCTGCTTTTGGCAAGGGCTCCTCAGCAGACTTAGATACTGGAGTAATTTAGGTTATTTCAAACCTCCTATACATTTCCATTCTAATGTTTGGGGGCATAATATTTCCCAATTATTGTTCTACCTTTCACATAAAAACCTTGATGAAGCTATAAAGTCAATACTTCCTGATTAAGATAAGGAATCAGCAGGAAAAAAAAATTATTTTTAGCTACTTTGGCCTTGTTACAGCTGTGAATAACTTTTTATCCCACTGTTAAATAAATTCTGTGTTTTTAAATCTTTGCCTTGAGGTGAGAGTTTAGGACTTTGAACTTGTCTTCATTTAAGCTGTGCAGTAGAGTAAGGAGCAGGCAGATTTTTACAGAACTGCAATTCCTTGGGCTCTTCATGTTCTTCATGCTCTTCCATGGCCGTGGTCACCAGATCCCTCAAGGCACTGCCTCCAGTGGTTCCTTCATCCCCGTGATGAAGGAAAAAAAAAAAATATATATATATATATTTTTTATAGAGTCTCGCTCCGTCACTCAGGCTGGAGTGCAGTGGCACAATCTCGCCTCACTGCAACCTCTGCCTCCAGGGTTCAAGCGATTCTCCTGCCTTGGCCTCCTGAGTAGCTGGGATTACAGGCGCGTGCCATGACACTGGGCTAATGTTTTGTCTTTTTAGTAGAGACAGGGTTTCACTATGTTAACCAGGATGGTCTCGATCTCCTGACCTCATGATCCGCCTGCCTCAGCCTCCCAAAGTGCTGGGATTACAGGTATGAGCCACTGCAGCCGGCCCATGAGGTAATTTCATTAGCAGTTTCATCACTGAGTGCCTTCAGGTACTAGGTACTAGATTTCTGTTTTTGGCAGACGCATCAGCACCAGTCAGTAGTGAATTCTGATTGATTAATGGAATTCTGAAAAAATGACGTTAGCACAGACAGATTAGGATGCATAGAGAATCAGAAAAAAAAAATTAAACCATGTTCCACCTGTAACCTGATGAGGAAACCATCATTTGCTACTGTTGTTCTGTGGTGCTTCAGAAGAAACAAATGCCACCCGTGCTACGTCCCCAAAATCATTTGTACTGAGAACTTCAGTGATCAAATAGGGTAAAGTCATCCCCCCACTGCTATTGCAGTTGAAGCCCAGACACCTCTGCCACCACCCACACATGGACTGCAGGTGAGGAGGGACTTCCACACAGAGCCCATTACCTCAAGTTGCTGATACCTAATTCCAGGTTTTGTACAGGCACATTTTAGACTAAGCCACCTGCCTGAATGCTAAGGAGACTGCATTTTGTGTTCTGACTTTTATGCTGGGAAAGTGAATTCTTAAGATGAGAATTTTCCAAATATAGAAAGGCTGTTTGTTCAAAAGATCAGGGGTGGTCATGCCCGTCAGGAGTATTTACAGAGGACATTGGATGATTTATTTTTCTTTTTTACTTATTTTACTTTTGGTTCATATTTAATAAATATTAAATGAATGTTTTATATAACTATATTTTGTTTTCAGTGAAAGGAAAATTATCCTAAGATATTACAAAGTAATTTTATTAATGTTGAATATCTTAAAGGATAATGTATATTTTTAATATGTAACTGAACATTAACATAGAGATAAGATGATTATAGCCTAATTAATTGAATTAGTGTGTTCTAAAAATATTAACATCCAAGATTAAAATGTGTATTTTAAGAGAATATTTTTTACTTTTTAGTTTGATGATTAAACTACAACAAATTATTTAAAATAATTTCTTTCTCACACATTTATATAGTTTTAGTTTTTACAACTGTTTTGTTTTCTTGTTTCCTATTGGATTCTTTCATATTGAAATATACAGATGTTCCTCTTACATTACACTTCTGCTTTTTTCTTTACTCTGCTTTTTCTTCATCTTTTTTTCCTTCACTTAATCTCCCAGTTAGCGGAAATGAGTTTTCCCAGTGTTCTGTCACTCCAGCTCTACTCTTCTCTCTCTACACTCAGGCCATTGGTAACATCATCCATTCTCACTTCTCCGAGCTTGGCTGCTGTGGATCCTGATCTGAACATCTAGCTTGAATCTTACCAGCATCAAAGTGCCGTATTTCTAATGGATATAGGTATTTTCCTTGATGTCTCTCAAACTGCAGATTTTATTCTGCTTTGCCATGTTTTCAAATTTAATTAATCCTATTCCTGTCCTCTCAGGTACCCAGTTCAGAAAAGAGTATCGTGTTTTCCTGCTCTCTTGCAATGTGCATCCTAGCCAGTCATTGAGTCCTCTTGGATCTATTTGTTCAAATTGCTGTCAAGTCATCTGGAACTTTTGGCTTTTCCCCCGTGCCACCTCCTTCGTATGGCTAAGTCCTATTCATTCTCCTTCAAGTCTCACCTTGGAAGTTACTTCTTTCTGAAAACCTCCCCCAACACCTGCAAACATTAAAGATGAGCCAGACACTTTTGGCTGGGGGGAGTTGGGGTAGAGTAGAGGGTACAAATAGATGAAAACCACTTTTAAACAGAGGGTACCGAGAATACAAATAAATGAAAAACACTTGTAAATAGAGGGTACCCAGAGTACTGGGAAAATGGGTGGGAAGGGTTTATTAGTTCGTTCTTGCATTGCTATAAAGAATTACTTGAGACTGGGCAATTTATAAAGAAAAGAGGTTTAATTGACTCACAGTTCTGCAGGCTGTACAGGAAGCCTGGCTGTGGAGGCTTCGGGAAATTTACAATCATGGTGGATGGTGAAGGGGAAGCAGGCAAGTCTTACATGGCACGGAAAGGAGGAAGAGAGTGAAGGGGAAGGTGCTACACACTTTTAAATAACCAGATCTTGTGAGAACTCACTCACTATCATGAGAACAGCAAGTTGATGACCATCAACTCCCATGATCTAGTCACCTCTTACCAGGTCCCTCCTCCAACACTGGAGATTACAATTCAACATGAGCTTTGGGTGGGGACACAAATCCAAACCATATCAGAGGGTGTGGAGGATTCCACACTGGATGGCCAAAATGGACAGCCTCACTTTCTGACTGCCACTCCTTTAGACTTTGTGAGATTGTAAAGGAATAAACATTTAAACAAGCCAAGTGGGAGTGCTTTGATGACAACCATTTAAGAATTATTAGATTAGATAAAGTCCGAGGTTTCTTCTAGGTTATTTTTTGTTATTAGAATGATCATAAAAATAAGTAAAATTATTTACTTGAGTTGAAAGGCAGTTCACTGTTGATTTAATGTATTGTGGACATCTTTCCAATCAATACATGAGATGGGAGAGTATGCTTTAAGAGCATAGATAAACGACTTGCTCTGAGACTGAAGAAAGGCCAGCTCCTCCAAACCCTGAATCTAACACAATCTTTGTACACTTCTGAACTTTGTTTCCCTGACTGTATTTTCTTCTGCCATCCATACTATTTTATGTTAATTATTGCAAACTTTTGTTTTTGTTAATGACTGGAAATGTAACTCTTGTCTCCCCTTTTTGTAGATTTTAATGCTCATTCTTAACTATTTATGCTTCTAAATTAAATTTTAAATCTGATTCAGCTTCAAAAATTGGACTCCTAAGTGGCATTGCACTAATTTCAGAAATTTATATGGGATAGTTTTCATCTTCCCTCTCTTTTGTGGCCCTCAGGTAGAGAAACCTGAATTTATAATACTTATCAGTTCATAGCATATTATTATTTTCAATTCACGCTCTACCTTCTTTGTTTTTTTCTCCTCTGTTTTATTTCATGTTTTCTTTTCCTTCCTGTATTCCTTAGTGCTGCCACTTCCATTGCCTACTCTTGATAGACATTCATCCTGATATCATGTCTGACATATGTCCTCAAATACACATGTATCCTTGTATATTTCTAGTTACATTGTAGGTGGTATGTTTTTAATTTACATGGATAATATTGTCCAATATGTCTTTCTGTCTCTCTGTCTCTCTTTCTTCTTTCGACGGAATCTTACTCTGTCGCCAGACTGGAGTGCAGTGGCGCGATCTTGGCTCACTGCAACCTCGCCTCCCAGGTTCAAGCAATTCTCCTGCCTCAGCCCCCTGAGTAGCTGGGATTACAGGCACCCACCACAATGCCCAGCTAATTTTTATATTTTTAATAGAGATGGAGTTTCACCGTGTTGGCCAGGATGGTCTCGATCTCTTGACCTCGTGATCTGCCTGCCTTGGCCTCCCAAAGTGGTGGGATTACAGGTGTGAGTCACGGTGCCCAGCCTTATTTCTTAATTTTTTTCACTCATAACAATGCCTCTGGCATTGTTGTATGTATGTATATCTAGTTTGTCGTAGTCAACTCTAGACCACCTAGCTCTAGCTGCTGGATAATATTTTATTTTATATCTCCACCACATTTTACTTCTTCATTTCCCTGTTAGTGGACACTCAGGCTCCAGTTACCTGCTATTTAAAGTACTCTGCAGTGAACCACCATGATGTTTGTCCCTTCATGGAACTCTATGAGCAAGAATTCATCTGCAATGTATGGGCAAACATGAATTGTTGGGGCATAGGGCAAACAGTTAAACCTAAATGCTACCAGATTATTTTTGGGTGACACTTCTCTGCAGTGTGTGAGGGCTCTGCTTCTAACAGCTTTGCTAACACATGGTATTTACCTCTTTGGAAACTTTTCTAAGTCCAATCATATGAATTAATATCTTTCTGGTTATTAGCATTAGCATTTCTTTGGTTATCTGTGAGTTTCAGCATCTTTTCATTTATTAATTAGCCATTCATACTTTCTTTTCAGGGAATTGTTATTATTCTTTACCCATCTGTAGGCTTTCTTTTATTTTTCTTCTTTTTTTGTTTTTATTTTTAAATAAGCTTAAGCTTCAACAGAACATTTTTCTTCTTGATGTGTAAATATTCCCCATATATCCTAGAGAGTAATCTATTATTGGTTTTAGATGTTGCAATTATTTTCTCCTAGTCAGTGTTGTCTGTGGTGTTCTTCACTGAACAGAATCAAATCCATCTTTTTTAAAAATGTATGATTTGTGTTTTTGGACTCTCGTTTAAGAAATATTTGTCTACCATTAGGTCATGTAGATGTTTCTTAAAATGTTCTTCTATTATAATCTATGTTTTTTTACTTTTGTGTTCACCCTTCATATTTAGATTGTTGATCCATCTTATAGTCATCTTTGATCGTGATATAATGTAGGGAACTTTTTCCTCCATGGACATTCTCTTTCCATTTCCCTACTCTTTTGTGGTTGTACAAACGTATACTCCCATTAACCCTTTATTCATTACCCTGGCCAGCATTTGGTATTATTTTAAAAATATTTTGTCAGTTTACTAGATGATCAATGATGCTTTGTTGGAGTTGAGCAAATTTCACGTTTATTGTTTATTTCTAATTCTTTTGAGTATGTATAATTTCCCAGTCATTTCTTGTGCCCGTCTTTGATCAAGTGTCTTTGACTTGATGAGGCCTATCCTCACTATCCTATTTTAAAATTGCAATCTTCACCATGCATTTCTGATCCTTCTTAAACTACGTTGTTTTTAGTTTTATTCTATAGTGCTTATCACCTTCTAACATACAATTTATTGTGTTTGTTGTTTATTGTTTATCACTCATGGACATCTCTGCTAGAACGTCAGCTGTATAAGGCAAAGATTTGTTATCTGCTTTGTATGTTGATGTGCCTAGAAAAATGGCAAATGGTAGGTGCTTTGTGGGGCTATTATATCCTCCCCTAGCCAATTCTTACGTTGAAGTCCTAACCTGCTAGCCCCCAGTACCTCAGAATGTGACTCTACTGGAAGAGGGGCTCTTGAAGCAGGCAATTAAGTTCAAATTAGGCCATTAAAGTGTGGGTCCTAATTCAATATGACTGGTGTCCTTAGAAGAAGAGCAGATTTCAGAAGAAGAGGAGATTTGGATACAGAGGAAGAACCATGGGAAGATACAGGAAGCCATCATCAAATCAAAGAGAGAGAGGCCTCAGAAGAAACCAACTCTGCCAACACTTTGATCTTGGAGTTTTAGCTTCCAGAATTGTGAGAAAATAAAGTTCTGTTGTTTAAGCCACCTTGCCTGTGGTATTTTGTTATGGCACCCCTAGCAAACTAAGGCAGTGCGCGCGCTCTCTCTCTCTCTCTCTCTGTCTCTCTCTCTCTCTCTCTCTCTATATATATATATATTTTTTTTTAGTTGAATTATCTTTTGGAATATTGCTCTATTGCTCTTTCTAAAGTAGCTCTTTATGTAGTAAGAATATTTACTTTCTCTGTCTCATGTTGAAAGTTGTTTTCCTAGTTTTGCTTTTTCTATTTAGCTTTGTTTACATTTGATTACCTTTTAACTTTGTTTACGATGAGGTTTTAAAGTTACACACAAATTTTTAAATATCAGTGCAGTCAAACCAATCATTTCTTAACATACATGGAGTTGTTTCTGAGATTTTTATTGTGTTCGTTTCCAATATATGTTTATGTTGATGCTAGTATCATACTTTTTAATATTATGAATTTATAGTATGTTTTGACATCTGTTTCTACTATTCTTTTCTTTATAAATGCAGTGTTTTCAAATTTGCATAAGAATACTAAATTGAGATTTAATAATGTCTTGTTTTTGCTGCAAATGTGCTTCATAAAAGTGTGTTTGCTTTAATTCTTTTAGATTGGTCAGTTTCTTTCAAACTAAATAATTCTCTCACATGGCTGCTTTTTTCCTTTAATTCCCTATTGTTCGTTTTGTTATCAATGGTTGTGTTTGGGGTGGAGGAACTGTATATCGTTCCAATATTGGAATTTATATAATTTCTCTTAAGAGAGAAAGAAAAGTAAAATTACTTTAAATTTTATTTTGCTAGATTAGGGGACTAACTGCTTTTAAAGATGGAGAGCAAGAGTAGGCAGCAGCCTCTTGGCAATAATCTCACCCATATGATGATGGGCATCTTTTTAGAGGTTTGCTTTTATTTTATTTTTTAATGTTACCAAATAGGTAGATACTCTCAGACTAGCATGAGGCAAGCCTAGCAGGCCTGCAGGAACCTGAGAATGGGCGCCTCCTTAAATGTTGCACCCTAGGAGCTTCTCTTGCTCACTTTGGGCTTTTCTAAGGGTGGGCCTGGAATGAGTATCACGGCCCATTCTTCTGTGTGTGGAACAGGTGTCTCTCCCTGGAGCTGCGGGCAGGATTCGCAATGACAGTTGTTTCCTAGTGCACTCTCGTCTGTAGTCTCTGGCACCCTAAGTTTTGAGAATTGTTATTGGGGGTTCTGCTTAGGGTGTCAGTACCACTCACTCACTTCCAAATTAGGAATTTGAAAGGGGAGTTAAATATACTTGATCGTTTTAAGATCTTCAAGGCTATTTACTTTGGTATTTTCTTCCCATCTTTTCCCAAGCTATATATTTCATAAATAGTTGAAATCAAAATTCTATACAATTTAATTTTCTGCCTTTTTCACCTAAGGGCATATCAGAAAAATTCCCTAGCTTTTGATAAACACATTTTTAATGGCCATTCAACATTTCATTGAAAAGTTATATATCTCCAGGTAATCACAGGGATGAGAAAAAAAGTTTTGCTTTGCCATTTGACATCTGATTGTTTCTGTGTAAGAGATCTTATAAGCTTATTGGCAATTCAGTTTGCTATAAATGTGTATCTACTCTATGTAATACTGGGTATTTCTTAACCCTGGTGGTTGTGGAGGGGAGATAGGTAAGGAGTTTGGATTATAAATTGTAATGTGAAATATAAAATACGTTTTTGGAACACTGAGGAAGAAATAGTTTGGCCTTGGTATTTTGGGGTATGGCTTCACTGATGAATGCATTTGAAATGGCCCTGAAGGCTTAGTAGAATTTTCAGAGTGAGGAACAAAGGGCATTCAAAGTAGGAAATAAAACAGCACGAATGAAAGCATGGCATAGAAAAAGCATGGAATTCAACGTTGAATTGTTTATCTGTGCTTATGACAATCCACTGTTAAGTCTAGACTATCTCCTAGCAAATACTTTAACCGTATCCTTTTATGGACCTTTATAGCTGCTGATAAAAAAATCTAGTCAATTATGTTTTATGTCCATGTATTTCCTCTTCTCTCCTTTCTTTGTTGGCAGCTGTGAAAAATAAAATGAGAGGCAATGAGTTTGATATGTGTCTTTTGTTCTTCTTTTGTATTCTGAGTTTAATTAGTTTTATAAGAAAATGTTTTGGGAAAGGGCAGTAGCCGTAGAAAGATAGGAACCAGAGAAAATGTCTGCATGGTTTTGTGTGGAGATGAGTGGATAGTTTTTCACACAAATAATTGTGGTATTCAAAGCCAGTGTGAAAACTGAAATATAAAATAGAAAACCACTTTTTGTCTTTTTACTGTTCCTTGTACACATTCTCTTAACATCAAGAAAATTCAAGAATTGCTGAGAGTGTAGAATTTTGAGGACAAAGGATTTCTATCATATATATTGTGAGCTATAAGTGGGCATTTTATATGTATTTTAATGTTATCGGAATATATTTTAGGGGTAAAAACCACCAGCTCTGGAAACAAGAAAGCCTTTTTTTTTTTTTAATCAAATTAGTAAAAGGGCAGTGAGATTTGTTAAGGCCAGAGATGTAATGATTAGATAATATGTCAAGTCTGTGGAGAGCACTAATTGCAGCAAGAGATTAAAGTCTCTGTTGAAATCACTTAAAGCGCTGAAGATTTGTTCAAGTAAATCAGAACAATGCCCCATGTCACAAGCACTATCAGCACCCGATGAATGAACATCATGTGCTACTGCTTTCTGCCTCTTTTCACAATTGTCCTCAGGACAGTGTGGCTGTAGTTATCATACTGAGGAAGATTAAGAGCTTTGCACCTCTAATAGCAAACCTACAATTGCCCAATGGGGGAAGACATAGTAGATTAAGTGTAACAAAAGGGAGATCTGCATCAACTTAATTTATCCAAGCCACCAACCTATTGAAGCCACTTAGTAAAATAATTCTGAACTTTACTCAAGATAAAACTTCATGGCAGTCATCTTTTAATTTGAAAATTAGTAAATTAGCATTTCTAGGATAACTGTGCTGTGATTCAAATATAAAAGTAGTTAAACGTAATCTCCCTCTTCCTTCTTCCTTTTCTTCCAATTTAAGAAGAGGGATTCCTTCTAGGGTTAGATGTAAGTGTATTGGCTCTTAGATGAATCCAGTCACTTCCTGGTAGGCAGAATGACTAAGAATACTTTCCCTATGCTCAGAACGATATGAAGCTGTTGAAAATCACACTCTGAGATTAAGGTGCCAGTAATACAAATGAGAGGTGTCTTCTGATTTTGAGCTTTGTAAGTTCAGAGGATATTGTGACAGGATTTAGGATGAGGTGTGGAACAGCAGTCAACTTGAGAAATATAGGGAGAAACGTATATTTTTAAAATTTGGATACACGTTATATAAAACTTTTATTCTAAGGACTTATTTAGTTTTAAAAACTTTTTTGAATTTGTAAATGCAACTATATGCTATGTTAAAACATGGCTTACAAAATCATCATTTTTACTGTGTATGGAGATATTAAATCCTATAAGAAAAAAACAGATTTTTGTTCCTAATTCAGGGAAATATTTTATAAACTTCTTTTACAAATAATTAAAACCCAATTTTTTTCGTAGTTTTTACCTATTAGAGTTTTCTTAAGGTAATGATATCATTCTTTATAAAATAAGCCCTAGAACTTAAAAAATATTTGAAATAAAAATCTTGAGTATGGAGATGGGGTGGGGATTATTTTTATTGCTGCCAGTTTTGCTCCTAAAAGTTTGTTTTCTCCTTGGAATTTTCTCACTTTGGTACTGTCACCATGCTATTTAAAGGATCTGTCCCCAGGGCCACATCAAGATTTTAGAGGATCTTAGTGACAGAAGATCACTGATAAATAAAAATATATATATAAAAAAAAAGATTTCACAGGCTCCAAACACTAAAAAAAATTTTTTGCCAGAGTGATTGTGCATGGAGGGTTTTATGTCATTACTAAAAATATGAAAGAGTGAGAGAGTAAAGGTGACTATTTTTATTCTTCTAATAATGACTAGTTCAATGTATTACATACATATGTATTTTATATGTAACACATAAAATTCATTTAAACATATTTTAATGCCCTTACTTGCATGTGCTTAATCCAACACTGGCTGCCTCTTTAGAATTTAGACGCATGATTTTTTTTTTTTTCCCCACAGAACTCCTTCAGCCTAAAACTTTCGCAGAGACATTACAGCCAACATCATACTGATAGCTTTCAGGCTCACAGATTAACATGTATAATGTGTATATATATATATATATAAAAATATAATATCAGTTCAATATCATGTGTTCATGAGGATAACTAATGTTTTAAAATTATATATAACTAGTATAAGAGCAATCCAGTAGGAATATACACATGGGATGATGTTGGACAGACAGAGAGAAAAAACCTTCATTCTGTTACGTCTCTGCTTTGGAAACGAGAATTTTCCTTGAATTGTCCACCTTGTTTCCTTGCACTAAATTACTACCAGTAAGCAAAATTTGTTACCTGTGTGAATAGACTACACTTGTCTCAAATATCATAATTCCAAAAAAGATCTTGTTCTCATAGCATTTCCCTGAGGGACTCAGAACTGATTCATTCTACAGATATTTTGGTGTGTTGGCTGGATGCAAATCATTTCATAAATATTTATGCAAGATCTGCGTTTGGAAGACAACTGAATAATATCATTCCTGACCTCAAGGAGTTTATTTCTGATAGGGGAGATGAGGAAATTACAGTTATCTATAATAAAAGGTGGGCTGGAGTAAGTTCTGTATTAATGTTTATTTAATATTTAAGGAGTGGGCAGAGTAGGATTTAGTGTCATAAATGTATTTTAATTTTAGCTCAGACCAACAAAGACTTTTTTTTTTCATTCTTGTACTCCATAGCCATGATGGTAAATTTATTTCCAGAAAGAACACTGTTAATTTGCCATTAAGAAACAAAGACATTAGATGAAAAGTTTGAATTCTTCTGTGTACTTTGCCATATAGGAAGTTATCTTGCTCTTCCCACTCAAATAATAAGAGCAAACAAACAAAGGAAAACATCTGCTTATTTCACCTCTAATTGTGTTTTCTTTCATCCTGGCCCCCAAAGGCCAGATTTAGGCAACAGCTGTGCACCATGTGTGCCCAGAATCTGGAGAAATATGGGCCATGGATCTGCAGAACACACTCATTCTTATTTTTTTTTTTTTTCATGGAATAGTCATGATTGAGTTTAGTGTATTTTTCCACTTTAATGTTTAAGAGCATGCACAATGAGGAGTAATACACACACATAATTAAAATTATCCTCCAAAGCATAATGGATATACTATCACATCTCATCTCTTAATATTTGGCAGCTACAAAGATATGTGAAGAGTTGCTCTCCCTGTGGCCTACTTTTTCAGGGGAGGGGAAGAGGTCTAGCTGTTTTCCCAGTGATTAATCTGCAGATTTTAACTAGGGAATCACATGCAATGGAGTCCTTCGAGATCGTATTGGGAAATATGGAAACTTCATCTTTGCAATCAGGACATTGCTGAGCTACACAGAGCAATGTAGGGGACATGGGAGGGGGTCAGGATGAATAGTCATTTGTTCTGGAGTACTTTAGATTGTGTGTGCTAGAGCTGGCATTTAGGTTTTCCTCAGAAAGGATTTCAAAATGTTATCAGCTTTGCCACTATGAATCTGCTTGTTTCATGTGGAGAAACGGAGCCAACTAGTCAATTTAATGTGCAATAAAAGAGAAACATAACCTTTCAGAAGATTCTGTGGTGACTTCATCCTTATTTGCGATTCTGCCTGGTTGCTGGAGGCTCCCAGTAGTATTCAGGTGCTTGGGTAGAGTGCTGGGCCACAATACTTTTGCTGCATTCTAAATATGACTGTATTTATTTTATGTTAAATGTGCTTTATTTTAAGACAGCCTAATTATTTTTTAAACAATGCCTCCACACCAAATAAATCAAGGTATACATAAATGAGAGCTCAAGATAACGTCAGTCCAATTCCTTGAAGTCCTGGTTTTGTGTGGATGTAAAAAAGCAGCAGCCAGTTACAATTACAAGTGATACAATGAAAGTAAATGGTTAAATTGATTAACATTGTCCCTATTAAAGTCACCTTTAAATAAATTCATATATGGGATCATATCCTCATGGTACTCTAGCAGACCCAATATGCCATATGGACTCATGTTTTCACCAAGAAAGAACTGACAGTTTTTAAAATTAGTAAAAATATGCTTGATTTGTTTTTTACAGTAGCATCGTAAAAGGGATTTTTTTTTTTCTCTTTGGTTTCTGTTATTCTTGCCTTTGATTGATATTATGTAGTCTTTGAGGTACTTTTTGTAAAGTTTGTTTTTGAGCTTTTTTCTTTAAATGATTGCTTGTGACTGTATCACGCTGGCGATTACCGCAACATCTGTTACTTTTCCTTCTGTACTTTCAGCAGAAACAGCTTGACCAATGAGCGAGATATCAGTGTTGCCCCCTGTCCTGCTCTTCCCAGCCCAGCAGGGACAGCCTATTAATGATCTCCTGGATCTAGTGATGAATTTTGGAGAATATCTCCATAAATGATCATAGGCTGGTGAAGGGAGACAATCGGGCACAAACTCTGTGGATATTTTCCTTGACATAAATTATGTAAAAATAAAAGATGTAATAGATGTGAAACCTACTGGCTCTATTAATCAGACATCTTTAAGTGTCAAAATAGAGTAAATGGGTTTGAATTTTGATGAGACTATGGCCTACTAAATTAAATGTGGTAATGAAGATTTACAACAAAAGTGGAAGTATTTCGGTAGAGGTTTCTAGTTGACTTACACATAAATCACTGATACAACCCCTTCCATTTCTTCCCTGCCCATAAAATTCCCCAAGACATGCATTGTTCAGGAAAGTTTATAAACTTCTAATGGCCGAAACTGCTGAAAAACTGGAATATCCTGAGTTGCTACATTGCCTCTGTTTGTGGTTTGGAAGATTTCTTGTCCTTGATGGGATAGAATTAGTAACGATGTGATTTAGGGAATCCTGTGCCCATGATGTTATTACCTATACCTTTCCCCATTTACAAACAAAATTGGGCTCCAACAAAATGTCATTGATTTTGACCACATTTACTATTGCTATTTCTATACTATCATGTTGATGCTTTCAAATATCAACATATTTACTCACAAAATAGAAATTTTGATATCTTACCATTTTTTTCCTTTTGCACAGCCCTTTCTAGTTGCTGACGTGTCTCTATTCTCAGAAGGCTAAAGGCAGCTCTGAACAACATCTCTGTGTTTTTTGCTGAAAGAATGTCTTTTGATAAACAGGTTTATCTAGAATCTTTCCTTTGTTAAATTTAGCAATCACCCTCTTTAGTAGGATATGCTTTTATAGTTGTGGGGAAATGAACAAGCTGAGTATCCTCAGATTCTCTTGAAAAGCAAATAGTTATAAAAAGTAAACCATATTGAACATTTCAACATTTCCTTTTGGATTCATGGAGTTTTATGACTAATATGAAAATTAAGGTTTAATCTTTACCATTCGACTGTTTGACTTTATTTATCTTGGTTTATTTTTCCTTATTGGAAGAGTGGGCTGGGTTGGGGGAAAATAAAAATGTCCACTTATAAGAAGAGATCCTAATAAAGAATATTGCTGGCACTGATATTCAGCTTAGAGGTTTCAACAATACAGCTTATTTGAGCTGTACATTTAGTTACTGTGTGGTAGCTCTCTCCCCGAGAAAAGAAAGCATCTTGTAAAATGTGTGTTATTTTGTCAGACTACGGAGAGCAAAAGTTTATGGTGTGGCTAGAGATGGAAAAAAAGTTCTGTTAGGCTTATCAGTGCTAATTGTGGATATTTTTGGCAGTTTTTCTGAAAGCTGCTAGCTTCTGTTAAGGAATTTTAGAGTTAAAAATAATTCAGGTTTATTGTTTAAATAATTGGAAAATAGATTGATTTTTTCCTATGGCTTAACTAATAACAATAAAAATATTAGAGGCCCCTGTTATACAACTCGCGAAACAAAGCATTACCAATACCTTTGAAAGCCTTTGTGCGCCCCACCCTAATTACATCTGCTGGCTTTATCTAAGGAAGCCAAAGTCCTGATTTCAGTCATCATCATTTCAATGGTTTTCTATATAGTTTTACCACATTTGTGTTCAATGCTAACAAAATGATGCTTAAATTTTCCATTTTTCAGTTTTCATATAAATGACATTTTTCATTGAGTAGCAGTTCAGCCATTGTGATGGATGTAGCGGTACTTAATGCATTTCCTAATATTGATCATTTGTGTTTTCTCTGTTTTTCTTTATCAGCTTGCCTAAAGGGTTATCAATTTCATTGATCTTTTTGAACAATTAGCTTTTGGGTTCTTTCATTTTCTTCATTGTTTTCACTTGGAACACTTTTTTTTAAATATGAACATATAATGCTATATATTTCCTTCTAAATCCTGCCTATCTGTATAAGCATATTTTGGTACCCTGAGTTTTTATTATGCTTAAACATTTTCTACTTTTCGTTGTGATTTCCTATTTTATCCCTTGGTTATGTAGAAATATATTTTCAATTTCCACATATTTTGATTTTTTTCAGATATCTTTCTGTTACTAATTTATGGCTTGATTCTTCTGTGACCATAAAACACAGATTTGACAATTCCAATCTTTTACATTTGTTAAGATTTGTTTTATACCTGAGAAAATGTTCTGTTTTGGTCAGGGTTCCATGTGCACCTAAAGAGAACATGTATTCTGCTATTATTGGGGGGAGTGCTGCATAAGTGTCAACTAAGTTAAGTTCGTTTTAGAGTCTTTCAGGTCTCCTGTGTCCTTACTGATGTTTAATTTCCTGTCTTTATTGATTATTAGAGAGAACTATTGAAGTGTTCAATTATAGTTGTGGATTTCTCTATTTTTTTCATTCTGTCATTTTTTTTCTTTCTTTCTTTCTTTCTTTTTTTTTTTTTTTGCTTTATGTGTTTCAAAGCTCTACTCTTAAGTAAAAACACATTAAGGGTTGTTATATCCTCTTAGTGCATCATCTTCTTTAATGTAATGTAATATCTACCTTAAACCTGTTAATATTCCTTGGTATGAGCTTTACTTTGTCTTTCAGATGTGATTCTTGCTTTCTTTTGATTAACATTTATGGGTATATTTTTTTAATCATAGTTTTAAACATTCTATGTTTTTATAAAGTTGATTTCTGGTAGATAAAATATAGTGTGTTTTTTCAATTCAATCTTACAATCTCTGTTACCTCCATTATTTATCTCCATTATTGGCTTATTAATTGTATCTCTGTGTTTACTTTTCTCATAGCTGTGCTAGAATTTTCAATATATATTTGTCACACTGCATTTGTTTTTTCATAATCCTACTTCACAAAGTATTTTTATTAGAAGGAACTGCTTGGATTCTATCAAATATCTTTTAGTTATAAATTAAGATGATTACATTATGTGCTTTTTGTAGAGAAAATAAATTAATTGCATAGATGTCGTAAAGCTGAGCTCTATCATTAAATAATAATTTAAACATTCATCCATACTATATGGATCCTTTTGTAACTTGCTTCTTACATTCACCATTTTGTTTTTGAGATTTAATCAAATTGACACATGAAGATTTATTCATTTTAGTTACTTCATAGTATTCATCATATGAGTAAACCATGGTTTATGTATTTATTTCTCTACTTCTGGTAGTTCTCACTTCTTTTGGCTATGATAATCAGTGCTGCAATGAATATTTTTTGTATTTCTCTCCTAATACATTGTTGATTAGAAGTGCAAATAGTGGGCAACTTCATTCTATAAATGCCAACTATATCATGTTGGTTAATTGTGTTGTTCAAGTCTTTTATATCCTATTGATAAGCTTTGTATAATCCTAAACATTTATGCACCTTAATAAGATAACTTCATAATGAATGGGTTAGATAACCTCAGTAACCTATAAAGGAGAAAGAAAAAAATCCACAATTATAATAGGAGATTTCAGGATCCCAATATTAATAATTGATAAAACACGTAGATAGAAAACTAGTAAGGATATAGAAGACTCAAAGAATACAATCAACCAACTTAAGCTAGTTGACATTTATAGAAAACTCCACCCAACAGCTGCAGGATATATATTCTTCTCAAGTGCACATGGGACATTAACCAAAACAGACTATGTTTTGGGCCATAGATCAAGCCTCCTCATATTTACTAGAATTCAAATCATACTGTTTGTTTTCTGACTATAATGAAATTAAAACTAGCAGTCAATAATGTAACTTATACTTAAAAAAGGAAAAAATATACTGCTAAGCTATCCATGGATCAAAAGTAAAGTTACATGGAAAATACAAAAATATTTTTACTTAGATAAAAACAAAAGTACAACAAATCAAAATTTATGAGATACAGCTAATGTAGTTCTTAAAGCGAAATCTATACCATTAAATATTTATATCAGAAAGAGTATGGGTCTCAAATCAATGATTTAAGCTTCTACTGTAAAAAAACAAAAAGCAAATATAACCTAGGGCAAGTAAGAGCAAGGAAATAATACAAAAACAGAAATAAATGAAGATGGAATCAGGAAAACAATGAATAAAATCAACAAAAATAAAAGCTGATTTTTGGAAAGAGCAATATAAATGACTGACTGAGGCTGACTTATTAAGAAAAAAAGTATAAGTTTTTTACTTATATCAGGAGTAAAATAAAAAGGAATACCAGTATATAGCTTTCAGATATTAAAAGGACAATAAGGGAATATTACTACAAATTTCATGCCTATAAGTTTTACAACTTTGATGAAATTGAAAATTTCCTTGATAGATGCAAACTACAAAACCACCTTTGAGAAGAAATAAATAATATGAATATATTATTTGTTATATTAAATAAACTTATAATTGAAAACATTCTAGTGGTATGGAAACTCTATGCCCGGATAATTTTATTGGCAAATTGTACTAAACACTTGAGGCAGAAATATCGGTTCAAGGCTGGGCACGGTGGCTCATGCCTGTCATCCCAGCACTTTGGGAAGCTGAGGAGGGTGCATCACTTGTGTTCAGGAGTTTGACATCAACCTGGACAATGTGTTGAAAACCCATCTCTACTAAAAATACAAGAATTACAAAAATTAGCCAGGCGTGGTGGCTCATGCCTATAGTCTGAGCTACTCTGGAGTCTTAGGTGGAAGGGTTCCTTGAGCCCAGAGGCAGAGGTTGCAGTGTGCCAAGGTGATGCCACTGCACTCCAGCCTGGGCACAGAGCATGCCCCTGTCTTAAAAGAAAAAAAAAAGAAAAAAAGAAATACCAGTTCTACAGAAACTCCTTCACAAATAAAAGAAGAGGAGGGAACACTTCCCAACTTATTTTTTAGAGGCTAGCATTACCCCGATACTAAAACCAGAAAAAGGACTTATAATTAAACTATAGACCAATATTCCTCATGTATATGATCTGAAATTGTCATCAAAATGTGTACTGTCATTTTAGCAAGTGTCTACTGTCATTCTAACAAACTATGTACTGTCATCCTAGGAAGGACTTGGGGATGCAAATTTAAACAAGAGAATTTTTAGCATCCAACATGTTAAATTTGTTTTGCTCTATTTAAAGCCTGTCTCAGATTTTGACATTTGGACTTTCAATTAAAGTCTGACCTTTTGTTGAGTTTGAGTTGATTAACCTTTTGCAGTAGATAACTTTCCTTTAAATAGTGCCAAGAGATCCTCTGAGGAAAGAATCCAATGAATACTTATTTATAGTCATAATATTATAACTCATCAATTTTTATACTTTAAATCAGATTAAAGTATTAACTATCAAGGAAAATTAAACTTGCTTTAAAGATTTTTTTTTTCTTTAACGAAAAAAGTAAGGGTTAAACTTTGCATTGCATGTAGAGAAGTTGGAATTCTGAGATATTTGTCTGAGAAAATGTAAGGCATCAACTCCTTTTGTTGGGGCTTAGGTATAATTAAATGTCTAAACACTCTCAGTTTATAGTAAGAGTTATGCCGGATCATGCAAACGTATTCTGGTTTTAGACCTGACACTAAAGTCTGAAGTGTCAATGACTTCAGTTTTGACCATAGTTAGAATGATCTTAGTTATCCCTCTAACCAATAAAGTGCCTCTGTGACCAACTATTTCAGTTGTCCAGGACTTAGGGAGCTCCCAGGATGTGATACTTTCAACGCTTAATCTGGAAAAGACCTGGATAAACTATGATAACTTGGTCACCCATGTCATTCTAGGTTTTTCTTTTTTTAATCTTTTTTTTATGTTCCTTGTAATGATTAACACATTCTCTTCTATGTGATTGATTAAAAAAGACAATTCTTATTTGAATCATTGAGCACATAGCTCTACCCTCAAAATTGTTCAAATGCAGTGGAGATTATTTTCATATTGCTGGTGTTATGCCTTTTAATTGCTAAAAAATCTCCAGGGACCACTTGCACATGCTTTGTAGACACCACTATAATCATGTAGTTGCCCTGGTATAAATATACCATGTTTCATAGTTTCTGGGTAGGAGATACATGAAGATATTCATTATTGGAATATTGCTAGCCCTTATTTTTCATTTCTGGCAGAAAATGATACCAACAGAATTTTTAGCAATCAAAAAATAAACATAGGAGTCTTTATTCATTGAATATATCAACAATAACTTCATTCACCATATGCTGGAACACTGGATGATATATAGGGACTAAATTACCTTTAAAAAATGACTCTGGCCCAGAATCTTACTAAAGATGTAGAAGATGTGTCTTTTGCTTTGCCTTCTATAGAATATGTCTTTTTGATAGATTTCTTAGGGTTTTTGTTTCTTCTTGTCCTTTAATCCAGTTATAGGTGGAGCAGTAGAAGCGTGGCTGACGAGGGAGAGATGGAATGAGTAAGCGTGAGTAAACACCTAAGACGTGACACTAAAAGGAAAATAGTGATTCAATTCAAAGGTTGAACTGAGCCTCAAGCTGTTGACTGCTGCCCTGCTTCCATTTCTAGGCAAGCCCAAACTTCCTGAGTGTTATGGGATGAATAAGGCAAACAGTCTTAACAGCTCAAGAGCTGGCCTACTCCTACAGGCACCATGAGAGTGAGCTTCTATAATATCTTTCCCTAGCTCATGGCTCCTTTCCTATATATAGGAATATAACAAGTTTTATTATAAGTAAGAAAACATGGATATAAAACATAATTGCTTATTATCTCCATCAACCTGACCAGACTCAACAGGAGAATCAAGAGACCATTAATACCTCAAATCCTCTCAAGGGCCAAGTTAACCCTTTTACGTGTAATTTAAAATGTTCTGTTTTATAGTCTTGCTTTTTTGCTATACCACCCCTTCCAATCATACCTGAACTTTCTAAGTTGGAGTTAACTAGGCCAAATGTAACTCCACCCCCTAATCATTTATGTTATATGCATATGGTTTTTCTCACTATAATGCCATTTAAAAATTTATTTTATTTCATTTTCAACTGACACATAATAATTATACACATTCATGGGGTACAGTGTGATGTTTTGATACATATATGCATTGTATAGTGATGAAATCAGGGTATTTGGCTTATCCATCACCTCA
Organism: Theropithecus gelada; assembly: GCF_003255815.1. Lineage (NCBI taxonomy): Eukaryota > Metazoa > Chordata > Mammalia > Primates > Cercopithecidae > Theropithecus > Theropithecus gelada. Next base: position 41,504,705 of record NC_037681.1, read on the forward strand.
AACATTATCATTTCTTTGTGGTGTGAACATTTAAACTCTTCTAGTTATTCTAAAATAGTTCATACAATATCATTAACTATAGTTACTTTATAATGTCACTTTTCTTTCATAAGGCAAAAAGTTCTGTTGCTAGGATAAATTGAAGTAGAATATGCACATTTCACCTTTGACAGATTTTTCTTTGACAGGTTCCTATGTTGGTATTGCCTTCCTTTCCTTCTGTGGTCTAATGAGGGCAAACCAGACCCTCTTTATTGGCAGTATCCACTGCTTCTAAGGTACTTCAGAGACAATAGTAAAATTATGAAGCATGATCTCTACCTTCAATAAACTTAAACATCTCTGTGCATGGCTTCAAGAATAACATTCACAGAAGAGTAAGATCCAATTACGTAGCAAAAAGTATAATCTTATTTTTATGTGTCATTTAACATTAATAGAGGCTCAGTGAATATTTTAAAATAAATATGGGTTTGGGGTGGATGGATAGATTTAGATGATGTGGAGGTAAGGAAAAGAAATGTTCAGCATGCAAATAATTCTGGAAGCAAAAGCAAATACGATCTGTGTTGTTGGAAGCGGGGACTTACTGAATTATTTCCATGAACAACAGCAGATGGGAAGAAGTGTGGGGATAAGAATGTTCATTGGCAATGGTGGGGCAGGGTGGTGAGATAAGCACTACTTATGAAAGGCCCTGAACATCAAGGGCAGAATTTTGTATTCCATGTGATAGATAACAAGGAGTAGCTATAGAATTTTTGAGTAAGGCAGCATCAAATGGAAAATAATCCTTTGTTGTTAATTGGTGAGTATTTTGCAAATAATTTTTTTTAAATTTAATATGTTTGGTGTTTTATTACAAAAGTAAAATATTTTAATTATGAAATTTAGGCAGTTGAAACATGTAAGTCTTCTTTTCTGCTTTTCTACTCACATATCTGAGTGAGATGCAATTAATTTGTGTATTTTCCCCAATTTTTCTGTGCTTCTATACAAACATATAGGTTCATAACATATATGCTGTATTAGTCCATTCTTCTGCTGTAAGGACATAGCTGAGCCTGAGTAATTTACGAAAGAAAGAGGTTTAGTTGACTCACAGTTCTACAGGTCTGGGGAGATCTCAAAAAACTTACAGTCATGGCAGAAGGGAAAGCAAACACGTCCTTCTTCACATGGTGGCAGGAAGAAAAAGAATGAGTGCCCAGCTAAGGGGAAAGTGCCTTATACAACCATCAGATCTCGTGAGAACTAATTCACTATCACGAGAACAGGATGGGGGAAACCACAGCCATGATTCAATTATCTCCATCTGGTCCCTCCCGTGACACATGGGGATTATGGGAACTACAACTCAAGATAAGATTTAGGTGGGAACACAGCCAAACCATATCATCTGCATATAGAGTTTAAGCAAGATCGGGATCGTAATATTTTTGAGAGAATTTAAGGTAATATTTCAATTTAATCTTTTGCTAGAAACTCTGATACTAGGATCAGCAGTGAAAGAGAAGTTACATTGTAGTACATTTGGAAAGATTGATTCTTGTGAATAGCATCTCTTTAAGATGTTTGAATAGGTAATAAAGCCACGTGACAGGGAAACATTTCACTGGCTGCACTATTAAGCAGTCATATTTTATTATGGAGGAAAGGAAAAGTTATCAGGACTGTATGGTAGAAATAAAATGAATTAATTAAGTAAATTAAGGCAAAATATTTAAATTAATCAGACCTCATGGAAAAACAACAAATTAAAGAGAGTGTTAACATTTTCATTATCTAAAGAGTATAATGAAGTAAAGATACTAGTGTGGCATGACCAAATGAGATAGAAGAAAAAATCATCAACATCAAATTGTGCAACAAAGAATGAGATCACGAGGGGAAGAATTTGCATTAAGTGTAAAGGAGTTAAACTGGACTTTTCTGCTTAGAAATGCTGTGGTTACAGTAGCTCTTTTATGTCTTCTGTTTACCTTTGTGGTTGGTGTCAAAACTCTCAGAATCTAAAATTTCACCCTAGTTGCAAGCTAATAAGTTAGCCTGTTACTGTTTCATAGATGTTAGCAAAAGATACATGATTCCTGGGTCAGAGACAAATGACTTTATTTCTCGTGGTACACCAGTCAGCATGAACATAAGCATGTTTGTCATGTTTCTCCTAGTCCCCAGGTTATTCAGAGGCAACATGGAGAGTCCAAGATGGATGCTATGCATACAGTGGATATTTATTTCAGCCAGGAATGGCCACATAATTAGTAAGAGTCAGTGCAAAATAAAATGCAGTGCTCATTATTCAAAAACCAGTGCCGTTAAAGGCATTAGTATATAACACTTTCCACAACAGTGGAAATAGTGCACAAAACCAATTTAACAGTTTTATTTTATTTCTTGATATCCATGTATTCTATTAAGTTCTCTAGCATTGCCTTATTGATGAGTAATGAAGGACTAAAATGAAAAGAAACTGTGATGCCAGGTGCGGTGACTCATGCCTGTAATCCCAACACTTTGGGAGGCCAAGGTGGGTGGATCACCTGAAGTCAGGAGTTCAAGACCAGCCTGTCCAACATGGTGAACCCTTGTCTCTACTAAAAATACAAAAGTTAGTTGGGCGTGGTGGTGGGCGCCTTTAATCCCAGCTACTCAGCAGGCTGACACAGAAGAATCGCTTGAACCTGGGAGGCGGAGATTTCAGTGAGCCAAGATTGCGCCACTGCACTCTAGCCTAGACAACAAAGAGTGAAACTCCATCTCAAAAAAAAAAAAAAAAAAAAAAAGAAAGAAAGAAAGAAAGAAACTGTGGTTTGCTATATCTTCCCCTCTCCTTCTATGCCAACATTTTGAATGTTAAGTGGCAGGAAGGAAGGAAATACAAAGGAAGTAACATGAGTATGAAAGGATATGATTAGGTTCCTTGGTTGCTTCTGTTTTTTAGAATGCCATTGCCTTTTTGTATATTCTAAGCAAGTTCTGGTACAATGGAAAGGGTGGGGTCATGGGCTGTCAGAGCCCTTACTTACTCATAGATGTGACATACTTACCTTGTACTTGCTTTGAATCTCACTGAAATCCCAGAATTCTGTGCTGGTGAGCTATTGCAAATACGCCATGTGAATGGGGCCCCACAGAATGGTGGGCATGCGTATTGTACACCTCTCCTCTGCTCATTTGTGTGGTCCATTGTCTCTTTGTACTTCACTTACAAGATACAAGTTCAAAGATAAAATCATTAAGAATGTTAAGATGGGCCGGGTGCGGTGGCTCACGCCTGTAATCCCAGCACTTTGGGAGGCCGAGACGGGCGGATCACGAGGTCAGGAGATCGAGACCATCCTGGCTAACACGGTGAAACCCCGTCTCTATTAAGAAATACAAAAAACTAGCCGGGCGAGGTGGCGGGTGCCTGTAGTCCCAGCTACTCGGGAGGCTGAGGCTGGAGAATGGCGTGAACCCGGGAGGCGGAGCTTGCAGTGAGCTGAGATCCAGCCACTGCACTCCAGCCTGGGCCACAGAGCGAGACTCCGTCTCAAAAAAAAAAAAAAAAAAAAAAAAAAGAATGTTAAGATGACGTAAGAAGAGTATTAAGCTAAGTGCAGGGCTGTCTTCAACGTGAGTCCCTGTGAGACCACACAGATTGCATGCCCTTGAGGCTGGCCTTGGTTAGAGCTGAGGAACACTGATCTTGGAGAATTCACCACCTGTATAACAAACAATAAGCAAGCTTTCTCTTTATTTTAAAAGGAGACATTACCTCATTCTTAAAGATTGTTTCTTACAAATGTAACCCAGAAAAATGGCCTGGGTAGAGAGCTGTCAGTATATTGCATGCTTGGCATAACCAGTAAGAATGTGCAGAGATCCCAAGGCCCATTTCAGATTGCCTTTCTCAACAAAATTCATGAGGGCAAAATATTTTTCTATGTGTCAAAAGCTTTGAATTGAAATTTTTCTGCTTGGAAATTCTGTGGTTACTGTAGACCTTTTGTGTCTCCTGCTCATCTTACGTGTGGTTGGTATAAACAATAACTAAATTTTATGCATACATACTGACTTGTCTGTCCCATTTGTCTGCTGTTTGGATGGAAAGTTTAGGGAGTCTGGAGGATAAGGTGTCTTGCCTTGGTGAAAGGAAAGATTCTGGCACATATGTGTGTCCCCTTATGGATAATGTGAATGGATGTAGGCAACGACTACTCATCTTATTTCACAGCTTGATTTATAAACTGAATTCTGGGTTCTGAAGGGGCAGATATATATTGATCAGTTGTTTATTGAATACATTTTTAGTCAGCTTTAAAAAATTTTGCCAGACACTGTGCTAAGGTCTGGGGATATAATGGTCATCTAGATAGACATAGTTTCTGCCTACAAAAAGTTTACATTCTAGTGGGTGAGGCAGTAAAGTAGTAGAGAAATAAATAAACAAAAGCATGTTGTCAATTCTATGAAGGAAATTTAAAAGGTGCTATACTAGAAAATAACTGGATAGGAGGAACTCACTTTGGAGAGACTGCCAGGGTAGTTCTCTCTGAAGAGACTGTGTATCTAACATAAAAAGCCAAGGGAAGGGCATTCCAGACAAAGGGAACTGCAGGTACAATGATCGTGATTAAGAAGGAACTTACACTGTTCTAAGAATTGTTAAATAGTCAATCTAGCTAAAACATGGTAAATGAAGGAGAGAGAAGAGGAAAGATTGAAGAAAGAGATAGAGTCTTCACAAAAACCTCCCTGAGAAAGGAGAATGCTCATACACTGTTGGCAGGGTAAATTAGTACAGCCACTATGGAAAACATTATGGAGCTTCCCCAAAAAAGCTGAAAAGAGAACTACCATGTGACCCAGAAATTCCACTGAGGGTATATATCCAAAAGAAAGGACGTCAGTATATCAAGCAGATATCTGCGGTCTCATGTTTATTGCAGCCCTTTGCCAAGATACAGAATCAACCCAAGTGTCTGTCAACAGATGAATGAATAAAGAAAATGTGGTCTACATAAACAATGGAATATTATGCAATCCCCAAAATAATGAAATCCTATCATTTGCAGCAACATGGATTGAACTGAAAATCATTATGTTAAGGGAAATAAGCCAGGCACAGAAAGACAGAATATTACATATTCTTACTTATATGTGGAAACTAGAAAAAAATGGATTTCATGGAGACAGAGTAGCTTGGTATTTACCAGAGTCTGGGAGGTGTAAGAGGAAAGAGGGATAAACAGACGGTGACTAAACACAGTTAGAAGTAATAAGATCTAGTGTTTGATAGTGTAGTAGAGTGACGGTAGTTAACAATAATGTATTACATATTTCAAAATAGCTAGAAGAGAAGAACTAAAATGTCCCCAACATAAAGAAAAGATAAATGTTTGAGGCAATGGAAAGACCAGTAACCCTGATTTGATAATTAAACATTATATGTATGTATCAAAAATATCACATGTACCACAAAGTATGTATAACTATTATTCATTAACTAAAAAATCTACTCTGAGTTGTAACTCCCCCCTTCAAAAACAAACAAACAACTTTTTATGGGTCTTATTACCGGGTTACCCTTCGTGGTGGCTTTATGGTATCCCTCTGTCTCTTTCTCCCTTCTTCTCTCCCTTGGCTCTTCTTCCGAGCCATTAACTCGGCTCTTCTTCTGAGCCATTAACTCGGAACCGGAGGGGCTGGCATTCAGGAGGCTTCCTGGAGGTTTTTGTTCATTGGAAACATGCACCAGAACACCGCTATGAAGCTTGGCATGTGTGTCAGCCTAACTTAAAACTTTCTGTAGGTTTAAAGTGATAAGAAGAGAGTTTATTGCAGATTGTCAAAATGGATAGGAATATAGAAAAGCAGATGCCAAGAAAATAGTTCCTTGGTCAGGATAGCCAAGTATTATCAGATAAATGGGAGGACAGTTATATGACCATACTAGAAAGGATATTATTTTGTATGATATAAAAGATCACATTTCTTTTAAGAACCTTAATCTAGATAATTTTTCTAATCATTTTATAATATGTTTCTGTCATGTCTTCCTCTGATCCCACTTTCCATGTTATAATGCTCCCTTTCTTTGGGATCACTTATCCTGTCTTGTGTTGACCTAATTTTGTGGCTAATTGCCATATGGAACCTAAAATGCTGCTGCCGTCTGGGTCTGAAGTGCTGTCAGTTACACGTCATATTTTATGTAAAAATCTACAATGAAGACTAGCAATTATTTCAAGTAAAATCATTGGCTGTTCACTACAATGTGGGGTATAGATAAAATCTAGGATAACCTCAATGGATAAAAGAGGTGAGGAAGGGATTTTGAGAAAAAAGGAACAACTTCCTCAACATTGCCTTAATATTGCTGGAGGTATTTATGGTCTTTTGTGTGTGTGAGAGACTCAGGTTCTTTGGATCAATAGTTGTGTGTGTGAGAGACTCAGGTTCTTTGGATCAATAGTTGGTGGAGGTCCCTTCTCCTGAAAATGCATCCCAGCTTAGAGGAACGTGTTCATTTTTGATGTCCTTACACTGTAGGCTCTGATACAACCTTTTAAGGGAGGGACTGAGTGTGAGAATGCTTTTCCTCACCCATGAGTTTATGAATCTTATCCACCAGTAATATAGAATGAAGAAAATCTGAAAACTTTAAAAATCCCTGATGGAAGAGCATACTTATGACTTGAACGTTTCATAATTGTTAAGACTTACATTATGGCCCAAAATGTGGTAGATGTTCTGGGTACACTTAAAAAATACATGTATTCATTCTGCTATTGTGAGTTGGAGTGTTCCATAATGTTAATCAGGTCAAGTTGGTTCATTTTGTTGTTCAAGTCTTCTATATCCTTTGTGATTTTGTATCCACTTGGTCTATCAGTTTTTCAAAGAGCATATAGAAATCTCCAGTTGTAATTGTGAATGTGTCTATTTCTCTTTGCAGTGCTATCAGTTTTTGTATCATGTATTTTGAGGCTGTATTATTGGGTGCAGAAAGATGTAGGATTATTATGTCCTTTTGATAAATTGATCCATTTATAGTTATGAATTTATTTTCTAATGGCTGTTAATTGTCTTTTCTTTGAACAATACTTTGTCTGATATTAAGATAGCCATTCTAGCTTTCTTTTGATTAGTATTATCATGGTGTATAGTTTTTTAGTCTTTTTCTCTTAACCTATCTGTGTCTTTATATTTAAGATGCAGTTTTGTAGGCGGCATGTAGTTGGGTATTGGTATTGTATCCAATCTGACAGTCTCTGGATTTTAAATTGAGTTATCAGATTATTTATATTTACATTTAATGTGCTTGTTGATATAGATAGGTTCATACCTAACATTTTGTTATTTTCTATCTGTTTATTCTTCATTCCTCATTTTCTTTTTATTTTTCCTGCCTTTTTTTTGGATTAATTGATCCTATTCTATCTCCTTTGGTGGCTTATTAGCTGTAACTCTTAGCTTTGTTAATTTAGTGGTTACTTTAAGACTTATAGTTACATATTTAACTTTTACTTTCAAGTGATATTACACCACCTCACATAGAGTATATGTGGAGTTGTATGCTTCTGTTTCTTTAACACATTTGTTTTCAGATATTTTACTTATAAATATGTTATAAACTCGGTCTTGTATATTTATCCAAGTAGTTACCATTTCCAGTGTTCTTTCTTCCTTTGTTTAAACCCATATTTACACCTTTTATCCTTTTTCTTCTGCCTAAAGAAAGTGCCTGCTTTTCCTGCCTTCTTTCTTTAACATTTCTTGTGGTGTGGGTTTACTGGTGATGATTTTTCAGCTTTTATATGCTTGAAAAATCCCTTATTTCACCTTCTTATTTAAAGTGTACTTTGGTTAGATATAGAAAAATAGATTGACAGATTTTTTTTCCAGCATCTAAACATTTCACTCCACTCTCTATTCACTGCAATGTTTCCGACAAGAAGTCTGCTGTCACTGTGATTTTTGCTCCCGTCTGCTTAGCACACTTCCCTCTGTTCCTCCTCCCACTTCCCTCCCTCCAGCTGTTTTTATGATTTCCTTTTTATCACTGCTTTTGGGCAATTTGATAATAGTGTATCATGGTGTAGTTTTCTTCATATTTTGCATGTGTTTGTGGTTAGCTGGAATTATTGGATCTGTGGGTTTATAGTTTTCATTAAATTTGGAAACTTTCCATTATTTCTTCACGTACATTTTTTCTGTTCCTATCACCCAGTCACTGACTTTGAGGTTGAGGTAAGCAGTGATTTGGGTGGAAATCTACCATTGCTTTGTCTGGCCCTTTAGTTCTGACCTAGGACCCCATCCACTTTTGTAAATTAAAAAGTATTTTCTTTTTCACTGAAAAATCATTTGTCAGTATTACCAATTTCCAGTGCTCTTGCCACGGCCTTTCTCATTCTGAGATTTCTTGTGCATTTTGGTAAGCAAATCAAGGGTAAAGGAATTCAGTGCTACCATCTGCCTTACATTTTAACTCTTTGGTCTTAACTTAGAAGAACATTTTTATGATTTTTCCTGTGCTCTGATGTTGTTTCATTTAAACCTAGAACGATGCAGTTGTTACTTTTGAATCTTAATGACCTGTGTGATGTGAAACTAAATTTGGAAGGCTGGAGTAGGGAAAGTTGGAGTAGATTTGCTATCCATTGGATTCTAATACTGTAAAATATGGTTTTCTTTCCTCAAATTTAAAATGCCCGATTTAAATCTCATAAATATCTATGCCCTCCAAGTTATGTGATAAAATTAAACTAAACTCTAGTAAACATCATTCTCTATGCTGCAATATGAATAAGATATCAATTATTTGGGGGTGGGAGTCACTAATATGTATATGGCAATTTCTCATTAACATTGACAATATCAGAGCTGTTTTTACATTTGATTAAAATACTAATTTAGCTGCTTAGTAAATGATTGAATGCCAAGAGTGTTATATAATCTGTTCACTAGGAATTAGTAATTGTTGCCAAGTATGAATGATTCATTTCCTTGATAACACAGGAAGTACCAGGCTATAAGTTTCCATTAAGGAGGTTTGGTCAGGACTGGACTCAGCACTGGCACAGAGGCAGCACAGCTATGTGGGAAGAACAGAGGCTAGTCTGAAGGTCTAGATTTGGATCCTAGCTCTGTTACTTAGTACTTTGTGACTTTGAGCAAATTCACGTCTCTGAAAGCTCAGCTTTCCTTCTGTAAAATATCCCAATGTCTGTTGTAGAATTATTATAAATAAATAGTTATATATATATGTGTGTGTGTGTGTGTGTGTGTGTGTGTGTGTGTGTGTATAGTGTCTGCCTGTATTGTTGCTCGGATCTGCCCTGGACTATGTTTGAGTATTACTTTGTGTTGTACCTAAGATGGCATTTTTTTTTCCTCAAAAAAAGAAAAAAGAAACAGTACTCTTTAGGGAGAGACTGGAAAAAAATGATGAGTACTGTCTCTGTTACAGGATTTTTCAGGGAAAGATGAGGTAGCTTTATATTATATTGTAGTCAGTTTAAAATTTTTCTATTATTTGTTTCAATGATGAAAAAATCCAAAGGAAGAACTTAGAAACAAAATGCCTCATCAATAGCTTTGTACAAATAGAGTATGAAAATTGAGAACAACTTGTTTTGCTGTGAAATGTATCTTAAACTAGGATACTCAGGGTTTTGTCAAATGGTATCAGAATTAGAAACAGGCTTAATTCTCTTTTTAGGTTCAATGGCTACATCTGTTCTTCAACAGTTGGAAAGCCACTGTATCCAGGTGAAGTAATTTTGCTCAGGAATTAATTGAAAATCATGGAGATACTCTGAAACCAAGATATAGAAGAATCAGTTTCAAATAGTCTTTTTTAGCAGAACAACAACAGCAGAATCTGATAACCACCAGAAAAAAATTGAGATGGCTGTAGCCTGTGGTAGGGAGAGCAAACAAGATGAATGAGAAAAACATAGTAGTTCGAGTTTTTTTGTGAAGGTGATGATAAATAAGGAATGTTAATCTCTATTTTCAGAGAAGCCCCCTCATCTCATGTTGGTTCATGGGTACATTGTTGTTCTGAAAGATTGTCCATTATTACTTTGTTATTACAGTCATGTAGTGTATACAGTGGTAATACAGTGGCAATACTACTATGCACACTATTTTTTGTGCATAATAGGCTTTTGATTTGTTCTTTCAATAATACTCATTAGATACCTATTATGAGTTAGGGGCTGAGGGTACAATGGCAAACAGGCAGACAAAAATCCCTGCCCTGATGGAGCTTAGATTATAGTGGAAGAAAGCAGACAATAAACAGATTAAGAAAATATTTAGTACACTGGAAGATAATGAATGGCATGGAGGAAAATACAGCAGAAAAAGGGATAATGTGTGTGTGTGTGTTTGGGGGGATGGCTCATTCATTGAGGAGGCCATATTAGAGCAAACATCTGAAGGAGGGCTGTGAGTTAGTTATAGTGAGTGTCTGGAAAATGTGGAGGCTTCGATATGGAGAGACCAGCAAGTGTGCAGGCTTTGCATGGGCTTTTGAGTGGTCTCTCGTGTTTGAATAATAGCAAGGAGGCTAGTGTTCCTGGAGCAGAGTGAGTGAGGGGAGAGGAAGAGATGTCAGAGATCACAGGGGGTCAGATCATAAAGACCTTCTAAGCCCCTTCTAAGTTTGTTACTTAGAGCAAAATGGGAAGCCAACACAGGGCTTTGAGAGAAGACTGATAGGATTTGACCTATTTTTAAAGGTTCAGTGTAGCTTCTGTATCGAGAGTTAAATATAAGGGGGCCAGAGAGGAAACACAAAGACTAATAATCCATTAAACAGAGCTATGTTAGTGGGTCGCTCACTTGCTTCCTTATAAATGTTGTGCCAGAGAGAAGATTAGTGGCGAATACCCATTAAACCTCTGTGAGATTGGAAGGGTTGGCTTCCTCGAGGGGAACGTAAGTTTCTTTTGGCAGATAAGGAAATACTCCTCGGTGATACAGAGGCGTCCTTTCTCTTATTAGTGGTGACTTGGTGACAGGAAAGTGAAGTTGCAGGCTCCGGCCCACCTGGATGTTTCAGATCTATTTCTGGAAAACAGGTATTAGGAGGTATGCAAGGAACCTCTTTCTTTTATTTGAACTTAAAAGTTCCCTAATTGGATTGAGTTCAAGTTCTGTGTCATGGTTCTGTTTTGCTGGGAGAAGCTAATAAAGAAGGAAGCTGTGGATTCTTCGGTGTAGGACAAATGGAGTGCAGCAATTAGGCAGTATTGTCCCTCCACTGGACAAAAGCCTTAAGCAGCTTGGGCAAACACCAAACAAAAACCTGTTGTAGATGCCTGGTGAAATCTTAGAAAATGTATTCACATTTATCTCTGCCAGTAATAGTCTTTTCACAAAGCATTCCACACTGTGATAGCTGTATCATTAGTCTGATAATCTCAAGTTAATTCTCTATTGCTTTTTATATGGTTTGCTCAGTATATTGGTTTAGAGAAAAAGCTTGAACAGCTTAAAGAGATTGGCCTAAGAAATTGCAGGCTAGGTGGGAAAGGAGAATAGAAATAGACTACCTTTAGAAAAACGTATAGTTAAATCCAAAGGCAGCGATTGTCTTTGGATAAATGAATTTCTACATCTGTTCAGTAGATGGTGAGTAATTCCCACGTGTTCCACCCTGTGCTAGGTACATGGGAATTCAACAGGGTGTCTGCCCCAGAGATGCTAATATCTCTTAGGAGAGATGATTACATTGACACATGACACCATATGAACAATTTTCTGTTCAACCTACGGGTGGTATGGGTGGGGGGATTCTGAGTCTTTCCCCTAACAATTAGCCATATATCTTTACAGTGGAGACCGGATATAAAGAAACAGTAAACACAGCAATTCAAAATTCAATATTAGCCATTCCTTTATGTTTAATATCAGATGACCCCTTCAGAGCATTTTGTCTTATAATATTCCGCACATAGAGTTTTGTTTTCTACTTCTCAATCAAGTAGTTAATAAATATCAGGGTTCCATCTAGCTGTCTGAAAATGCTATAGCTTCTTTCTTAATCTTTCTGTGCTATTGAATATTGGTTGCTATATTACGTAGCATAGAACTGGTTGTTTTGTGAAGCACAAAATTTCAGTGGCTTAAAGAATGCAATGAAAGTCTATTTTTTGCCCATTTAAAGGCCTGGTGCAAATGTCTGTGGTTTCCAGGTGGCTTTCTTTCACGTGGTGACTCAGGAAACTAGGATGTTTCCATTTGAGGCTCTACTGCCCCCCGAGGTCTTGGAGTCTTCTGTGTTCAGTCAGCAGAAGAGAGTAGAGGATAGAGAGTTCCTACCTGAGCAGTCACTTCCTCTTCTGTGGGAAGAAAGCACTTACTTTTGGTGAACGGGTAGCTGATCTTTCTATGTATGATTTCTATTTTTTGCAAGTTGCCAATGGCAGTACTTTTAAATAGTTTTGCCTAAATGGATTTTTTTCTATTTTAGATTAATGTATTTGAGATGTATTTCTAGAAGTAAGTGTATTAGATAGACTTTAATTATAAAATTATATTGAATTATATTTTATTTAATACATCAATTAAAATCATAATTTATATACCTGTAAAGTTATTGGATATGAACCATCTCACTTCATTATTGTTCAGGCTCAGCTGAAGAATGTCGTTGCTAGCCTATATCCAGGATAATGAAAACCATGAGAAAACAGACGTATTTATATTGTCATATTTAACTGAAGAAAACGCTGTTGCTACTATATTCAACTCAAAACGTGAGTTAACTAATTTAACAAAAGAGATACACATACTGATAGGCTAAAATTATTTTACCAGTATATGCGATTTGAAAAGAAAATTAGAACATATGTCTAATAGTCTTTACATTCCTTTTGTTTATTTATAGACAGAAGAAGAAAGATATAATTTCAGGCTTCTTAATTTAGATTGAATCTGCCCCAAAGCAGGAAACATCCTTCCTACACACACATTAAACGTTACTATTTGGAGTCCGGCACGGTGGCTTACGCCTGTAATCCCAGCACTTTGGGAAGGCAAGGCAGGCAGATCACGAGGTCAGGAGATCGAGACCATCCTGGCTAACAGGGTGAAACCCATCTCCACTAAAAATACGAAAAGAAATTAGCTGGATATGGTGGCGGGTGCCTGTAGTCCCAGCTACTCAGGAGGCTGAGGCAGGAGAATGGCGTGAATCCAGGAGGCGGAGCTTGCAGTGAGTTCAGATTGCACCACTGCACTCCAGCCTGAGGGACAGAGCAAGACTCCGTCTCAAAAAAAAAAAAAAAAAAAAAAGTTGTTATTTGGAAAAAGTAATGTTTTTTGTAACTTGAGATGAAACTAGATATGTGAAGGAAGTTGAGCAGGTCACCAATATGAGGGATATTCATTTTGTTTTGTTTTGGTATTTCTGGCGTAATTAAAACAAGACTAAAGGCTGATACTGGGATCTATTTTGTGTTAACTAAGATAATAAAACAAAAGAAACATTGCTTTATAGTAAAATTAAGAAGTTTGCATAAGAAATGATGGTGTCAGAAAAAATTCTATCAGAATTATTTTGGGGGAAAAACACCCCAAACATCTCAAATATTTGTAGAACTCATTCCAATTTATGAAGCTCTCTCTACTTTGAAAAGCTATATCACTAAATAACTACAGGTAGAGAGCATATGGAAAAATGTTCTCATTTGTTAGTTATAAAATGTTTTCATTGAATTAGCAACCCTCCACAAATTTGGTAGGGCCCAGAAAATTCAGAAACACTCTTGAATTACTGGGGGGTGTTGTAGAGTAATACTGACTGAAGATGTTCCTACCACATAGCTAAGTGCCTGACCTGCACTGTGCTACCTGTGAACAGTAGATCTCATCCTCACAGTATCTGCAGGGCCCCTGAGGGCCGCCACATGGCAATCAACAATCCATGATGGCTGCTTCCTGCATGACTTGATGTGGCATCTGATGAGCATGAGCCTTGACAAACTTCTCTCACTCTGTTCAGATTGCTCCTCATCTGCCAAGACTTCCGCGTCTGGGACTGCACTCCACTTAGGTCTCTATCTCTGGCGTTCCTCACATTTTTAAATTTATTTTTCCCATCATTAATATTTCTTTTTAAATAAAGTATACTATTTTACTGCTTCTTGAATAGTATAGTATTCTTCTTTTAAGTTATGGCATCTTTTTGTAAATACTATGTGGTTCTGTTTTGCTTTGTACACTCTTTCTTGATTAAAGTGATTTTTTTTTCAAGATCCAGCATTTGCTAATACCCAGGTTGAATGACTTTTCCTAGTTCTCACTTACTTATTCTCTTTAAAACTCATCTTTAAAATAGTTTTTCAAAATTGAAAAAAATTAACACATGCGCTAATAAGTAATTAAAGTAGAACAAGAAGATCTGTCTGCTTGATGCCCACATCCACCATTTACTAGCTACATAAATCTGAGCAAATTACTTAACTTTCTTATCAATCTGGGAAATAGGGATGAAAATATTCATTTCATAGTGGGTTGTGAAGATATTCAATCTTCGCATGTTCACATGTTCAATGTTAAAGTTATATAAGGAAGTGCTTTACCAATGGTAAATTGCTATATATAGATGTTAATTATTATTGCCACTAATGGAAAATATATTAGCACTTTTTCCTACCACATTTTGGGATGGAAACTGGGGAGATAGTTTCAACTACTTAATGTCTATTTGTTTATTTATTTATTTAAACTCAAGTCAGAATTTTTCTGAGAACTGTGGAAAACTTGAATATATGTGAGGGAGAAACCTTTGAACCTTGAGGTGAAAAAGTGAGAGGAGACAGTGGCAGAGAAATAAATGGAGAAGTTTTTTTATTAAGAAATTGACTTCTCGGCCGGGCGCGGTGGCTCAAGCCTGTAATCCCAGCACTTTGGGAGGCCGAGACGGGCGGATCACGAGGTCAGCAGATCGAGACCATCCTGGCTAACACAGTGAAACCCCGTCTCTACTAAAAAATACAAAAAAAACTAGCCGGGTGAGGTGGCGGCGCCTGTAGTCCCAGCTACTCGGGAGGCTGAGGCAGGAGAATGGCGGGAACCCGGGAGGCGGAGCTTGCAGTGAGCCGAGATCGTGCCACAGCACTCCAGCCTGGGCGACAGAGCGAGACTCCGTCTCAAAAAAAAAAAAAAAAAAAAAAAAAAGAAATTGACTTCTCAAACAAAGATTACAGTTCTTTGTATATCTTTCCAGAACTATTCCATTCACAGGTGAACTGTGTGTGAACCACTTTTAAAAGAGTCAGACACAAATGCAAGCATACCATATGCTCTACTGCACTTTATACACTTGACAATATATATTTGAAATCACTTTCCATTCATAAGAATCCACTTAATTCCTTTTTAAAATGATTTTTAAGTAAATTCAATTGTGTATATTTAAGGTATACAGCATGATGTTATGGGTTACATACAGGTAGTAAAATGATAACTATAGAGAAACAAATTAACATATCCAGCATCTCATATAGTTACCCATTTTTGTGGTGTGGGCAGCTAAAATCCAATCAATTTGCAAAAATCCCAAATACAATTTTATTAATTATAGTTCTTATGTTGTATATGAGATCTCTAGATTTGTTCAACTTACATATCTGCTGCTTTGTGTCTCCTGACCTACGTCTCTCCATTTCCACTATAACCCTTCACCCTGGTAACCCCTGTTTTATTCTCTATTTCTGTATACTTAACTTTTTAAAGGTATATTCCACATGTGAGTGAAATCATGAAATATTTTTAATAGTTTCATGACATTATTTTATATGGATATAAATATAGTTTATAAAAATCAGCCTACTTGATATATTATTAAACATTTTTTTATGTTATTAGCACTGCTGCAATGAGTACCATATACCTTACCTTGTATCTACCAATATAGTAATACAATAAATACCTAGAAATGCTGAATTAAAGGGCCTGGGTGTTTTACATTACAACATGTGTTGCCAAATTGCCTTTATTTACTTTCATTTTATAGAAATGAGAACTTTGTTACATATATTGCAGTTTTTCATTTTTAAATTTGTCTTGTAATTCTGTTTATATTTTTTCATTTAGAATTTTAAAATATTTACATATAGTTACATTTATTGACTTATTATCTTTTATGATTTTCAGGGTTTTGGTTAATCTATTCCAGAATGTTTTGTTCTTACCATTTTACAATATCATTTTCTAAATCTTTAAATCTTTATTTGCTGGTTTTCATAATGCACTATAGTTATGTAACAGTCACCATTGGGGGAAATTAAGTGGTGGGTATAGAGGACCTCTCTGTATAATTTTTGTAATTTCTTGTGAGTCTATAATTATTTCAAAATAATATACTAAAAGATAATAAGGTAAAGTAAAAGGTGAAAAGCATTCTAGTTTAGAAGTGTCACAGGAAAATTCAGCAACTCTTGCCTTCTATAAGTGCTCCAAGAAGACAACTCTTTTGCTTTAAGTGCCAATGGGATCTGCTGAGTTTTCCCATAGTGTGCTCTGTAGTAGTGTGATAACAACAGAAAACAGCAGCCACTGTGCATCTGGGTAGCACTACTACTAATTTTCTCATTCGTATATAACATTTCACAACTTCCCAGCATCTTTACGTAAATATTGTCATGTAATTCTCTCAACAGCCTTGTGGAGGCTCAGTGTTAGTATTTGTGCTGTACGTATGTGGAGACAAACTCATGGAAGTTAAGTGACTTGTGTGTGGTTACAGGATTTGCAAGCGACAGAGTTGAGGCCCTCCCCCAGGTGGGGCTGCTTCTGATAGGATACCACAGTGACCTTTGACCTTTGGTGACTCTGTTTTAGGGCAGGAGAGGACTCTGTTCTCTGCAGTACACAGCTGGTTGACCCGATAGCAGCTGTGTAGGCCCTGCTTGAGAGGAGGAGTGCCATAGGATAAAGAATATTGGGGAACGATTGGCAGAGACAGAGAAGGATGTAGCCAAGAGACAGAGTTGCTGTGACCATTGTTAACATTACTGAACTGCAGTCAATCATTTGAGTACCTACTTTGTCCAAGATTTATGCTTAGCATTTAATATGTATTATTTTATGTGTGCTTGATAAACTGTTTTTAATCTTCATCTTATAGTTGAGGAAAACAAAGCTTAGAAATAGTTAGCAATATACCCAAAGAACTTGGCTAGAAGGTGGCTGAACTCAGATCAGAACTCTGGCCTTCCTGATTCTTGTAGGTTCAGAGAGAAAGGAATGAGTAAAATAGGATTAGATAGGTTTACAGATCCTTTTGCTTCCTTTCCAGGAAACTTGACTACACTGTTTTATTAACTTGCATGTGACAAATGAGATCCGAAGAAACTTTTCTTCGGAGTTATCACTTTCTCCACAGAAAGACACAGTGGTCCTATTGCTACCACCGTTTCTCTTGCCCTCATTCCAGCCAGGCAGCAGGCTCTACACACTGTGAGTGCGTCTATTGATTACCTTTGGCCATACATGCTTAGAGCTGTGACAGTGCTACATGCGTTTTACAAGCACTTGTTTTCTGAATTTCAGCCTCCCATCCTTCTTGTTTTTATAGATGATGACTGTATTTCAATGGAATCTGAGAGAGTAGACTGGAGAAATGCCAAGCCAGCAATTAGGCGCAGTAGTTTAGTGACCTCTCCTGTGGAAGAATTGTAAGGCTCTGGAGGATAGGGACCTCTCGTAAAATAATGCATTCAGATTCAACAGACATTTACTAATAAGCATTACAATGTGGTAAACCCAGTGCTAAGCTCTTTATATCTGTAATCTTTGCAACAGTCCTGCAGTGGAGGAACTGTTTTCATTTTGAAGATGAGGGAAGTCTGAGTTCATTTGACTGTCCTAAGATCGCATCTCTTGTCATTGACAGGGATAGGATTTTGACTCAGATCTCTCTGACACCAAGTGCAGCTCCCTTCACAGAATTGGTGGGTGAATCCTTGGGTGTGCAGGGATACTTACTAATTGCAGATGCTTTAATTATTTTAATCTGGGAGTTTTCCTTTGCTGAATCCTGATTACCTAAAATGTACAGCCACTGATGAAGATCAACTTTTCAGCTACATAGTATGTTGTCCATTGGTGTCTGAGCAATTTTTCTTCCTTTAAAAATACCTGCTTGTTATTGCCACAGTTCCTAGGCCATCCATGCTCACCGCACTCCCCTTGTTTCCTCCTACATCTCTAGCCAGTAATTTTCAGTTTTATTTGCAAGCTCTTTTGCCTCATGGGGTCCTTTCAGTGTTGAGGCTTCTCAGGGTTTTGTTTAGGACCGTTTCTTCTACTCTACATACTCCTCTTCACCACCACACTCCCCTGGCAATCTTCTTCATTTCAATTCCACCTGTAAGTGACAATGTTCACAACTGTTCATCTAGACCCTATGTTTCTTTTGGGTTCCAGATCTATATATTCAGCCATTTATTCAGAATCTCATTGGAATGTGCCATAGATGTTTCAAATAGCCCATATCCTTCCCTACTTCTATGATGGCATCATTCTTGAATCCTTCTTCTTATATTCAAGTGATCACCATGTCTTAGTGAGTCTACTCCTAAATATTTAGCAAAACCATTTTCCTTCTAACTTTACTGCCAACCCCAGAGCAGGCTGCTACCATCTCTGTCCTAGTTTTTCATGCCTCCAGACTATCTCCTCTTTGAATTCATCTCCATACTACTGACATAAAGCTTTTTTGTTTTCAAAAACCTAATTATGCTTATTCTCTGTTTAAAGATTTTGCAATAACTTTACATCTCTCTCAAGGTGAAATCAACTTCTTAACCTACAGGGCCCTCAGTGTCTGGCCTCCTGTCTCACTTTGTTATCTTCATCCTTTCCCTCTTCCTCTAAACAAGCTACTAATGTTTTCTGACCTCTTGGTCATCTGGGATAGGGTCCCTTCTCTGGGTCTTGCTTTCCTTTTTAATAGCATTTATCATATGGAATTATAACTTTTTACATGACTGCATTCCCCCAACAGACTGTGAGCTGCTAAAGGTCAGAGACTCTATCTTGTTCACACCTCTCCCCAACCAAGCACAGTGACTGACACATTGCACATACTCAATAAACATGTATTGAAGTTCCTTTTTATAGCCCTTAGCCCAGTACTGTGTAAAATCAGGCACACAGTCATTTGTTTCTATTTGGAACCTGTAATGAAAATATCAGAAGATTCAGTCATGTAGAAAACAAGAAAACCTCTCTATTTAACAGTGTTTTTCTCCTGTTTATTACATTCCCTTAGTGAAATATAGGTGATGCGATAAAAATAATTATTATATCACATAAAGTGCAGCATCTAGCTCACCTTTACCGTACTTCAATCTTGAAATTTCTTGCCGATCAGTCTGAATTTTATATTAAAGAAAATTCAGAAGATCAAGAACAAGTGACTTATTTAAACTGCAGAAATTGATTTCAAAGAAGCGATATTATAAGTTTAGCAAGAAGTAAAGCATCAAATGACTTGTCAATTTACCTTAACTGATTAAAATATGCTCGGGGCATGACTTCTCAATATACGGGTCAAATATCATAGGGAGAGTTTTCAGTGTTCATGAGAAATATGACTAGAAATTAAAATCACCTTTTTCAAATAAAAAAATGCACACTGCCACTGTAGCACAGGAGATGAGAGTCATCAGCCAGGTACAAGTGGTGTGAGCATCTGTTTATGGAGAGAGGGAGGACGTAGTGCAAAGGTTAATGATGTTCTTTGTGCCCAGGAAGAAACGTCATAACTGGATGGTGCCTCGATTTCTCTTTGTCTATCTCAGGTTTATTGCAAGCATCAAGGAAAGGACGATTGGGAAGAAAGGCACAGAGCATTAATTAATCTAGAACGCAGATTAAGAAAACTCAGGAAAATATAGTTCAGTTTTGAGCATAGCTGGAATTGGGGGGTAGTTGTAAGATTTGCTTCAGCATTATTATGGTGCTTTTAAAGTAGAAATCAGCAGATTTGAATTATTTCCACCTAAGTGTGAAGAACCTCCTTTTGGGGTAAAGTGGTTGAGTAAAAAGAGGTAGAAATGTGATGTGTTATGCAACAGTTGAATAGTTGAATCCTAGAGCTGTTCAGTGGTGTGAGGAATAATAAAAGGATGGGGGAATTGGGCCATTGGCAATGGAAGTCCCTGAGCAGCTACTTGGATGGTGACTAGGACCCTGTCTTGAGACAGACATAAAGGATAGGGTAGAGTAAGTTGAAGGGTGAAGAATAGAACAGGAAATAAAGTGGAGTAGGAGAAGGAATTTTGGTCACAGAAGATTCAAATAGCCTTCAGGTTCCTCTTTCTCTTCCTGTTTTCTTTTCTTTTTTTTTTTTTTGACTGGCCCAGTGACTTGCGGAGTCACACACACTAGCATAGAACCTTCGCCATCTCCCAGACACTTGCAACCAGAAACAGCAATATTTCCAACCTGCTTCCTGCACTTATCTAAACTTTGAAAGCTCTGTGTAGTATATGTCAGTATCATGATGCCAATTTGACAGATGAAGAGAAGGGCTCAGGGAGGCTAATGTGACTTGCCCAAGGTGACTTAGTGATTTGTGTCAGAACAGGGACTGCTGCCTCTGTCTCCTGCCCCTGCTGCTTTGTGAAGCCACATGCTGGTGGAATGTGTGACCATTATGTACTGTGTGTTAGTAGAATTGATACTGTCCTTCATAACCCCAGGATCCCAGCCAGAGTTTTTGACAGCTTTTGGTCAGGTGGAAAACTGGGAGGAAATCTAAACAATATGTTTGCCTTTCTCTTCTATTATTTTTGGGAGAGATTTTGTTGTGCTTCCCAAGGAGGCTATTTTCCATTATAAATGATGCTGCTTACAATAAGACTAAAAGCTTCATTAAGCTAAAAAAAAAGAGGAAAAGGAAACAAAATAGCTCACATATCAGTATTGCATGGAAGCAGTTGTGAAGAATACATTAAAGTTAATGAGTATTAGGCTACTTAAATTATTTACAAGACTTCAAAAATGTTAATATGCTGTCTGGAAATAGAAGTTGGTTCCCTGCCACATTCTGTTCAGTTTCCTAGACTGTAGGATGGTTGGGTATTTTCTCTGGGACCCCCACACTCAGGTGTAAAGGGGGGGTCCCTAAATGATTTTAGCTTAG
The DNA here is from genome assembly GCF_003255815.1 of Theropithecus gelada. Classification (NCBI taxonomy): domain Eukaryota; kingdom Metazoa; phylum Chordata; class Mammalia; order Primates; family Cercopithecidae; genus Theropithecus; species Theropithecus gelada. The sequence goes on from NC_037681.1 coordinate 41,525,868, forward strand.
GTAAAATGAATGGGCTTCAGTAAAATCCCACGTAATTGTGTGGAGGGTCCAGCCTTGTCCCCTACCACACTTTCCCCTTTTCTCATAGAAGTCATCAGCTCTGTACCATTCTAAACTTAATCTGAGGACTGAAGGGCTCATACCTCCTATAGGCAAAGATGAAGTCAAAAGAATGATTATTTAATGACAGAGTTTGAGGCTATGCTCTATCTAGATCTGTAATCCAACCTAGGTATGAAGGATCTCGAGTTGCCATTCCTTTTCTGTATGATTTGCTTCAGAAATAATTGTCAACCTGTCACTCTTGTCTGGGTCTGAGAGTTGCAGCCAAGATCACATTTTAAAATCCTCCTGAAGAGTACAGTGTAGAGGCAGAGGGCTAATCTGGGAGTCAGGAGACTTCCCTTGTCTCATTAATGTTAGTAACTCGCCATGTAGCTTTAAGGAAGTCTAGTCTTCTTTCTGGACATCAGTTTCTACATCTGTAAAATAAGTTTCATACCATGTTGGAAAGGATTGTTGGATTAGATTAACTATTAGGTTAATTCCGTGGAGCTTTGGTATAGAAACATGGGACTTTATTAAGATATATTTCAAATGTACAGAATTGTGTCCTTGAGGATAATAAACAACCATTGGCCAATATTAAAATGTTGCCATCTTTGTATCTGATTTTAATGTAACAAAAACTTTTGCATGAAGTTGGAGGATGCTGAGTACCCACATCTGATCTCATTCTACATCCTTCTTTTCTCCCTTTCTGAAGGTAATTACTATTTTGAATTTTGTGTTTAGTATGACTGTGTGTGAGTTTCACAGTTTTCAAAATATCTATATATTCCTAAACAATACATAGGATTGTTTTCATGTTTTCCAACTTTACATAAATGACATTATATTGATATACCATTCTGTAACTTGCTTTTTTGCTCGATATTCTTGCATGTATTATGATTTTTATTATTGTAGAGCTACTTCATTTCTTTTATAACTACTACTGTATATGATGCTTCATTGCACAAACATACCACAATTTATTCAACCATTCTTTTACTGATATACATTTGCATTGTTTTTAATTTTTCACCATTCCAAATAATACTGTAATATTGTTCTGTAGCAATCTCTCCTACTGCATGTATGTGAATGTTCTCTACATATAAAACTGGAGGTGGAAATTGAGTCATTGGTTGTATGTATAATCAGCTTTACCAGATGTTGCATAATACTCAAAAGTATTTAATCACTTGAAACTCTGACAAAGAGTATGTAAGATTTCTGGTTTCTTTTCGTCATTGCAAACACTTGACATTGATTTGCTGCTTTTGCCAATCTGATGTGCTTAAAATTATTTCTAATTTTTGTAATTTATGTTTCCCAGATGACTGAGAAATGAAGTTGAAACTGTGGTTGAGCATATTTCTATATTTTTATCGGTCTTTTGGCTTTCCTGTTCTGTAAGAAATCTATTGGTATCCTCTACTATTTTCTTTACTGGATTGTTTGCATTTTTAATATTGCTTTGTATGGGTTCTTTATACATTGTGGATATATATTTCACAGTAGCATGTGTTGAATGCTTCTGCTAGTCTGTAGCTTTTTTTAATCTTTGTGACATTTTTGTTTTTAATTTAATCAGTGTGACAGATTGTATTTTCCAAAGATAGCCACAAGGGTGTCTGCTGTCCAACAGACTCTTCTAGAACTTTGCTACTCCCTCAAAAGATGGAACCTATGTCTCTTACACCTAAAATTGGGGGAGACCCTGTGACTGCCTTGACCAGTACAGTTTGGCAGAAGTGTTGTTAGGTGACTTCTAATGCCAAGTCACACACAAAAATACTATTTCTGCCAGGTTATCTTGGGATACTTTGTCTTAGAATTCAGCCCTCATGCTGTGAAGAAGCGCAAGCGGACTACGGGGAGGCTGATGAGGCAAGGAACCAAGGTCCCTGGTCTGCAGCTTCAGCTGAACTTGCAGCTGCCAGCCTGCACGAGCTCTCTAGCTTGTGAGTGAGCCATCCTGACAGAGGGTTACCCTCAGTCAAGTAGCACCAGATGTGGAGAAGAGAAAAGTCATCCCCACCAAGGCCTACTTACACTGCGGATTTGTGGGCATAATAAGCCATTAAGTTTCGGGTGGCCTGTTAATAAGAAATAATCGACAGAGCCAGATCTATCATTCTTATCTGTTACTGTGTCTATGTGTTATCTGTTACTGTGTCTATGTGCATGCACACACACACGTGCATGTATGTTCTTAAATTCTTTTTTATAATACCTCACAACCATAAAGGTATGGATTTATCTTTTTATCTAAAAGTTTTAAAGTTCCACTCTTATCTTTTTAGTTTATTTAATACTCTCATGAATGTATCGTGTGAAGTGGAGCCCTAATTTTTTCCATGTAGATAAAATAGTTTTCCCAACACAACTGGCTAGTCTATCTATGGATTTTAGTGCTACCTCTGTTCTACATACATTTCTGTATACTTGTTTTTTGTTTGTTTGCTTATTCCTGTGCTAATACCACATTGCCTTATTTGCTGTAGCTTTAGAGTCAGTCTCCACATGTGTCAGGACATGCTCCATTATTCAGTCTTTTAATTCACATTATTGTGATAACTTTTGGCCTTTCATTCTTCAATATAAATTTTAATATTAGCTTGTTGAGTTCTACAAAATACTTTGTTGACATTATTGATAGATTAATTTGGGAAGACTTGTGTATGGCTACATCACTTAGAATTTTTCTATTATAAATGGCGTATTTAAATATTACATTTGAATCGTTGCTATTATCAAGGAATACTTTATTTTTTCATTTAGGTATGATTTACATGAATATAATAGACCCATTTTAAGTGTGTGGTTTGTTGAGTTTTGAGAAATGTATAAATTCCTATAACAAACATCTTTATCAAGACCTCCCTCTCATCCCAGAATGCTGTCATCCCTCTTTCTAAAAAATTCTTTCCCAGCCAAAGATAGCTACTGTTCTGGGCTTTATCTGTGTAGAGTAGTTTTTTCTCCTCTGGATCTTCATGTAAAAGAAATAATTCAGGATGTATTTTGTTTAGTGCAGTTTCTTTCCTCCATTACAGCTTTTGTGAGATTCATCCATGTTGTCGATAACAATAGATTTTTCTGTTTAACTACTGAATAGTATTATATGGTATAAATATGCCACAATTTATTTATACTCCTGTTTATGGGCATGTGGGTTATTTTCAATTTGTGACTATTATAAATAAATTTACTAAAGATATTCCTCTACAAGTCTCTATGTGGGCATATATTTTCATTTTTTTCTTGAGTAAATACCTGGAATGAAATTGCTGGGTCATAGGGTAGGTGCTTATTTAACTTTGAAGAAATTTCCAAATTGTTTTCTGAGATGATTTTACTATTTAAATTCCCACCAGCGATGCATAAAAGTTTAAGTTGCTCCACCAGCATTTGTGCTGTTAACTTTTCAGATTTTCACCATTTTAGTGAGCATGTGGTAGCATCGAATTAATAGTTTAAATTGCATTTTGTTCTTATTATTAGTCACATTGAACATCTTTTTATGTGCTTGAGTGTCTTTTCCAATGTTTGCCCATTTTAAAATTTGGGTTTTTTGTTGTTTTATTCTTGAATTGTAGGATTAAAAAAAACTATGTTCTGGATACTAGTCTTTATCAGATACGTTTATTGAAATATTCTGCCATTTTGTTTTGTTGATGTTGTTTTCAAAGAGAAGATCTTAAACAGTTGACGGAATCCAATATATACTTTTTTTTTCTTTTAGAGTTCAAGACTTTGCCATGCTATCTAAGGAATTTTTGCCTGTTCCAATATTATACATGTTTTTTCCTATATTTTCTTCAGAAAGTTTTAACATTTTAGCTTTTATGTTTAGGTCTGTGATTTACTTCTCACTATTTATTGTGTATGAGGTGAGGTAAGAATCAAGGTTCATGTTTATTTTAATGAATATCCAGTTCTTTCAGCACCATTTATTGAAAAAATTCAATTGAATATCCATCCTTTCAAATTGAATTACCTTGGCACTTGTTAAAAATCAATTGGACATGTATGTATAAATATATTTTTGGACTTTGCATTCTATTCAATATATCTGTGTGGCCATCCTTATGCCACTACTATACCACTTGATTCCTTTAATTCTGTGTTAAGACTTGATAAAAGGTAGCACTAGTTTTCCAATGTTGTTCCTTTTATAAGTTGTTTTGGCTAGCCTAGGTCCTTTGTGTTTTGATGTAAATCTAAGAATCAGCTTCTCAATTTCTATTCCTACCCAAAATATTAAACTAGCTACTTAATACATTTTGTCTATGTTCTAGTTGGTTATAGTGAGTGTGCAAGTTCTGTGCCATTCCCAGAATGAAGGTATGATGATTAAGTTTTATGTGTCAGCTTGGCTAGGCTACAGTGCCTAATTGTTTGGTCAAACATTAGTTTAGATATCACTCTGTGACTATTTTATAGATGTGATGAACAACTACAACCAGTTGACTTAAAGGAGATGACCCTTGATAATGTGGGTGGGTTTCTCTCAATCAGTTGAAGGCCTTAAGAGCAAAAACTGAAGTTTCCTGGAGAAGAAGAAATTCTGCCTTAACACTTTTACTCCAGTCTGCTGTACTGCTCTGTAGATTTTGAACTCAAACATACAATATTTACTCCCGTCTGAGTTTCCAGCGTGCCTGTTTGCTCTACAGATTTTGGGCTTCAGAAATTGACTGATGTAGAAGGGAAGGAAAACTCTTACTTTTTAGTCATTTGCATTTCATAGTAAGTTTTCCCATTGACTTACTATTAGGTTGCTGCAACAGTAATCGTGATTTTTGCCATTAATTGATGGCAAAAACCATCAATTTTTACTGTTGCACCAACCTCGTATTAAGTGTGGCATAAATCTGAGGGAAACTTGAAAGGTAAGCTTATATAAAGGAGAAAAGTAAGAAAACTTCATGGAAACTCCTTAGAAAGGGCAGTTTCTCAGTGTACAGAGCTATGGTTATGAGTGATTGAAAATACATCCTCTTGGCAGTGTGCATTTTACTAAGAATTTCACATAACTAATGATGTCATCTCTTTATGCATTGATACCACTTCTGTGGGAGGCCCAGAGCTCGGAATACAGATACCCTCCAGGATCTCATGGTTTAATGAGACAGTCATATAAGCAGATAGCATGCCATGAGTGCTATGAGAGGGCTAAGTGAAGGTTACTGTGGGAATACTTAAGAGCTATGGGCCATCCTTTAATTAATCAAATACATGAAGTGAGTTATTAGAAATAGGAGATATTCCAGAAAGCATGGAGCTGAGAAGATGGCAGAAAGCTTCAACTTTGCCCCTGCCTGTAGTGGACAGGACCAGACCTTGTAGAGCTGGAGTAGCTCTCTGCAGGATAGGCTATATGTCACAGGAACCCTCCACTTTCTCACTTACACAATGTAGGATCTTTTTGGCTGTGGATAGCGTCACAGTGAGATGGCCCCAAGAGATTTATTTTGCTTAGGGAAATATTCCTTGCTTATGTGTGGACCTGCAAAAAAAAGTCCATGCCTGCCTGCCTACATATGTAGATACTTTGCATAGCAGAACTGATCTACCACAGCTAGGAAATTCTAATGAGACGAAACTCGTGTTTAGGATCTCACCATCTACAGCTTCCCCTGGCAGCCATTCCCCATGGGTGAATGAATAGGCCTTGGAGATGGTATCCCTGTGTTTTGGGGATGCAGTCAATGCTCTGAGGGCTGTGCTTGTGCATGCCCCATTATTCACTTTTTTGCTTAGTTTACATTGGTGCATTTATAGGAGAAAATGAAAACTCAAGCCTGGTGTTGTGTTCCCCAAAATCTTTGACTTAATTTCGAACTTGGCTGTCAGCCATGATGTAAAGATGATAAGCATCCTCAATAAGGATTTTTCAGATAAGAAGTGGACTCTCATTGGTGCTCTTGTGGCTCAGTTTCTGAATTTCTCATTTTTAAATTAGTGAGAAGTGGCAATGAGGAGCATGGGGAATACCTATTATTTCCTGGTCCAGAAGTGTGAAGCGTGTGGGAAAGTAAATAGCTATCACATCAGCCAAGTGTAAGGAACAGTGCCTTCAGGGGTAAGGCAGATTTCAGGTAGAGGGAGAAGTGATAGGGAATACTCACTAAAGGGGCTGAGGATATCAGGGATTTTTTTGATGCTGGACTGCAAGTTCCAGAGGGCCTGTGTAAGGGAATTGAGAAGGGGTAGAAGATGGGGTCAGAATATAGGATTTGAAGAGCCATAGAGAGATGAGGGATGACATGGGAGATTTCGGCCATTAACCCGGTTGCTCATTCCGAACCTTGGAAACATCCTGTTAATCAGCAGATATTGTTAATTATAATCAACATAGATCCCAAGTCCTAATTCTTAACCTCTTGTACTGTGACCTCCTTACTCCAAGCTGCATTTTCCCCTTGCCTGGACTTCCAAGTTGTCTTCCTTCCTCCATTCTTGCCTTCCTTCTTCTTCTCCTTATTGCAGGCAGAATCTTTTTTTTTTTTTTTTTAAACATAATCAGATTACGTTTTTCTCTTGCTCAAAAGCCTCCATGGGATTCTCATCATGCTTAGAACAAATTCAAATTCTTTTTTTAAAACTTTTATTTTAGGTTCAGAGGTACATGTGCAGGTTTGTTATATAGGTAAACTAGTGTCACAGGGGCTTCTTGTGCAGATTATTTCATCACCCAGGTACTAAGCCTAGTACCCAACAGTTATTTTTTTCTTATCCTCTCCTCCCTCCCACTCTCCACCCTCAAGTAGACCCCAGTGTCTGTTGTTTACTTCTTTGTGTCCATGTGTTGTCATCATTTAGCTCCCACTTATAAGTGAAAACATGTGGTATTTGGTTTTCTGCTCCTGCACTAGTTTGCTAAGAACAATGGCCTCCATCTCCACCCATGTTCATTCTCTTTCATGGCTGCATAGTATTCCATAGTGTATATATACTACATTTTCTTTATTCAGTCTACCACTGATCGACATTTAGGTAGATTCCATGTCTTCGCTAATGTGAATAGTGCTGTAATGAACATGTGCGTGCAAGTGTCTTTATGATAGAATGATTTACATTCCTTTGGGTATATACCCAGTAATGAGATTACTGGGTTGAATAGTAGTTCTGTTTTACCTCTTTGAGGAATCCCCACACTGCTTTCCACAATGGTTGAACTAATTTACACTCCCAACAATAATGTATGTGTTCCCTTTTCTCTGCAACCTTGTCAGCATCTGTTATTTTTTGACTTTTTAATAATTGTCATTCTAACCGGTGTGAGATTATATCTTGTTGTGGGTTTGATTTGGGTTTTGCTAGTGATCAGTGATAGTGAGCTTTTATTCCTGTGCTTGTTGGCTGCAAGTATGTTATTTTGAAAAGTGTCTGTTTATGTATTTTGCCCACTTTTTAATAGGGTTTTTTTTTTTTTTTTCTTGTAAATTTGTTGAAGTTCCTTATAGATGCTGGATATCAGACCTTTGTCAGATGCATAGTTTGCAAAGTTTTTCTTTCATTATGTAGCTTGTCTGTTTATTCTGTTGATAGTTTCTTTTGCTGTGCAGAAGCTCTTCAGTTTAATTAGATTCCATTTGTCAGTTTGTACTTTTTGTTGCGATTGCTTTTGGCACTTTTGTCATAAAATCTTTGCTAGTTCTTATATCCAGAATGGTATTGCGTAGGTTGATTCCAGGGTTTTTCTAGTTTTGGGTTTCACATTTAAGTCTTTAATCCATCTTGGGCTGATTTTTGTGTATGGTGTAAGGAAGGGGACCAGTGTTAATCTTCTGCGTATGGCTAGCCAGTTATCAACCACCATTTCTTGAATAGGGTGTCCTTTCTCCACCTCTTGTTTTTGTCAGCTTTGTCAAAGATCAGATAGTTTTAAGTGCACAGCCTTGTTTCTGGACTCTCTATTCTTTTCCACTGGTCTATGTGTGTGTTTTTGTAACAGTACCATGCTGTTTTGGTTACTGTAACCCTGTAGTATAGTTTGAAATTGGGTAGCATGATGCCTCTCGCTTTGTTCTTTTTGCTTAGGATTGCCTTGGCTATTCAGGCTCTTTTTTTTTTTTGGTTCCATATGAATTTTTAAGTAGTTTGTTTTAGTTCTTTGAAGAATATCATTGGTCGTTTAATAGGAACGACACAACATCTGTAAATTCCTTTGGAAAGCATGGCCGTTGTAACAGTACTGATTCATCCTATCCATGAGCATGGAATGTTTTTGCATTTGTTTGTGTCATCTCTGATTTATTTGGGCAGTGTTTTGTAATTCTTGATCTTTCACCTCCCAGATTCCTACCAAGTATTATACGAACTTCTGTACTCTGGCCCATAGCTGCCTTTCTGGCCTCATTTTCCACCATTCAACTCAATTCCTGCTGCCATGAGCCACACCAAGCCCTATGCCCTCCTGACTTGGGGAGTCCTTGCCTCTCCTATATCCTCTATCTTAAAGGCTCTTCCTTCAGATTCAAGTGGCTCACGCAGATTTTGTTTAGGTCTGTCTGTTTTATCCGAGAGCTTATCCTCGGCCACCAGGCTAAAATAACACCTTCTTACAATTCTCTATTTCCTTATCCTATTTGACCTTCTTTCCTAGCTCTTGACATGACAGAACACTATATTTGCATATTCACCTGTATACTGTCTATTACTCCAACTGTCTCCTCTCCTCATGAAAGTTCTGTGCAGGAATTTGATCACTGCTGAATTCTTATGCAATAAACAGTTTTTGAAAAAATGAAAGAATGATTGAATCTAGATTTGATAGTGCTTCCTAATATTTATATTTTAATTCTATTTTAATATTGTCTCATGTCAGAAAGCTCTGTATGGAGACTCTTCATTTCTTTGCTTGAGGGACCATTTTCTCCTTTATTATTTGACTGAGATTCACGTCTATCTGTGATTATACATCATCCTGTATATCAATTTTTGTCTTTCATTACTTCCCAACTAGAAGCCACTGATTGCATATTTGCCTCGTTTATTTTTACTGCTAAAACTTTGCATGTCTGTGCCCCTACTTGCAAAATCTCCCTGGGACCTCCTTGCCTGTTGAATTTCCTTTCATTACAGATATAAGACAGGCAAGGGGGAGATTGTTGAATACTTTAGGATAATCTTAAAGTGAGCAATGCCACAGGTCTCTTAATTCTGGTACTCAAATCTAGTCTCTGCAGTAGGATTTTTAGCTATGCAAGGCACACCTCTTTGTGTGGTAGGTTTTCCTACAGCAGAAATAAGTTTCAGTCAATTTGTATTTTAGAGGTTTTTTTTCCCATTTTACTTAATATTTTAATGCACATTAGACAGAGAAGGAATAAAAGCTTCAGGATGGGTCTAACTTTGGGCCATAATGGATCACAAAAACCCCATCATTGTTCCCCTAGATATTGGCAATGTTCTCCAGAAGCCTCATTTTTCTAGAAAGACTGAATAAACTGATCAGATGTTACTCATGTGTGCCCACTATAAATCTGCACAACTCTGTAATCTTAACTATCATCACTGTTATTATAATCACCTGTACCTGAAAGTGTAACTCCCATCATGGTCCCACTCTTGGGGGAAGTTTTATCTGTTGGAGAGGTCACAATATTTTAATTATTAGAGGACCTGTCTTCAACTAGGTGTCATATTTGAACAAAGCTGTCATCCAATAACCGGAAACAAATGTCAATGTGGAATTAATTTGTTTTATAATTAGCATTCAATCTTTGATGTCAAATGGATATAATAATTTAATGGTAAGAATTAGACTTTATTGTAATTAGTTTAAAAATGATGACTACATTCAGAGCCATGCAAATTTGTGGAGAGTTGATTTTTTAAAAATCTATATATATTCCTTGGTTGAAAACTACTCTGACAATGTTGATTCTGGCCAAAATATTCTATACATTTAGTGCAAATGCAATACGATTTTCAAGTGTTTAAAATATTGACAAATTGACTTTTACTTTCTTCTTGAAGGAAAATTTAAATCATAATGGGCAGAAATTTTTCAGAAAAAGCTTGGGGGGATATGCCCTACCAGATTTCAAAGTATACTGTGAAGTAAATGTAGTGGCAATAATATGGTACTGACATAGGAATAGGTAGATAAATGAAAGAAAAGAGAAAATTCACAAACAGAGCCTAGTTTATATTAGAGTTTTATATATGTTGGAGCTAGCACTTCTAATCAATGGAAAAATGTTGATTTCTTAGTCAATGATCTTGGAAGAATTGGCCTGAGTTAGCAAGAAATCCATTTTACACATTAATAAAGCTCAGCTGGATTAAATATTAAATTTTTCAGAAATCCTATTATAAGAACATTTCCTCTTAATCTTTTCAGTAGAAAAGCTTTTCATTGCTTGGCACCAAGGCCAGAAACCACAAAGGAAATGAACACAAATTTGACTTTATAAAATTTAGAATTTCTGTATGACAAATTATAACATTCATTCATTCATTTGGTCAACCAGTATTTATCATGTATCTACTACCTACAAGGCATAAACTGGAACCATATGTAGTTAATATGCCATACAATGAGTTAACATTTTAAAAGCATAAATAATTCTTATAAGTCAATAGTGAAAAGATGAACAACCCAAGAGAAAATGAGCAAAATACATGCAAAGGTAATTTATCAAAATACAAAAAGGCCAATAAACAACTGAGAAAATGTTCCATAGTCAATGATGTAATTTAAAACAACAATAATATATAACTTTTCACTTATTGTCTTGCTAAAGATTTAAAGGATTGATAATATCCACTGTTGAAAAGGGTGTAAGCAAACAGGTATTTCAACTTCTGGTTTGAAAATACACATTGCATAGATTTTAGAGAACAATTTTGCAAGACCTAACATTTAAAATGTACATCACTTTTTACTCAGAAATTCTAGTTCTAGAAACAAATCCTAAAGAAATTACTGTACAGGTGTGTAAGGATTTCTGCAAAGGGTGTTTATTTGTAGCAATGTTTTTACTAACAAAAAAAAATCACCTAAACATCTGCTCATAGGGATTCCACAAATTGTTACATCTATATGATAAAATTCTTTGAAACTGTCTAAAATAAGGTAATTATTTGTGTACCTACATGGAAACATGCCCACAATATATTATATTAAGAAAGTCAGTTTTATGGCATAAAGAGAATGACCTCATTTTAAGAATATATATGTATAAGCATTCAAAAATATGTGTGAGTATAGTAATACAGAGAAAGAGCAAAAAAGTGTTAATGCTGATTGTCTTTGAATTATGGAATTCCAGGGCACTTATATTCACTTCCTTATATATGTCAGTATCTTAAAGAACATGCTTTTATAATAAAACGGAATATTCTCATTTGAAGAAATTGAAATCATAACAGCATAAAAATAATGCATAATGATTATTCAAGGGCACAACTCTCTTCTGCATATATTTTCAATAAGGATTTATAGGATCTCTAGCCCAATTTATTTTCTTTTTTCACTAAGAAATTTGCTTTGTCAGTTCCCAATTATTTTGGTGAGCACTTCCTTAGGGTCAGACACTGAGGGCCACAGAGAGGACTAGGACAAGATGCCTAACTCTAGCGATCTTGACACCTTATAATGTGGTCAATTTGATACAGTAAGGAAGATATTTTAGCGGGAGGCGGCCAGTCAATTCACCTGCAATAGAACCTATGGGGTTCTGAAGAAACGTATTTGAAGGAATCCTAGAGATTCCTAATAAGAATATTTGCACCAATGAGTCTTGAGGTTAGTTCACTGTCTGTCTGTGGCCATACTGGACCAGAAAAATGCCCCTCTTTTACAGAAGGAACCAGAGTTAGGTGCTACTTCCCTGAATGCACTGACTGCCTAGTGGTTCTCTTGGATCTGTATTTCTAGAGCAGCCCTTAAATCCCTACTTCTGGTATTACTTCATTCTTTGGCTCCTTCATTCTTTAGAAAGTGAGAACTTTCCTTGAAAACGCCAGACAGCAGCAGACCAATTCTATTGGCTGGCAGGAAAGTGCACAGTGTATCTGCGCATCAGTTTCCTATAGGGACAAGCTAACTCTGCTCGTGGGTAGATTGACAGAGTTCTGCTTCTCAAACTCATGCTACTGATCTCGCTTGTTGTGATTCCCCTGGGCTCAGAAACTCTCCTGCCTCCATCCTCTTATAGAAAAAATAGTTCATCTGGCTTCCTATGATAAGCAGAGCCTTTCATGCTGGTTTGCCATGGTCTGTGATAGAGCCCTGACATTGCTTGTTAAAACTCACAAGGGTGAGAGCACAAATGTGTCAGTCAGCCCTGAGAGACGTGATTACACATGGGCTCTTTCCTTTTGGTCTCCCTATGTCCTGTGGGGAGGAGGGGGTAAGCCTTTCACATAATTCACATAGCTGAGTGCACTGTACAGAATGTGAAGAGGAAGCAGCGGCTATAGAGACTCAGAGGAAGGAGGTATATGTCCTATTAGAGACATAAGAGGCTTAAAGGAGCAGGTAACACATAGGACTTGTAGGATTCTAATGAACAGGAGTGATAGAAAAAATGTGGAGAAATGCCCTAGATATCCCTTTCCTATAGGGATCAGGTGGCCTCTGGGATGGGATGGGAGGCCTACATCATTGGGGTACTTGAGATTTATGTGTCACCAAAATATACCTGAAAACATATGATTGTTCTATAAAGCCATTTCTGGGCAGAAGAACATGAAGATGGAGGTATATAGAACATGAGACATGTACATCATTGGGGTCTGGAAGATAGGTAGGTTTATGATGGCTCCTTGTCAATAGTAATAAGAAAAGAGAAGCCTGTAGGGTTTTCGGGGACTTTTAGTAGAAAATCAGAAACAACAGGGTTGTTGCCCAATAAATCCGAGATTCTGATTGTATCTTTCCCAACCGTGGCTCAAGCATATTTTCTCTCAACCATAACCTCTTCCTGGAATGCCCTTCATTGTCGCTGTGTGTTTATATCCTTCTTATCCTTCAATGCCCTATCAAAGTGCACCTTCATTGAGTCCCTACAGGAGTGATGTGCTCATCCTATGAGCTCCTATAGCTTTTCGTACTTCTTTTATGTCTAGCATTATTTATGTACTACCTTGTGGTCTCTTGATGATTTCATATGTTCCATGTCTCCTGCATTAGGCCATTCTTGCTTTGCTATAAAGAGACACCCAAGACTGAGTAATTTATAAGAAAAGAGGTTTAATTGGGTCGTGATTCTGCAGGCTGTACAGGAAGTGTAGCAGAAGCATTTGCTTCTATGGAGGCCTCAGGAAGCTTTTACTGATGGCAGTGGGCAAAGTGAGAGCAGGCACATCACATGGCCAGGGCAGGTGCAAGACAGAGTGGGGAGGGGCAGGTGCCGCACTTTACAACAACCAGATCTCATGAGAACTCACTCATTATGGTGAGGACAGCACCAAGACATTCATAAGGGATCTGTCCCCACAACCCAAACACCTTCCACCAGGCCCCATCTCTAACACTGAGGATCACATTTCAACTTGAGATTTGGAGAGGATATCCAAACTGTATCATCTCCTAATAGAATGTAAGCTCTGTGGACCCATCACTTAGCAAGTACCATGCTGGAAACAAATTAATTATGTAATTTGTTGAGTAAGTAATGAATGAATTAATATTTAGATAGATTTTTGTCAAGATCAGTGGTTACATTACTACCTCTTAAGGGTGTTTTGTAAATTTACAGGGGCCACTTTAGTTATCACAGTGATTGGAAGGGGGTCACTGACATTTGCTGGACTGAACCAGATATGCTAGATACCCTGCAGTATGTGATACAGTCCTGCACATAGAGTAATCCCATGGCTCACCTGATTTTCAAATAAACCTTCACATATTCAGGTAGATGAAAAACATGTTCATAATTATTTGAGCCTAGAAACAAACTCCAGTCTAGATATAAACACAAAGTTTATTTTGCACTATTTTACTAGACACTGAATTTTCCAGGAATGTGAGCATTATGTAAATTGAGAGAAAATTCTATTCTGTTTTGTTTGAAATTTTAGCAAGTGTTGTTCACCATTTTGGAACATTCCATCACTGAGAGCAGTGCTGCTGATAATAAATGCAGTATACCTGTATTTGTAGAGGTTTCATTTGGGGGAAGCTATCTAACTGCTTTATGTGTTCTTGAGTAGGCATTAACTTACTAAAATACATGTTATTTTATTATAAATCACATTATTTCTGTTTTTTAATATTATTAGGATATTTTACTGTTTTAAAATTGTGCATAGGAAAGTGATATTGGATTTCATTTTATGATTGTAAAGGACGGTTAGGTCTGATAAGTTTGAAAACTGCTGATCCAGATTATCAGGTTTCTATCTATTAACCATGGGACATGTCCAGCAAATGTCAGTGACCCCCTTCCAATCATTGTGATAACCAAAGTGGCCCCTGTAAATTTACAAAACACCCTTAAGAGGTAGTAATGTAACCACTGATCTTGACAAAAATCTATCTAAATATTCATTCATTCATTACTTACTCAACAAATTACACAATTAATTTGCCCTTCTGCAATTTGAGAAGTATGGGTTAAAGTATTCTCAATGAAAATAAACCCAATTCACACCAACAGCCTCAAAAGTTGACATTTCATTTCAACATAGCTTGATGGCTCTCTGGGGAGTTGTTTGCAGTATAATTGTTGGAAGTCACATGATGAATTGCAAATTTTCCAAAATGTTAAAAGATGACCAAATCATCTAACCCAACCTCAGTCCCTCCTTTAAGCCCTACCCACTCTTATTTTCGGGACTGGCCTTGTGATTCTTGCAGGACTGGCATGCTTGTCACCTATTAGGAGAGTGGTTCTCACACTTCAGCCAGTATCAGAATCAATGGGAGGCTAATTAAAATATAGATTATTGGGCTGTGTCCCCAGAGTTTCTGATTCAGTATTCTGAGGTTGAGCTTAAGCTTTTTAATTTTAACAAGTTCTCTGGTGATGCTGATGCTGCCAGTCAGGGGCCCACACATTGAAAACCACGTAGTAGATGCTAGAAATGAGTATTTTCCCCTGCCTTGCTCCAATATGGTTTTAAACCAGGGGATATACTTTTGAAGGAAGAGAAAAACAGGAGAAACATGGAACCAGCGATGAGTCCAAAACTAATATGTGAATCCTAGAATCTCATATATTTGCTGTGGGGATTTGGGTGGGCTAAGTTTTGTTTGTTTGTTTTTTGAGATGGAGTCACACTCTGTCACCCAGCCTGGAGTGCAGTGGCGCGATCTCGGCTCACTGCAACCTCTGCCTCCCAGGGTTCAAGCGATTCCCCTGCCTCAGCCTCCCGAGTAGTTGGGACTACAGGCGAATGCCACCATATGCAGCTAATTTTTTTGTATTTTTAGTAGAAACGAGGTTTCACCATGTTAGCCAGGATGGTCTCAATCTCCTGACCTTGTGATCTGCCCGACTCGCCTCCCAACGTGCTAGGATTACAGGAGTGAGCCACCGTGCCTGGCCAGTTTTTTTTAAGTCTCTACTTTCAGACATAGTGCATGTTTCTATAAAATTTTCCTAAAGCACTGGAAAAGAACCACTAGCTTATTAAAAACTTCTGCTTGGGACAGTGTTCCCGTGGCCAGCCTGTGGAGCACAAATATGGTGGTTCATTATAACATCATTTTAAAAGTTAAACACAAATACACACACATAGGCACATACATGTGCAAACTCATATGCAACAGATTGAGTCATGTACTTCAAGTTGGACAATTGTGTCAGAGCCATTTAATTTTAAGTAAATAATTTTAATTAGAAGCCCCTCCACCATTTTAACTTCCTCTGTTCATGTGGCTCATGTTTTCCCTAGTGGATACTTAACTACAAGACAAACTGACGGGCAGTGGAGGAGATCGCCAGCTCAAACCTTCTTCCCAAAGGAGGAAGACAGAATTCCATGTTATTTATTGTCCTTTATAAAAATCAAGTCTAATGGTCACAGTGAATCCTTTACACACGACCAAGCTATTCTTTGTTTCTTATTGTCTCCTAGAGTGTTTCTCTTAATGTTCTTTCATGTGTACAATTTCCCAGAAAATTTAGTACTTAATATTCTGATGGTGTCCGGTACAAGTTTTGTCTCCCCACTGAGACAGTAAGTGATTCAAGGGCAAAGTCTATGCCTTACACCATTTCTTTATCTTCCAGTGTGGAGCCCACACTTTAGGCTAGATAGAGCCATAGCTCTTCATGTGGGGTAGCGGTGAGACAACACATCAGAATCACATTGGGAGCTTTTGAAAACTGTGCACACCAGTTATAACCCATAGAAAGGACCACAGTGATTCTTAAGATACTAGATTTTGAAAAGTCAGCTTACAATATCACTGGAAATATAAATATGACTAAAAATTAAAAGGGAGGAAAGTCAACTGCCAACATATGTACATGGTATAATATTTTATATAGAAAACCCTTTGAAATTATCAGATGAACAATTAGAACTAGTAAGACAGCTCAGCGGTGTTTCTAGATATGAGAGCAATTTACAGAAATCAGTAACCTTCCTCTACCTCCGCAATAATCAACTGGAAAACAACACTAGAAAATAAGATACTGATAGTGGGCATAGATATACAAAACACCCAGAAATTAACCTCATGAAGAATTGCAGAAGTCCTTTGGAGAATATGTTTAAAACAATATTAAAGGACGTAAAAAATCTGGATAAATGGAGAGAGTCATCATGTTCAGGGATGGGAATGACTTGACATTAGATATAAGTCACATCTCCCCAAATTAATCCATGAATCCTCAATCAGTATTCAATTTAGATTCATTGAAGATTTTGACAGCTTCCAAAAACTTAGGTTTATAAATAAGTCAGCTTCAAAAAGTGGAGCAAAGAGAAAGAGAAACAGAATAGAATAGAAGACTAACAAACCAATGCTTGTAAATATGGGAACTTAGTCTTTGATAAAGACAGCACCATACAATTAATAGGTAAGTGATGAAGTATTTTGTAGCCAATAATGGGGGTACTGGCTTACTTATTTGGAGGAAAAAAAGATGAACTCTTACATTAAAATCATATAAAATGTTTGTTTGTGTCATTTACTTATTGAATACCCTATAATATGCCAAACACTTTCCTAGATTTGGAGGAAATAGGAGTGAGCAAAGTAGACAAAGACCCTGCTGTCCTGCAGCTTTCATGCTGATTGGGATCTATGGACAGTTAACATACATATACACATATATATTTATGTACACACACATAGTACTTTGGTTTTCCCAGGTCAATGTGCTATAAAGAAAACAAAATCAAGATCAAAGAATAGAGTGAGATGATCTTTTAAATAAGGAAGGCCTATCTGAGAAGGTGACAGTTAGGCAGAAGTGTTAACAAAAAGAAGCAGGATGTGAAGCAACAAAAAGAAGCAGGATGTGAAAAGGGCATTCTGAGTGGAAAAAACAAGTGAATGGATAGGCCCTTTGACATGGAGGAGCTTGCTTGGCTCTTTGAGGAACAGCACAGAGGCCAGTGGGGTGAAGCCAAATGAATGAGCAAGTGGGAGTGCGTTAGGAGAGCAGTGATGAGGGCTGCATGGTTGAGACTGGGGGTTGGAGAGTACGATGGAAGAAGGTGAGGGACTAACAAAATCCAGGAGTGGAGACATAAAGTTTCTCTAAATGTGAGGGTATGGGAGTGACACATCTAACTCCCCTTCAGGAAGGCTGTTAGATTCCAGTTGACAGGTGGTAATTCCCATGCATGCCTTGGACTAATAGATATATATATATATATTATATATATATCATGTATATATATATTTTTCATACACACACACACGCACACAGATGAATATCTACATGTATAGATATATATCTTATCCTTCTGATTCCAAACTATGATAAACTCAGAATTTAACTCTGAAACACTGCTCCATTAGGCCCTGCAACATCTAGACAGGTATGCAAGTTAGTACATCACCAGAAGGAAAATGTTATTACTATCAGCCAATCACAAACACACAATGATTCCATAGGATTGCGTAAAAATGCATTTGTTTTTCTCATCAAATTGCCTTTTGGTTCATAGAGAGCTATCCCTGAATGGACTTCCAGGAGTTCTTTCTTTCATTCTTTTTATACCCGTTGTCTATGGCCCAAGCATCCTGGCTTTTAGCAGGTTCTGGGACAAGGAAACAATATCCTACTTGCTTCTTGGAAGGGCAGGGATAGAGCCATGCCATCGAGGCTTAGGTCTTTCCAGTCTGTAAAATTCTGTTTATTATACTAAATGCCACACTAAGCATAATTTTCATCTTTCACTATGCTGAAAGATACCCTTCCCAGATAGGATAGAGGCAGGAATAAAAGGGGTGAAGGGGATTTGAAACTCTATCCTTCTACCTTCTTTCCCAGTGAAAAATTCACCAAGGGGAAGATGACTCATATTCCTTCCATGCAGAGAGAGGATAGGGGGCAACACTCTGGTGCACATAGGAGACAATCTCTGTCACATCCAGAGGGGTTTTCCATTAGGCTAGATATGGTGAGTCCCACCAAGCATGGGGAGAACTTGGCATATAAATGAGAGAATCAAAAGGCAGGTCCTTGCAGAGGCACTGGGACATCTGTGTCCTCAAGTGTTCAGGAAGGTTGGTTAATTAGTACAGTCTTGTGTCAACTCTAGTTTGCAGTTGCCCTGGAGACCAGCAGCAATCACAACATGCTTGCTTTCCCAAGGAAGTGGTATGATAGGGAAATGAAAGAGGGATGCCAATTATTTTATTTGCATATTAAAGAAAAGAATTACCCCAGAATTGGAAAGCTTGGGGGCTTTTCAGTAATATGTAGAAATACATTGTTTTCCATCTGGTATCTTGTGCGCCAACCATGCTCACTGCTCACTGTCTGCCATGCTGGCCTATCCTTTTCTGTCTCTTGGCTTTTGTGTATATGAAAACTTTGCCTTTGGTTGTTTATACTTTGCTTGGAACATAAACAGTCACAATAAAGAAGTATAGAGGGAGAGATCTTAAAATCCGGTGCTTGGGAGCCTATCTTGCTGCTCCGGTCACGTGAAAGTGGGTAGAGAGAAGTGGTTCTAAAAGTAGTTGAATGTCCTTGGGCACCCAGTGATGAGGCCCTGGAGCAAAATAGGGGAAACTTTGACTGATTCCCTTAACGCCCTCCCTATCCTGAAAACGTGGATTGCAAGGCTCAGCGTTAGGACTGGAAGAGGCCAATTTGAGATTGGTCAGACTTGAGCACCTCGCAAACAGCTATCACAAGCCAAGTCACTGGTGCCTGGAAAGGAAATTGGCATTTATCGCATTTCAGTAAAAATGATGTGGTCCAGTTAAGTTAGATTTTCTTTCATTTACAATAGACTTAAAATCCTATTTAGCTATAATCCAGCCATTGTAAAATTGGTTACAAGGATCCTAATTTTCTGAGATATTGAAGCCTCCCATTCTATCAGAACATCTTGATTTTATCCATTTTCATCCATCGTTAAATTTCTTATGGCTGAGAATGCCAGAGGCGACCTACCTTTCCAATCCGTTGCTGCATTCAGCAGTAACTGGATTGAGATCGGAAACATTTATTTTATTCAATGCCTTATCTGTTCTTTTCCACTGTTTTAAACACTACTGAGGGTCAGACTGAAAATCCTTCTCTGATTCTAACTGTAATCAAGCGGGAAATGGTTTTATTTTATTTTAAACTAATATCAAGCCTAAGAAGAAAGAATCATTTCATACAGTGGCATTGAATGGCCCATTCCGCCATTGCTTAAAATGTAAGTTTGCCTATCTTATCATCAAGCCCACATTTACGTGATCTTTAACACTGAAAATTTATCTGACCTTTTTCCCCCATTTAAATTGATGTGTTTCTCATTTGGGAACCTGTTAAAACCTTGCCACCTTCAGGGGTCTACAATCACAGGTGATCTCTCTTCTTCATGTGAATTCCTGCTGCTCTGAATGTCTGTGTCACCTGTGCAATCTGTCCATCCACAGCACGATGTCCTTAGCTTACTTCTGTGTGAGTCTTGCCTCCCATACTAAGTGGGCACTTTGGAGGCTGACTATATGGCTCAAGCTGCTCCATCTGTTTCACCGAGGTGATGGAGAACACTTGCTGATGGATACAGTCCAACAAGAGGAAGCCTTGTGTGTGCAAGAGTCTGGATTTTTCTGAGTTCTTGACGTTAGGATCTTGAACATGTGAGTTAGAGACTCCTAGGAGGAACTTCTTGCTCCTCAGTCCCTTCAGTTCCCTCTAGGCCTTAATGCCTGCCAGAGAGATTGCAATGAGCTCAGCCGCTCCAGATGTGAAGTACGATGCGGTCTGGGAGGTGTGGATGGGTGAGAAGGTGTGGAGGTGCCCAATGGCAGAGTAGAAGCAGCTGCGTCTCATAGTCTGTACTGAGCTCACTGGTTTCCCAGGCCTGCAGTTTCTTTCCCTGTAGACCAGGGTTTGATTCTGCCTTGAACACTCTTCCTCCTCCCTGCCCTCCCTGCATAGTGGCCACTTACAGCTTTCCTCTGGAGTCATCTGCAAAAAGAGGACAGACAGGACTGGAGCATTTTCTAGAGAATGTGGGTTGTGCTGATTCAGAGAAGGAGACAGGACAGGAGACAGTGCTAGTGATCCTGACCTTGGTGCTCAAACTTACAGTGACTTAGGGAGCTGGCGTGCCACCTAGGCACAGTGCTGCCCCCAGTCATGCATCACTGAGTAAAGGCTGACTCACTATATACCTTCTGCCTGCTCTGTTGGAGGTGTGAGAGCTTGGAGTACAGAGACTTGTCCACTATGGCCCCTGCATTTGAGTTGCTGAAACCTCTACCTTAGAGGACTGAACCTAAGTCCAGTGCTGGGCTTCATATCTCCTGGGACACATGAGCTTTGAGCCCCAACACTCAAAGAAGAGGAAATCTCTGTGGCATTGCAGCGGGTAAGAATGAGGACATAGGAAGATCAGAGAAGTCTTCTGAGTAAAATGGAACTTTATTATTTAATGGACCTGGAAACTGTCCTTCCTATTAGCCAGAATGTACAAAAGCTGAAAATGTTCTTCCTTTGATAAGGTGGAGGGAAGGATGGTCCCAGTACAGTGTGGCACGAACTACACTGTGAACAGGAGATGCTGTGTGAGCTCCAGGCAGGCTCTTCACCATCTGGAGGGGCTTCCTGTGGCTGAAGAGGCAGAAAGCATGGAAAACAATGACAAGGCGCTTTTCCTATTCAAACTTATCAAGAATTCCAGCCAGTGTGCTGACAGAAAGAATGGCTCACTGTTTGAGAAAGTTTGGGTCAAGCGTTTTTGTCTTTTATTTTATTTTGTTTTCCAAAGTCAGATAGGCCTCTGATGATGCTTTTCTAAAGAACGAAACTTCTGGGGCTCTCTCTGGCCTTAATCACATTTTATTGCAGAAAATACATGGAAAGAGACATTAAATAGGAGCCTCGGCTGCCCCCAGTTGCTTCCCCAGTTCCATGGGTGCTGGACGACTGTGATTGAAGCCTTTTGCCAAGGAAGTCTTCGTGCGGGGACCATAGCTTCCTTCTTTCCCCTTATCCATGCCTGTCATTCTAAATGGCACACAGGGTGTGGAAAGAGCTGGGAAGAGGGAGCCCATCTCTGGAGACAGGCTTGAACTGACCTGGGCTCTGGCTCACCTTTTGTTCTCCTTTTTTGTTCTCCTTTGCCCACTGAGGAGCTCTTGGATTCTTTTCAGGAAAACTGTCATCTCTCCGTCTGTCAGCAACCAGCCCCTTCCTCAACATTGGCTTAAAAAGCGGTGCCAACAGGCTCAGCACCAGAGGGCAGAGAAAGTGGCCTCAGGACCACGTTACTGCTCCAGCTAGCCCTGGGGGTTGTCTGTCTGAGGAACACTGAGACTCCGTGTGCGATGGATGTGGAGTCCCCTCTGAGTAATCTGATAGGACTGGAGAGGAGAGAGAGTTCGGTCTCTAACTGACCTAATCACTCAAAATCACCTGTCTTCTAAGTCCCCTATTCCTAGAGGAATCGACTCCCCAAGCTTTGAGGAGCAAGGACAAGCTGGCCAGGAAACCCTGGTGTAGCAGAGGAAAGCAGCAGTGTGTGCCCCCTCCCCCCACTTGATGGCAGTACAACTGAGCAACTCCTAGTGCATAATTGTGTGGACCAGAGGCACTGTGACTGTGCTGTCAGCAGAGGGTGACCATCCCCTCCCTCCTAGACTACCATGGAGCAGCCTGTTGGCAAGGGGTCCAGGGAAGCCATACTACACTACTAAGGAGAAAGGAGCTCATGGTCAGACCCAAGAGAGAATTTCTCTTTTTACGACACAGACTTTCCTCCTTTGACTTTTTGCCACTGAGCTTTGCTGTAGCTCAGAGATGTTCTAAAGATAGGCCATCGGAGATAAAGGTAACATCTGAAGTCATAGGTCAAGAGCTCCTGTGTCTGCTTCACCAGGGGCACCAAAATCTTAGCTCCACACAAAGCTCTCTTCCTCAATTTTCACTGAACACTCTGTCAGCTTATATGGCAACAACTTACAAATGATGAAACTGAGACTCCAGAATTGGGATTAACAACTTGGATGTTGTTTAAAAGAAGAGCTGGCGTTCAGCCGCATGACCTCTGTCCCATTCATCTTTATACCTCTGCCCCTGGAAGGCCCCATGCTGTGTAGCTATAAGAAAATGATCTTACTTCTTTGAACTTCATCTGTAAAGTGGGGTGACCCTTCACAGGGTCTTCAGAGGAGTAGATCAAAATAAAATATTTTGCATGGTGCCTGGCACACAGCAAGCCCTTCAGAAAATGGCAGATGTTAATATAAGGCTTTGATCATGAGGACTAGATGACTCTGACTGTTCCTTGGGGCTGAGAAACCACGGCCTCTAAGGATAGTGGAGGAGAGCCCATAGGAAGGTCTGGCCCCGCGATATTTGACGTTATTATCCTACCGTCTGTGGTTGCCAGGCTTGCTGCAAAGATGATTCACCTTAGTCCAGCTCAAAGGCTGCCTGAGCTTCTGGTTTGTATTCTACTGGGGCCTGGAACAAAGCCAGGAAGACACAATGAAGGATGTTTCCCTTTGTGTCCACAGCTGCTTCCTGGTTACAATGGGCCATTGTTGTGCTAGGCCACAATGGAAGGGAAGTGGAACTGATTGGCTAATTGATTCTGTCTCATGTCTTGGGCCTCAGAGGCTCTGCTCTGTCAGGGGCATCTGAGGTTTTAGGAACGTGTCTCAAACAGTAAATTAGTTATTACCGACTGGTAGATGGATTATTGATCTTAACTCATTTCTCCTTTCCTGTAGTAGAATGATATATTCATGGGCTTTTCATGTGACTTTGGAATACCTCCCACTAGAACGGGAATATATATCCTGTTGATGGTGGTCATGGCTTTAACCATGGATGTTAGGATATATGATATGAGCAGAGGCTTTGAATGTACTTTGGTTATTTGGCTTGGCCTCTTGCATTTCTGCTATCTGCCATAAGGAAAATGTGCCTTGGCTGATTTCTGGTCCATGGAATGAGGAGACATATGGAGCATACCTGAACTCAATTCTTAGTTCAGATCCAAGCCTTGCTGAGCCCAGTTGAGAGCAGCTAAATCCTAGCCTACCTGCAGATCCATGAGGGAGAAAAATGAATGTTTATTGTTGTAAGCCCAATGAGATCTGGGGATTGTTTGCCATGCCTCATTATTTTGAAGCAATAGCTGATGAATGCACTGACACACGGACTCTCTACTAGACAAGGGATCAGCAGGAGAATCTGATGGCTCCAGGCTGGCTGATGTAAGTCCCTTGGAGAGAGACCCAGACTTTTCTGGACCAGGATGGCTCAGATTACCTTTTCCCCAAGAGGGGACTATAGAGAGCCCTGGCTGGGCATGGCTTATCCCCTTTTGTGCTCCCAACATCCAATCTGGTGTCCTACTCTGAGTATATAAATGATAAATGTATGTTAAATATTATTGAGATGAAGTGAAACATAGCCAGGCTGAAGAGGCTTGATTTCCCAAATTAGGGCTTTCTGTAGGACCATCCAAGATGCAAATCAGAGAAGAGTCTGTGAAAAGGGCAGGCCTAGTCCTTTCAGGGCAAGGCCAATGCCAGGAGAACTTTCAGAAGTGTCCTGAACCCATGAACATCATTGTAGCTTTTGCTCTCTGAGGGCTGCTGTAGAATATGCCTTGAAATATATCATTTTCTGGCTCAATTTGTCCAGGCTGCTCTAACAGAATAACAGAATAACATGGACTAGGTAGCTTAAACAACAGAAATGTATTTCTCACAGTTTCAGAGACTGGAAAGTTTGAGATCAGAGCACTAGTATAGTCAAATTCTGGTGAGGGCCCTCTTCCCGGTTTGCAGAGGACGTTCCTCTTGTTCTTCCCTTACATGGTGGAGAGCAGAAACAGAGAGAAAATAAACTCTGTTTTATCTCTTATAAGGGTTACTTATCCCATACATGAGGACACCAACCTTAGGACCTAATCGCCTCTCAAAGTCCCCACCTTCTGGTTCTGTCACATTGGGGATTAGATTTCCTCATAGGAATTTTGGGGGTGGAGAATACAAATATTCAGATCATAGCAATTTCCCATCTAGAAACAACTCTCGATCATGCCATTAAATGTCCACCTCCTTCCTTTTTCTGTACTCCCTTCCCGACTTCCCTCAGAAGACAGCAGACCCCACTGCGATGTTTCATCCCAGCAAAGGCTGGCTGTCAGCTGATCTTTATTTACCTTATTCCATAAGAATGTGAGAAATAAACCTTCTCAGAGACAGTTGTGTTTTTAAAGGAGATTCCCGGAGTTGAAAAAATCTTCTCTTGGCAAATAAATGACTCACTGATGATAGAGTATCTAACGCTATGTTGGACTGTCAGTATTTTCTGGTAGAAAGTTCTGTGTGCTCCCCTACCCTTCCACCCCAGTCTCCCTGCAGAGGTTCCCTAAATCCTCCTGTATTAAGGCGAAGCCTGCTCATTTGCTTTTGTCACTTCTTTTCCTCTGTGATTTGGATGAGGCAGAGAGGTAGGCAATGAATTGTACAAGCTGATTCTATTTAGAATTACTGGGGGCCTCGGGGCACATGCTTGTAAGAGTGCCTGTTTGCCCTGACACTGCACTGTTGGAAAGTAAGAGGATACCTTGGGACTTCTCCAGGGGGTGGGACTCCAGAGCCTGCTTCCTGCTGCCTCATTAAGCCAACCAGTCCTGATGCCTAAATGCACATCACTCCATCCTTTTCCTTTAGCCATCTCCTCAAGGGAGTGGACATTTCAGGTTACTGTTTCCAGGGAAAGGCTGACTAAAATTAATGAAGGCTCGTCATTTTGGAATAGCTGGTTTACTTTCTGATAGCTGCAAGAAAGCAGCAGAAGACTGAGAATGTCAGGTGGCAGGGGCCTAAGACTTGGTGTCTGAGGGCTGGAACCTCAGTGTTCTCATCTGGGAATTACAGAAAATAAAAATTTGTCTCATGGGATTGTTGTGAGGCTCCAGTGAGATGGAGTGTGTGAAACCCCTCTGAGTAACAGGATTCTGTAGAGATATGAGTTGTTAACAGATTGATTATAGTGACGAATATGGTGTATTAAATAAGTGATGAAGTTTACTTCATCTTCCTCCTGCCAGATCTGTAGTGTCATGAGGCAAAGTGCCAGTCAGGCAGGAACGCTCTGGCATCAGACAGCTTGGATTCTAATCCTGGCTCCGCCACCCACTAGCTGTGTGATCTTGGGAAAGTGACTTCATCTCTCTGTGCATAAGTGTCTCCATCTGTAGAATGGGGAAAATAGTAGTACATACTTTCTATGGTGGTTTTCAGATTTAAGTGAGTTAATACCTAAAAAGTATTTAAACAGTGCATGGCACACACATTCTTTCAAAAGATGTCTGCTATTTTTTTTAACTTCTTATTTTAAAATAACCATAGATTTGCAGGAAATTGCAAAGACATATATGGGAATGTCCCCTGCATTCTTCACCCAGCCTCCTCCATTGTTGACACTTGGCATGACTGTGATTCCATATCCATACCAGATAATTAACATTGATATAATGCACAGTGCTTTTTTAGGTTTCACCAGCTTTGCATGAACTTGTGTGTGTGTGTGTGTGTGTGTGTGGCGAGAAGTGGGGGGGTCCATGAATGACTTTATGTAACCACCACAGTCAAGATACAGAACTAGACTCTCACTATAAGGTTCCCCCAGGCTACTCCCTTATAGCCACACCAGAAAGCTATTTTTAATGCATTTAAGTCGTCGGGAAACAGAATTCTTTTCAGTAGAAGTACATGTTTACAGCAAGAAATGCCTGACACTGAACTTGTGAAAGAGTAATCTTCCTGTCCTTGGTAATAGTCATGGAGAAGCTGGAACTTCTTAATTGGGAATTATTTAAAGTGATAATACAGGTGCGGGAGAGAAGATGGGGTAGGCTGAACTCTGAGGTCCCAACTCTAAGCCTTCATGATTATGCAGGAAGGTTCCCTGCAGGAGAGGAGGTTTCATATGGGCCTTGATGAACAAGGAGGCAAAGGGAACAGGGAGAATATACCAGGTGAGCAAAAAGGAGAATCAGCCCGTCTCTGTTCCCTGACCATGGGGCACAAAGGTATACCTCTTGGGCAGAAGTTTAGGGTTCTCTGAACAAAGTTCTCTGGGCCATTTGGAGCCCAAGCGTTAGGCTTCTTTATCTTTACTCTCGATTAAGGAGTTAACCTCTGGGCTGTCCAGTGGTCAAGGTATCTGCCATGAGGCCAACTCTAAAAGACAGGTATCCCTGGTGAAAACAGGCTGCTCGCTCCCCTGGGCTGCCATTCTCTGGATCTTTTCTGTCCCCATCCATCTCTCCTCATGGGTCTGCACTGAGTGGTCCCATAATTATTTCTTCTTGATTATCCACACTACTTTCTGAAAAGGAAATACGAGCAGGGTTTATCTCTTCTAGCACCCTCTGGGACATTGTCCTTTCTTTAGCATGCATTTGTTCTTCCTTTTTTTTTTTTTTTTTTTTTTTACAGCGGGGCCTTGGCAGGTAATTTAAAAGACTAACAAACTTTGGCATAGATCACTTTAAGTGCTAGAGAGCAGGCCGGAATATTAATGAAGCCATCTAGTGATAGAGTTGCTTCCTGATGAAGGAACATATCAAAAAGGTTAGGTCCGTGAGTGTTGCTCTGCAGAGCCCCATCTCTATTATCTAGCTCTTAATTACTTCATTAAAATTCAACAGAGGAGCTGCCCAAATCCAGTAGCGTGCCCAAGGCTTGCTGGGTGATTTCCCTGCCTCTGGCCATAGGTGATTTTCAGTTCTTTCGGTCTCCAGAGATAGGAGTCCGGATCTCAGGCAGACAGACCTGCTGTTACTGGCTGTGCTAGCTTCCTGCACTAAGCGCAGCTGCCTGCCTTCTGTACAACTTCTGTGCAACTGGATTTCTGTCCCCCTGTCCCTGGTGCCTGGACGCACTGCCTATCTTGTGCCCTCGGGGAAGGACTGGCTTGCAAAAGTGTGTATTTCAGATTACGGAAGTCTCCTTGGTTAGACGTGCACATACTTTCTGGAACTCTTTTGAAAAGATGAATTGCTTCCTCCCTGCTTCCTAAAACAGCAGCCAGGACACCATTTTACCTAGGGTGTCTCATCCCTGGGCCTCAGTTTTCCCATCTGTAAAATGAAGCTGCTACTCCACGTGGCACCTCCATAGCTCTAAATTCTCTCGATCTTTAGGAGAACCCATTTTCTTGTAGGGCTGTAATATAGTGACACCTTCCAGCATGAAACTGTGCCAGTTAGCTCTTATCCTAAACTATTCCTGTTGGCTCCTCCTTCTCAGTGCTGCTCCTTTTAGTGATACCCATTGTCTGTGGACTTAAAATTACTAAGTAGCCCTGGGATCAGGAAAAACATCCTAGGCATCTTTATTTTTAAACATGATTTTAGGTCCACAGGGAAGGACATGAAGGTGGTACCACCTCTTCCTTAGAGTACAACGTATGGGCTCTTTGACAGCTGTTTTTAGATTCAGAGGCCGTTTTAATGTCTCTGGGTTTGCGTCTGTGCTCCAAGTGGAGCAGATTATTCTGAATTACACTGAATCAACAAAAGACAGTGCATCTAAATGTGTCTACCACATAGAGGAGGCAACGTGTTTGTTGGTGTAAGTTACAGAAATTTCATCTGCCTTTTCTGCCTTCCTGTGTCTGTTTTGCTTTTTTCTAATAATTATGCCTGTTAAAGTTCCTTCCGGCAAGAACAGTGGGAGTTGAGTATCTCCTGGGATTTTGCCACTGGAGCATCCCAGGAGCCACTGAAATGAGAAGGCCCCTGATGCAGACAGTGAGGTGATAGAGAGCTTGGCCCTGAGCTGTGCAGCAAGCAGGCTCAGGCAGAGAGTGTGCAGGCAGCCCCCGACAGGAGGTCAGCAAAGAGCACAGGCTTCTGAAGAAGGAAAACTGGGGAGACGAGCTTGTGCTGAAGAAGTTGGAACCAGTCATGCTCGTGAGCCGGACTGAGATTTCTGAAAGACAGTAAAATAAATAAATAAATAAATAAATAAATAAATAAATAAATAAATGCAAATGTGCACCTTCTTCTGAGTACTTCCAAGGTAACTAGAGCCCTCCGCAAAACCCTAGTGCTTTTCCTCTCTCTGTCTCCCCAGTAAAAGGAGAATCCAGCCCTAATTGCCTTTCTGGGGGAGGAACTTATGAATGCAGCAGGTGGAGGTGATACTTTAGGACTTAGCATTTGGCAAGCAGTTGGCTCCAGAGCCCAACATTGCTTCTGGCCTCAGGAAAATGCTGGATGGAGAGAGTCCCCAGCATTGGCCAGTGTGGCATTACTCAGGGAATTTCCTTGTTTCTTTTCTTTTTCTGTTTGGTGGCCAAAATGTTGGAAGAGGATAATCTTTTCTTTTATTTATTTATTCTTTTTAAAGTACAATTTTCTTTATTAAGTATAATATAAATATTCAGGGTACTGTAGTTTCGTTAATGTTTAGCCTAATTCCCTGGCTAAGGAAACATGACAAATTGCAATTTGAGATTTTTTAAATTATTATTATACTTTAAGTTCTAGGGTACATGTGCACAACCTGCAGGTTTGTTACATATGTACACATGTGCCATGCTGGTGTGCTGCACCCATTAACTCGTCATTTACATTAGGTATATCTCCTAATGCTATCTCTCCCCCCTCTCCCCACCCCATGACAGACCCTGGTGTGTGATGTTCCCCTTCTTGTGCCCAAGTGTTCTCATTGTTCATTTCCCACCTGTAAGTGAGAACATGCGGTGTTTGGTTTTCTGTTCTTGTGATAGTTTGCTGAGAATAATGGTTTCCAGATGCATCCATGTCCCTACAAAGGATGTGAACTCATCCTTTTTTATGGCTGCATAGTATTCCATGGTATATATGTGCCACATTTTCTTAATCCAGTCTGTCATTGATGGACATTTGGGTGGGTTCCAAGTCTTTGCTATTGTGAATAGTGCCGCAGCAAACATACGTGTGCATGTGTCTTTATAGCAGCATGATTTATAATCCTTTGGGTATATACCCAGTAATAGGATGGCTGGGTCAAATTGTATTTCTAGTTCTAGATCTTGAGGAATCGCCACACTGTCTTCCACAATGGTTGAACTAATTTACAGTCCCACCAACAGTGTAAAAGTGTTCCTATTTCTCCACATCCTCTCCAGCACCTGTTGTTTCCTGACATTTTAATGATCGCCATTCTAACTGGTGTGAGATGGCACCTTATTGTGGTTTTGATTTGCATTTCTCTGATGGCCAGTGATGATGAGCATTTTTTCATGTCTGTTGGCTGCATGAATGTCTTCTTTTGAGAAGTGTCTGTTCATATCCTTTGCCCACTTTTTGATGGGGTTGTTTGTTTTTTCTTGTAAATTTGTTTGAGTTCTTTGTATATTCTGGATATTAGCCATTTGTCAGATGAGTAGATTGCAAAAATTTTCTCCCATTCTCTAGGTTGCCTCTTCACTCGGATGGTAGTTTCTTTTGCTGTGCAGAAGCTCTTTAGTTTAATGAGATCCCATTTGTCAATTTTGGCTTTTGTTGCCATTGCTTTTGTGGTTTTAGACATGAAGTCCTTGCCCATACCTATGTCCTGAATGTTATTCCCTAGGTTTTCTTCTAGGGTTTTTATGGTATTAGTTCTAACATTTAAGTCTCTAATCCATCTTGAATTAATTTTTGTATAAGGTGTAAGGAAGTGATCCAATTTCAGCTTTCTATATATGACTAGCCAGTTTTCCCAGCATCATTTATTAAATAGGGAATCCTTTCCCCATTTCTTGTTTTTGTCAGGTTTGTCAAAGATCGGATGGTTGTAGATGTGTGGTATTATTTCTGATGGCTGTGTTCATTGGTCTATATCTCTGTTTTGGTACCAGTACCATGCTGTTTTGGTTCCTGTAGCCTTATAGTATAGTTTGAAGTCAGATAGCATGATGCCTCCAGCTTTGTTCTTTTTGCTTAGGATTGTCTTAGCAATGTGGGCTCTTTTTTGGTTCCATATGAACTTTAAAGTAGTTTTTTCCAATTCTGTGAAGAAAGTCGTTGGTAGCTTGATGGGGATAGCATTGAATCTATAAATTACCTTGGGCAATATGGCCATTTTCATGATATTGATTCTTCCTATCCATGAGCATGGAAGGTTCTTCCATTTGTTTGTGTCTTCTTTTATTTCATTGAGAAGTGGCTTGTAGTTCTCCTTGAAGAGGTCCTTCACATCCCTTGTAAGTTGGATTCTTAGGTATTTTATTCTATTTGAAGCAATTGTGAATGGGAGTTCACTCATGATTTGGCTCTCTGTTTGTCTGTTATTGATTGGTGTGTAAGAATGCTTATGATTTTTGCACATTGATTTTGTATCCTGAGACTTTGCTGAAGTTGTTTATCAGCTTAAGGAGATTTGGAGCTGAGATGATGGGGTTTTCTAAATATACAATCATGTCATCTGCAAACAGGGACAATTTGACTTCCTCTTTTCCTAATTGAATACCCTTTATTTCTTTCTCCTGCCTGATTGCCCTGGCCAGAACTTCCAACACTATGTTGAATAGGAGTGGTGAGAGAGGGCATCCCTGTCTTGTGCCAGTTTTCAAAGGGAATGCTTCCAGTTTTTGCCCATTCAGTATGATATTGGCTGTGGGTTTGTCATAAATAGCTCTTATGATTTTGAGATATGTTCCATCAATACCGAATTTATTGAGAGTTTTTAGCACGAAGGGCTGTTGAATTTTGTCAAAGGCCTTTTCTGCATCTATTGAGATAATCATGTGGTTTTTGTCTTTGGTTATGTTTATATGCTGGATTATGTTTATTGATTTGCATATATTGAACCAGCCTTGCATCCCAGGGATGAAGCCCACTTGATCATGGTGGATAAGCTTTTTGATGTGCTGCTGGATTCGGTTTGCCAGTATTTTATTGAGGATTTTTGCATTGATGCTCATAGGGATATTGGTCTAAAATTCTCTTTTTTTGTTGTGTCTCTCCCAGGCTTTGGTATCAGGATGATGTTGGCCTCATAAAATGAGTTAGGGAGGATTCCCTCTTTTTCTATTGATTGGAATAGTTTCAGAAGGAATGGTACCAGCTCCTCCTTGTAATTCTGGTACAATTCGGCTGTGAATCCATCTGGTCCTGGACTTTTTTTGGTTGGTAGGCTATTAATTATTGCCTCAATTTCAGAGCCTGTTATTGGTTTATTCAGGGATTCAACTTCTTCCTGGTTTAGTCTTGGGAGAGTGTATGTGTCCAGGAAATTATCCATTTCTTCTAG
Source organism: Theropithecus gelada (assembly GCF_003255815.1). Taxonomy (NCBI): domain Eukaryota; kingdom Metazoa; phylum Chordata; class Mammalia; order Primates; family Cercopithecidae; genus Theropithecus; species Theropithecus gelada. Next base: position 41,557,768 of record NC_037681.1, read on the forward strand.
GTTTTGTAGTTTATTTGCATATAGGTGTTTATAGTATTCTCTGATGGTAGTTTGTATTTCTGTGGGGTTGGTGGTGATATCCCCTTTATCATTTTTTATTGCGTCTATTTGATTCTTCTCTCTTTTCTTCTTCATTAGTCTTGCTAGCGGTCTATCAATTTTGTTGATCTTTTCAAAAAAAAAAAAAAACCAGCTCCTGGATTCATTGATTTTTTTGAAGGGTTTCTTGTGTCTCTATCTCCTTCAGTTCTGCTCTGATCGTAGTTATTTCTTGCCTTCTGCTAGCTTTTGAATGTGTTTGCTCTTGTTTCTCTAGTGCTTTTAATTGTGATGTTAGGGTGTCAGTTTTAGATCATTCCTGCTTTCTCTTGTGGGCGTTTAGTGCTATAAATTTCCCTCTACACACTGCTTTAAATGTGTCCCAGAGATTCTGGTATGCTGTATCTTTGTTCTCATTTTTTTCAAAGAACATCTTTATTTCTGCCTTCATTTCGTTATGTACCCAGTAGTCATTCAGGAGCAGGTTTTTCAGTTTCCATGTAGTTCTGTGGTTTTGAGTGAATTTCTTAATCCTGAGTTCTAGTTTGATTGCACTATGGTCTGAGAGACAGTTTGTTATAATTTCTGTTCTTGTACATTTGCTGAGGAGTGGTTTACTTCCAACTATGTGGTCAATTTTGGAATAGATGTGATGTGGTGCTGAGAACAATGTATATTCTGTTAATTTGGGGTGGAGAGTTCTGTGATGTCTATTAGGTTCACTTGGTGCAGAGTTGAGTTCAATTCCTGGATATCCTTGTTAACTTTCTGTCTCATCGATCTGTCTAATGTTGACAGTGGGGTGTTAAAGTCTCCCATTATTATTGTATGGGAGTCTAAGTCTCTTTGTAAGTCTCTAAGGACTTGCTTTATGAATCTGGGTGCTCCTGTATTGGGTGCATATATATTTAGGATAGTTAGCTCTTCTTGTTGAATTGATCCCTTTACCATTATATAATGGCCTTCTTTGTCTCTTTTGATCTTTGTTGGTTTAAAGTCTGTTTCATCAGAGACTAGGATTGCAACCCCTACTTTTTTTTGTTTTTCATTTGCTTGGTAGATCTTCCTCCATCCCTTTATTTTGAGCCTATGTGTGTCTCTGCACGTGAGGTGGGTCTCCTGAATATAGCACACTGATGGGTCTTGACTCTTTATCCAATTTACCACTCTGCATCTTTTAATTGGAGCATTTAGCCCATTTACATTTAAGGTTAATATTGTTATGTGTGAATTTGATCCTGTCATTATGATGTTATCTGGTTATTTTGCTCATTAGTTGATGCAGTTTCTTCCTAGCATTGATGGTCTTTACCTTTTGGCATAGTTTTGCAGCAGCTGGTACTGGTTGTTCCTTTCCATGTTTAGTGCTTCCTTCAGGAGCTCTTGTAGGGCAGGCCTGGTCGTGACAAAATCTCTCAGCATTTGCTTGTCTGTAAAGGATTTTATTTTTCTTTCACTTATGAAACTTAGTTTGGCTGGATATGAAATTCTGGGTTGAAAATTCTTTTCTTTAAGAATGTTGAATATTGGCCCCCACTCTCTTCTGGCTTATAGAGTTTCTGCTGAGAGATCCGCTGTTAGTCTGATGGGCTTCCCTTTGTGGGTTACCCGACCTTTCTCTCTGGCTGCCCTTGACATTTTTTCCTTCATTTCAACTTTGGTGAATCTGACAATTATGTGTCTTGGAGTTGCTCTTCTCGAGGAGTATCTTTGTGGTGTTCCCCATATTTCCTGAATTTGGATGCTGGCCTGCCTTGCTAGGTTGGGGAAGTTCTCCTGGGTAATATCCTGCAGAGTGTTTTCCAACTTGGTTCCATTCTCCCCGTCACTTTCAGGTACACCAATCAGACGTAGATTTGGTCTTTTCACATAGTCCTACATTTCTTGGAGGCTTTGTTCATTTCTTCTTACTCTTTTTTCTCTAAACTTCTCTTCTCGCTTCATTTCATTCATTTGATCTTCAATCACTGATACCCTTTCTTCCAGTTGATTGAATTGGTTACTGAAGCTTGTGCATTTGTCACGTAGGTCTTGTGCCATGGTTTTCAGTTCTGTCAGATCATTTAAGGACTTCTCTACATTGGTTATTCTAGTTAGCCATTCATCTAATCTTTTTTCAAGGTTTTTAGCTTCTTTGCAGTGGGTTTGAACTTCCTCCTTTAGCTCGGAGAAGTTTGATTATCTGAAGCCTTATTCTCTCAACTCGTCAAAGTCATTCTCCGTCCAGCTTTGTTCCATTGCTGGCGAGGAGCTGTGTTCCTTTGGAGGGGGAAGAGGCACTCTGATTTTTAGAATTTTCAGCTTTTCATCTCTGTTTTTTCCCCATCTTTGTGGATTTATCTACCATTGACTCTTTGATGATGGTGACGTACAGATGGGGTTTTGTGTGGATGTCCTTTCTGTTTGTTAGTTTTCCTTGTAACAGTCGGGACCCTCAGCTACAGGTCTGTTTGAGTTTGCTGGAGGTCCACTCCAGACCCTGTTTGCCTGGGTATTAGCAGTGGAGGCTACAGAAGAGTGAATATTGCTGAACAGTAAATGTTGCTACCTGATCGTTCCTCTGGAAGCTTTGTCTCAGAGGGGTACCCAGCCATGTGAGGTGTCAGTCTGCCCCTACTCGGGGGTGCCTCCCACTTAGGCTACTCAGGGGTCAGGGACCAACTTGAGGAGGCAGTCTGTCTGTTCTCAGATCTCAAACTCCATGCTGGGAGAATCACTGCTCTCTTCATAGCTGTCAGTCAGGGACATTTAAATCTGCAGAGGTTTCCACTGGCTTTTGTTTGGCTATGCCCTGTCCCTAGAGGTAGAGTCTACAGAGGCAGGCAGGCCTTCTTGAGCTGCGGTGGGCTCCACCCAGTTCGAGCTTCCTGGCCGCTTTGCTTACCTACTCAAGCCTCAGCAATGGTGAGCGCCCTTCCCCCAGCCTTGCTGCCACCTTGCAGTTAGATCTCAGACTGCTGTGCTAGCAATGAGGGAGGCCCCGTGTGTGTGGGACCCTCTGAGCCAGGCGCAGGATATAATCTCCTGATGTGCTGTTTGCTAAGACCCTTGGAAAAATGCAATATTAAGGTGGAAGTGACCCGATTTTCCAGGTGCTGTGTGTCACGGTTTCCCTTGGCTAGCAAAAGGAATTCCTTTCCCCCTTGCACTTCCCAGGTGAGGCGATGCCTCGCCCGGCTTGGGCTCTCGCTCAATGGGCTGCACCCACTGTCCTGCACCCACTGTCTGACATGTCCCAGTGAGATGAACCCAGTACCTCAGTTGGAAATGCAGATATCACCCATCTTCTGTATCGCTCACGCTGGGAGCTGTAGCCTGGAACTCTTCCTATTCGGCCATCTTGGTTCCATATCTGAGGATATTCTTTTCATCTTGTTTCTTTCAGTCCTGAATTTATTCATCACTTTAAATGGTTATCACTCCCCCAGTTTTATTTGAACTCTCTAGCTTTCTTTTTAAAAAGTGATTTTGCTCTTTTCTCTGGGCTGGCTCTGTCTTTTGGTCTCACTCTGTTTCTTGCTCTTTGTTTCCATGTCTTGTTGCCCAATTCCATTTTGTCTCTCTGTCTACATTTGCTTATAAAGCTCTGTCTTTAATTGTCTGTCTGTACTTTTCTTTCCTTTCTCCTGGGTCAGGAAGGAAGTTAAGGCAGACAGACAGCTGTTCCTTTTCTTTATTTGGAATAAAAAATGGCTTTGGTGGCTGATGACAGGCAAGTTGGGCTTATATGATCCTGTGAAGCCACAACAGAAGGACAAGAGGGAACTTTTCCATCCTGCCTCCAGGTCTCATTTTCATGGGGACAGTTCCTACTGGGAAGGAGCCTTGGAGATGAAGCTGGATTTTCCATCCAATGTCTCCCGAGGCACTTAGTTCTTCTTTGAGGGGTTCAAGTGGTCTGGCTCCAAGTGTGTGTGGTGGGGAAAGGACCACTCCCAGGTTATCAGCCTTGGGTTAGGTCTGTAAGGCATCGAACTGTAAAGGACACCAGCCCTGTTTCTGAGGAAATGGAAAGACTTTCTCCTCAGTTTGGCATTTAACACCTTTTATGAGTTGGCCTCAGCCTCTCCCCTACCATTCCCTTCACAGCTTGTTCTAGTGTTTGCGTTTCTGGCTGCCTCCATGGTTCTAGTTCTTCCTAATGTGCACTTGTGCAAGCTCTGTCCTCTGACACTCTTGTCAACTGTGGCAAACTCCTGTTCATCCACTGGTTCCAACTCAGATGCCACCCCCTCTGTGAAGTCTCTCCCAACTATAGGGAGAGTTAGTTACTCTCTTCTGAGTAACTGTTCTTGCCTCTATTGTCCTTCCATGGTCTTATAATTGGCTACTTAGGTGTCTGTCTTCCCTCTAGGCTGTGATCTCTTTGAAGGCAAGCATGATGCCTTATTTATTATATCCTTAATATCTGGCAACTAGTAAGAGGTCATAGCTTGTGGAATAAGAACTAGGAAAAACAGTTTTAGGAGTTATATGATCAACACTAAGCTGTGTGCTGAAACTCTGAGTGCTATCGGACCTTGGAGAAGAAGGGGAGGGGTCAGCATGGGGTTTGAGGGAGACCAATGCCTCTTTCTGCATGTATACCCCACACTTGCAACAGAAGACCAGTGGAATGGAAACAGTGAAACCTCCCAGTGCTTGCTGGAGTCCAAAATGCCCAATTTGGGGAATGGAAGTTCTAATGTGCTTCTTTTCCTGTGATCTATCTCCCTTGCCAATGCTGCTCCTTGGAAGACCAGGACCAGAGACCATGCTGGGAAACCTGGCTGCTCTTTGAGGACTGAGATGAACTTAGCAATGCAGAGAAGAACAAAGAGAGGCTAGTGCTCACCATGTTCCAGAGGGATCACCATGTTCCCTTTGATCATTTGAGGACATGAATACAACTATGGTCTTTGGACAAAAGGCATATGCCAGGCAGTATGAATTTTCTATGCAATTAGTACGTAAGAGCATGTGAATTGGTGCCTGGGACCTCTACCTGTTTTAGTATGATAGCACCACAGTAAAGGGCCTGGACTTTGTATGAGCTTGGGAAAGTCATGTCACCTCTGCAAGTCTTGGTTTCCCTGGGTGTTAAATGTCAACTTAAATAAAATCCTATCTACTTTGTTTGTTTTGGAGACTTTCTATGAGAATCTGATAAACTATAACCTGTGAAAGAGTTTCAAAAGTTGTGAAAGTTTGAAGGGTGAGTATACGGTGCATGATCCTTTACAGGGTTCTTGAAAATGCAGTTACTCCAAGGGGCAGTGCTAGCAGAAGCTCATAGCTCATTCTCCTGATTAGAAAACCTTTTTGGGGAAAGGGCTCAGGTTTATTTCTGGTTCTAACATGCTCAGTTTAATGCAACATATTTCAGCTTCTTATGGAATCTCTACCATATGCTAAGCCTGTGCTAGGCAAAAGGGGGTGGTGTGGCATGGAGATTACTCATAGAGAAGTTCTGTCCCCCAGGATCACCAAAGGACCCATCTGCCTCTGATAGAGCCCTCTGCCGACTTAGTTGATCTTCACTCTTGGCAAAGCCACACGTACGGTAACCCAGGTCCTTTTGAAAGGTAGTGCTTGTGGCAAGAATCAAAGCAATAACACTCTACTTTGGAGATACAAGCTCAAGGTGGTGAGGGTGATGGCAGGAAGAGGGAAGTGAATTAAGGAAAGATGGAAGCAATGCAATGCCACCTGCCCCTCTGTTAGCCAGAGGTTTATGTGAACCTTGCAGTGACCCGTTAGTTCCTCAACAGGCACAACTGCTTGGCACACTGGGCTACTTGGGAAGGTTGGCGAGGGAAAAACACACTTCGAAGTAATCCACATTGGGAAGAAAAGAGGGTATTTATCTGTCCAATTACCTTCCAGTTCCATTTCTTACTGGTCAAGGTTATATCCGGAGGAAATTATAGCCCCTGATGGATGCTCAGTAAGCCAGATCCCATACTCACGATACTGTGCTTCTTGCGAGTGGAAAAGTCGGGAAAGCTTGGCACGAGTGGGCTGCAGTCAACAGAAAGAGAGAAAGAGACAGTCGGGAGCATCTCAGAAGGCACACAGGTGTTTGGTCCTATTCCCTGACCTTCGCCTACTCCAGGCTAGGAGAGCTTGGAATCCAGCAGAGTGTGGGGGTGAATATGGCTCCACTTCTAAATCCCTTCCTTCATCTCCATCCGCTGGAAGTGACTGCATCCCGCTGACAGGTTCCTCAGCTCTGAAGCCTCATCCAAGGGCTTAACAGGAACAGAGTGACTGCTGTGGTTCCACCTCAACCTCTCCTGCAGACCAATCCAGCCTTATCCTTTCCACAGTCCTTTATGAGAGGCCTGGATTCTTATTAAGAAACACTATGGATTTTTAGAGTAAAAAATCTATAGAGAGACTTCAGAAACAGTCTGGGGAGATTATAAAGAAATGTGGGCCAGTTTTCCAAGGAGATTTTATAGAATATTCAATAGCACTCATGTCATAAAAGACCTGTGGAGGTTTCCATAGCTGAGACTGGCCCTGAATTATGATTCCCTGGTGCAGAGCCCAGCAAAAGGTCACAGCATCCCAGATTAGGGCTTGATGCTGCAGCGCTTGTAAAAATAGAGCCACCTCACCTCACTCAAATGCAGTGGGGATATTAATTTCCAGGGCTGGAGTTCAATTTAATAGAAAGACAGAGTAGAAAATAGAGCTGTCTTTTCAATCCCAGTGGTCATAATAGAACCCCACCCTGCACTTCTCTGGAAACTGTCTCCCAGCCAGCTCCCAGACACACTGAAACGTACCTTGTGCTTTGCTTTCAATGATAACTGGAGCTGGGTAGCTACAGGGACAGCAATTACTGTCCACAGATGAGGAACCTGAGGCATTTGGAGGTTAATCTACTCTCTCACGGGCACAGAGCAAGGCAGAGGATGTGCCAGTCTGCAGTTAGGAAAATCCACCTCCCGAGTGGCAGCAGACGACCACAGTGACATTCCACTTTTATGGAAGAAGGAGGGTTATGAAGGTGCAGGCCTACTGTGTGGTAGGCCCTGCGTGAAGTGCTTGACATTCACATTCATTCAGTTTTACAGTGAACCTGACAGGTCAATATTTTCTCCATTTATTAGGAAACTGAGGTTCAGTGAGGCAAGGACATTTGTTCAAATAAATCTCGTAACTCTGAAGAGGCCTGGATCTGAGAAGAATGGGTGCCAGGAAGTCTGACTGGGCTAGTTTTGCCCTGTCATGGCCCCGTGACATCTGTTCTGCCTCCTAGCTAGACTGGACTCCCCCAGACCAGGAACTGTGTCCTGGCTCTTCCTAGCACCCAGCTCAGGGAGGGCTATCAAGGCTGCTGAAAGCAGGTGAGTTGGCAGAAGCTGGAGAGTGGGAAGAATTGGACCTATGCATTTTAAAAATGGGCTTGAAATGTTAACTGAAACTTTCTCTCCTTACCTTAAAGCTGAGTGAATGTCAGTCTCTGAGCAGATGGGAAGAACTGAGGATGAGTTTGTCCACTTAAATGGGAATGGAAGCTTAAGAACAAAGATATTTGAAGGTGAGATCAGGGATCTTGCTTGGTTGTTGAGGTACTGAAGGTCAAATGGAGAGGCCCTGATATTTTACCATTCTTTTTGTTTTTGTTGTTGTTGTTGTTGTTGTTGTTGTTTTGAGACAGAGTCTTCCTCTGTCGCCCAGGCTGGAGTGCAGTGGCGCCATCTCGGCTCACTGCAAGCTCCGCCTCCGGGGTTCACGCCATTCTCCTGCCTCAGCCTCCTGAATAGCTGGGACTATAGGCATCCGCCACCATGCCCGGCTAATCTTTTGTATTTTTAGTAGAGACGGGGTTTCACTGCATTAGCCAGGATGATGATTTTACCATTCTTAAGGTAGACTCACAATTGGCTCTCAATCAGCATCTCCTGGGCATATGATGACTTCCTCCCTGGACTCTCACTGTTGATCTATAGTGGCTATAAGCCTAGGCTGGAGCACAGCAGGAAGGCTGAGCCCCATGCTTAGTGGTGGTGGAGGATTCTCAGCTGATGTGAGGGTCCAAGGTGCTTCAGCAGATGCTACCCAGGTAGGTGATCTGTGCAGGGCCACGAGCCAGGTGCTCCTTGCAGAGGCAGAGAGGATCAGAGGTGAAGACTATCCCTGGGGTTGGGGTCATGTGTGGTCCTTGGCTTAGCCCCACCCAGACTTAGAGTGACAGAGCAGAAGAAGAACGGCGAGACTCCTGTTTCAGTGGAGGAGAGATTCTGGTTGGTGTAAATGGCTGGCCAAGCAGGGCTACTATACCCTAAAGAGTAGAAGCTATACCATATTTACTTCTTCATTTTGGAGGCCTAACTTGCAGCTTCTCTATGTTAATCCTTGTTAAAGGTAGAATAGAGAAATGAAGAAAGACTATAAGAACAGAGTGAATGACACAGACTGGACCTTAGAGGTCAGAGGAGGGAAGGATTGGGGCTGAGCAGGGCGGGGCTGAGGTTGTTAGGGGAGCTTTGTGTGGAGCAGCAAGGCTGGAGTAGTAGATGCTGTGACATGTTGCCCAGATCTCCCTTTCAGCACTGAGGCACTCGTTTTCCCATCTGCTGGACACATTGGTGGCTGACTGTCCTCAGTTCTCTCCAATATTTGGTCTTATCTTGTCCAAGGTCAGGCCCCCTCCCTGAGGACAACCCACATTCAAGGACTCAATGGAGGTGGGAGGGATAAAGGCTACCTCCTCTCCTTGTTTCAATGCAAGACAGCTCAAAACAGCCACCATCTCTAGGGTACCCCATGGGATTTGTGGGCTGGAATGTTCTTAAAAGAGAAGATCAATAAACAAAGTGTAAAGAAGAGAGGAGAGGGTCCCACGAGGGAAGAATGGCTTGTGTAAGCGTGCACAGGAGAGCTCAGATTATCTGCCACCCCTGCTGCCTTGATTTAGCCGGCCACCCTTCTGGTCCCTGTCAGTGGCCATCAGCAGTATGAAGTTGTCAAGGCTGGGATGATGTTTAATCAGAGCAGAGTATTACCTGGGATGAGTTTAGCTAGCCTGTGAACACTTCCCACTTTGTGGTGTAGAGGAAAGAACACTGAACCAGGAACTACAAGACCCACATTCTAATCCCGGCTATGACACTAACTTGCTCTGTGACTTTGAACCAGTGACTTCATTTCCCTGAGCCTCGTTGCCCTCGTCTCTCAAAAACTAGTCCCCACGCAAGGCCTTGCTGAACAACGGCTGCTGGTGGCTTGTCTCCGTGTGCCTGGTGTGTCTCTTCTGCTGGACTGGAATTTTCTTGAGGGTGGAGGCCATGCATCCCATGTAACTAGTTCTTGCTCTGCTCCTTCACCTTTCCTCTGTGACTGCCTCCTTCTGGTTCTGCATACAATGGCGCTCAGTAAGCACTGGTCCTGAGGCCCCTCCATCAGGGAGTCAGTCCCTGATCCCCCAGGAGGCACACCTCTGTGCTCCTCAGGCTCTGCCGACAGTGTGTGAGTGACACTTTCCTGGCATTTACCCATTTGACCCTTGCAGCCTGTGCCTGATGCAACATGTGACATCAGGGTCTGTAATAGTGCCTAGCACAAGGGGCGCATAGGAAATCCCAACTAAATTGAGGGAGGTGATAATGAAAAATGTACAGGAAAGCACCTCACAAATAAAATGTGCCCTGATTATCTGTTGCCCCTGCTGCCTTGATTTGGCCGACCACCCTCCTGGTCCCTGTCAGTGGCTTCCAGTGAAGTTACCAGGGCTGTGATGACACCAGTGAAGTAATGAGGATGTTATCTGAGTCAGTGCTAGCCGTATGTCCATGACCCTGGCCTGTGATTAAAGTGTAAGCAGGAGGTTAGGTTTGGCTGTGGTCTGTGATCCTTGTCACTGCAGCCGTATGACACTCAAAAAAGATCTCATTAGTGCCCGGAGAAATCTTTCCTCCCCGGTCCTTTTCTCTCCTAAAAGTGAGTAGTTTTAATTGCATTCGATCACGTTTTGCAATGAAGCCAATGTCATCTTACTGTTTTCTTATCTTCCTACTACTCTGAGACTGTATTTATGTGTGCAGCCTGCACCTCGTGGGTGTGAAATGGTTACATGCACGACTCTGTGCGGGGGAGGACGATGAGGTTTGATGGCATCATGCGGGAAGTGTCACGGCCTCCGTATTTGTGCACAACAGAGAATGTATTTTCAGCTCATGCCCCATCTGCAAGTTACTTTTCTAGGCAAAAAGAGCAGAATTTACCCACCCACTTCTTATTACTGCAGTGTGACCAGAACACAGAGGTAGCTAGAGCAAGCCAGAGCTTTGAATCAGAGCAGTTGGCTTTCAAATTTCAGAGTGCGGAAGAAGAACCTGAGAGGTAGGTTAAAATGCAGGTGCCTGAGCCACCTCTTTGGAGATTCTGATTTGGTAGCTCTGACTAGAGACTGGGCGACTACATTTTTAACACCCTCTTCAGGCCCTTTCAGTCCATGGGCCAGCCACACTTTGAGAATCACTGGGTTAGAAAAATGAGTCAGAGTCAGATAGCTATGGGACCGTGTACACAGAGAGAAAAGCCTTTTGGGGGTAATATTTAATTATCAGCTGGTGAATGTAAACCTGTAAAGCAAAACAATGGTACAATACAGTTGATAAAGCCTTACAGTTAGGGTGGCTATATGCCTGTTTTGTCTGGGTTCATGGTTGATGTATTAATAGATCAACTATTACCTGTTTATTGTTTATTTTTTAACCTCTTTTCTTTTTAGAAAGGTGTAAGTTTGGATAATAAATCATGTAATTACACTACTTAAAGTGAACTTTGAACAAACTGTGAAGAAAGGAAACACTCTTTCCTGCAAACTTAAGTTCTGAGATGAGTTAATCATCTCCCCAAACAGTGTCCTTGGAATCTGAAGGTTGGAGAACTAAGCACATCGAGTTCGCTGATTTCTCCTCTCTGATGTCCCCAGCTAAGAGATAAACTCAGGAAGGTTAAAAGGCCCCTGATCTCATTGAGGTTTCTGTGGCATAAATGATTCAAAAAGGCCATCGGCATGTTTCCAGAAGCGTAACAATCATATTAAAATTATGGCTTACTCTCAATAAATTCAAATCTGTTTACATCCAACTTACTACATGTGGCCACAGAAAAGCTTCACTTATTCTAATCTCAACAATTTTCTCTCTTGTTCAACATTCAGATTTTATTTCCACAAACCCAGAACTGCATTCTACATTTGAGGATGTCATTTAAGGCCAAGAAACTCCAATAAAAAAGCATTTATCAGCAGTAAAGTTTGTTTGAGGATTACCCACTGCGAATAAAGCCACGCTCCCCTTTTAAACTGAAGCATGCTATTTCAGGAATGTGACCCCTTTCATGAATAAATGACATGGTGACATTTACAGATAAAGCAAGATTTAACTGCTATGAAAGGAGGTGACAAATGTCAGGATGTCAATAATGATCCGTGAACATAATGGTTTCGTGCCTGAGCGTTGAGCAGATACATAATGTAACTGCTGCCTGACAGAGTTCTGCAGAGAATGAGCCCTGAGCTCTGGGAGAAGTCAAGAAGGCTCCCAGCACTGTGACAGTCGTAAGTCTGGGGTGGTCGGTGTCTGAGGAGGGTCTGAGTACAATCTGGCCAGTACGTTAACTCCTTCTCATTGCTAGCATGTCTGTGTGCCAGGAAGGATGAAGTTTTTCTACCATGTATCATTAAATTTTGTCAGAGTAGAATTTAGATGTTGTGAAAATAGCTTTTTGGTCATGCTTTCATTTTCCAGAAGAGCCAAGAAATTAGACAAAAAGTCAGGAGAAAGTCCATGTTGTCACTATCACAGTGAGGCCAAGGTCATGGGTGGAGCCTGATCTGGTGGTGCAGCATAGACACCCCCACTGAGGTCATCTTTCCATCTGGCTTGGGGCTAGCCAGCTGTCCCAACGCATGTGTCTGAAGTCACAGAGTGCGCTAGTGAGACAGTGCAGAGGGCTCATCTGGATCCAGTCCACACCCACGGGACCTTTTCCTCTGGGCCATGTCTCCTGCCTCGCATTCAGGGCATTCTTCCCTCCGAGTTCTGCACCTACAGCTTTGAGTCTGCTCTCTGTTTTCTTTGGCCGGCTTTTTCACTTCCCCTTTAAAATGAGATGTCCTTTGGGAGTGGTAAAAATGTCTAATAACCAGCTCGTGAAGAACCATCCCCAATTAGTTTGCAGTTTTCTGTTATGTAAATACTGCCATACCCCCACAGCTGATTTTCAGTGACTTTTTCATATGAAGTCACTGAACACTGAGTTGGGAAGAGATACACACAAATGGCCCCAGCTTCAGGATTGCACAGGAACTTTGGGGGTCCTCTTTGCTTTTCCACAGTCACTTCCTGGCTCATTGACCACTCTAGTCCTCCAGATGAACTTACGATTTCCATGCAAGGAAGCCTGAGTGTGCACTTCTGAGCCTGATGTCTCTGCAAATCCAGCCCCATGTACCTAGTTCAGAGGACAACTTCCTTCACTTTCAATTCTGCAATTTCCCTGCCTGAACCCACTTCAACTCTCAACTCCTAAGGCATGGTCAGCCCTGACCCTTCTCCCTCTGTGACACTTTCTGGTTCTGGCTCATGGTCTCCATGCCCGTGATAAGCACTCCCTATACCCATCCCTGGGTCTGGATGATGTTTTCTTTTCTTGTAAAACATTAAAACTCCTGTGTGTTTGGCCATTATTTCATTCAACAGTGAGAAAAGGAAGCAGAGGCTCTGAAGGGCGAATTGACTTGCCTGAGGCCTTATGATGTGTCAGACCCACATTATGACTAGAACCCAAGTTTCTCAATTTTCAATGCCCTGGGCTTTTTCCCAGGTAGCATCCTATCTTCCACTACTCCCCAAGTCACCGACCTAGCTAGAGACTCTATATCCTCAGTTCCTCCTCCCCCATCGTAGTTCTCTCCCCACCGTGATGTCCTCACCATCCTCCAAGTCCCTGTGGAGCGCTTCACTGGGGGTGGGAGATAGGAGCTGTTGACAGCCGTCCTTGTGGGGCCTCTAGTACCCCATCGTGGCACATTTTGCTCATCTGTTTTTCAGTCCCTTGGTACAGGTGTAGTTTTCTTGACAAATGCCATGGTCCTGTCCCCTGTGGCTGCCAGAAAAGCCATGAACTTTAAGAACAAGAGCAGGTCAGGAGATGGAGCTGTCATAGTCAGCACCGACAGGCCACCAGCTGCCACCAGCAGCATTGAGCAAGGCTCTGGGTGTGTACCTTGGTTTTCTCCATATGGGGACTTTTCTCTAAGACAAACAAAGGAACCCCATTCCTCCATCTTTCTGCACTGCACAGGTTTGAATTATGTGCTCTGCCTCGTGTGAGAATCCCCATGCATGGTTGCACTATGAGGTGGAGGGAGAAAGTACAGCACCAATGCTGTAGGGCCAGGTGGGTGAGGAGGGATGTGATGGGTCCTCTCCAGCCAGAGGCCTTCCCCGGCCCCTCAGCTGGGCCAGCTCTGTCTGAGCAACAGGAGTCAGGCGAGGCAAGGGAGATGTTTCTGTTGTCTGGGAGAGTTAGGGATGAGTTTGTGGATGAAGGAGGATGGGAGAAGAGCTTTGAAAGTTGAGCAACAGTTGATATGGAAAGGACAAAGAGTTGACCAGGACACCTGGAAGAGGAAGATTGTAGTTAAGAAGAGGTTTAGGCTGGGCACGGTGGCTCACACCTGTAATCCCAGACCTTTGGGAGGCCCAGACAGGTGGATCACTTGAGGTCAGGGGTTTGAGACCAGCCTGATCAACCTGGTGAAACCCTGTCTCTACTAAACATACAAAAATTAGCCAGGCATGGTGGCTCATGTCTGTAATCCCAGCTACTTGGGAGACTGAGGCAGGAGAATCGCTTGAATTGCTTGAGTCCGGGAGGCGGAGGCTGCTGTGAGCCGTATCGCGTCATTGCAGACTCCGTCTCAAAAAAAAAAAAAAAGAAAGAAAAGAAAAAGGAAAAAAGAAGAGGTTCAGAGGAGGAAAGGAACAAGTCTCCCCTCTGAAATCCATCTGCCATCTTCTTGCTGCTGCCAAGAGAGTCCAGGCTGAGGAAGCGTATCCCAAGGAGACAGGACACAGGAACTGTCACTCTTCCCACTAACATGTAAATGACTTCAGACCTTTTCCTAAAGGGGGCAGACAAGGATCCTCTGCAGGTCCTCCTGCTCCCTAAGGGGGCTGCACAGTAGGGAGGACCGAGGTCATGAGGTCAGGGTTGCTGGTGAGCACCCCACTGCCATGTGTGCAGTGTGCAGACTGGGCCCACTGGCCACGAAGCGGCCCCTGACTTGGCCATTCTGAGAGGTCGGCAGCCGCTATGGGTAGTATGGGTGCGGGCTGGGGGCCCTGCACCTCCTTAGCAGGCTCAGAGGCAATTAGGAGCCTGACTGACATTTTTTTTTTTTTCTCAATACAAACTCACTTCCATCCTGCTTTACTCGTAGAAGCTGACAATATTTCAACTCTAGGTAGGAGACTCACGATGCTGTCATAAAGTACATGTGAAGAAGAACTGTGAGGTAAATGCATTTCACTGGAAGTCAGTTTTGTCTGGAAGTTTCCTTGTGGTTGGAAGTTTCTTTGAAAACTTGGTGATTATTAAGATGTCAGTGGCAGGAAGATATTTGCCGCTGCCTCCCTGCTCCTCGCTGCATCTGCTCTGACAGTTCTCCTCCTTGGGCCTCTGCGCAGAGCAGGGCAGACACTAAAGGATGGTGGGTGAAAAAGAAAGATCACTGAGCCTGAGCTCTGTGATGCTTGGGGTGCAAAGACCCTGCAAGGTTTTTCTCCCCTTCCACATGTGGCAGATCCCAGACAAATATGCAGCCAAAAAATGTCACAAACATGCAGGTGTTCAACGATCTTGGGGTGGCTGTAGAACCTATCTTTGAAGGGGCATTAGTAAGCCCTTTGGTCACACAAAAGCAGGAGAGAAGAAGAGGGTGATGAAGGAGGACCTCAAACTACCCTTCCTGATGATGGAGGGGCTGTCTGCCCGCCCTGTGGCCAGAGCAAAAGCTCTGGGAGGGTTACTTTGAGCTTAACCGTTTTTGCTCGGGCTCCCTAGAGTTGTGGATGACAGTAAGAGGTGACAGTGTGCTAGCAGCCCTCACTCTCAGCGCCTCCTCGGCCTCGGCGTCCACTCTGGCAGCGCTTGAGGAGCCCTTCAGCCCGCCATGGCAGTGTGGGAGCCCCTCTCTGGGCTGGCTGAGGCTGGAGCTGCCGCTCTCTGCTTGCAAGGTGGTGTGGAGGGAGAGGCGCGGGCAGGAACCCGGGCTGCGTGCGGCACTCACAGGCCAGTGTGAGTTCCGGCGGGTGGACCCTGGTTCAGCAGGCCTCGCACACAGGGCGGCTAGCCGGCTCCGCTGGCCCAGGGCAGTGAGGGGCTTATTAGCACCGGGGCCAGCAGCTGCGGAAGTTGCGCCGGGTACCCCAGCAGTGCTGGCCCGCTCAAATTCTCACCGGGTCTTAGCTGCCTCCCCACAGGGCAGGGCTTGGGACCTGCAGCCCACCATGTCTGAGTTCTCCCCCACTTCCCTCCCGGTGGTGGGCTCCCGGGAGGCCCAAGCCTCCCCGACGGGCACTGCCCCCTGCTCCGTGGTGCCCGGTCCCATCAACAGCCCAAGGGCTGAGGAGTGCAGGCACGGCTCAGGACTGGTGCACCGCTCGGGACTGGCGGGCAGCTCTGCTTGCAGCCCGGGTGCAGGATCCACTAGGTGAAGCCAGCTGGACTCCTGAGGCGGATGGGGAGTTGGAGAACTTTTATATCTAGCTGGAGGATTGTATGTGCACCAATCAGCACTCTGTATCTAGCTAATCTGGTGGGGACTTGGAGAACTTTTATGTCTAGCTCAAGGATTGTAAACGCACCAATCAGCAGTGTCTAGCTCAAGGTTTGTAAATACACCAATTGGTACTCTGTATCTAGCTAACTTTGTGTCTAGCTAACCTAGTGGGGACTTGGAGAACTTTTCTGTTTAGCACTATGTGTCTAGCTCAAGGATTGGTAAATGCACTAATCAGCACTCTGTCAAAACGGACCAATCAGCTCTCTGCAAAATGGACCAATCAGCAGGATGTGGGTGGGGTCGGATAAGGGAATAAAAGCAGGCCACCCGAGACAGCCAGGGGCAGCCAGCTGGGGCTCCCTTCCAGGTTGTGAAAGGGTGGTTTTTTCACTCTTTGCAATAAGTCTTGCTGCTGCTCACTTTTTGGGTCCATGCTGCCTTTATGAGTTGTAACACTCACCGTGAAGGTCTGCAGCTTCACTCCTGAAGCCAACGAGACCACAAGCCCACCCGGAAGAACAAACTACTCCAGACGTGCTGCCTTTAAGAGCTGTAACGCTCACCACGAAGGTCTGCAGCTTCACTCCTGACAGGGAGACCGCGAACCCACCAGAAGGAAGAAGCTCCAGACACATCTGAACATCTGAAGGAACAAAGTCTGAATACACCATCTTTAAGAACTCTTAACACTCACCGCGAGGGTCAGCGACTTCATTCCTGAAGTCAGTGAGATGAAGAACCCACCAATTCTGGACACAACAGGATGTGAGACTCTGGACCTGGGGAGCAAGGGAGGAGAGAACACCAGAGAACTGCTGTCTGGGAGTGCCCAGCAGCTTGTTGGGGCATGAGGGTGTATTCCTGAGTGCAGGGGTGAAGGGCGCTGCTGCCTGAAGGGATGTGCTCCCCACTGTGGGATTGCTGACGGGCACTGGAAGCAGTGTGTTCCGATATTCACCTTGGAGGCTTTCCTTCTCAGCATTGTCTCCTCTTCGTTTATCCTCAGAGGGCATGAAGCTCTGACGTTTCACAGCCAAGTGCCAGGCTTGTGTGGGGACTGAAAAGCGAGAGGGTGCCCACATGTTGGGAGAAGCTAAGCAGAAGCACGGGGCACAGGAGGGACCTCACAAACGGAGGTCAGCAGGGGAAGGCTCCAATCTCTGCTCTGAAACCAGCAGGGAAGAGCTGCCCCTGGGGGACCGGAGCACATATTTTTCCTGGGCTCACAGCAGTCGTAACCAAGGGGAATCTGCAGTCTTAACAGGGGAAACTTCTGGGAGTCGTGGCCTTTCTACAGCCACAGAAGATGTCCTCAGTTATTTTTATCTGCATGGAGAAGACCATGGTGATCTGGGAAGATGGGAAAATTAGGAATACTTGCATTTCCCTACATATCTCTCATTAAGCACTTTATGTATTCACTCATAGACACCTGTTCCACACTACTTTGGGTCAGGCTGTGTCAGGGTGTGGAGAAGAAAAAGACCGAGTGTCTGTCCTTAATAATCTTTCTCCGGCTATTGCTGGATGATGATGAAGATGGTGATGATGATGATGATGGTAACGATGACTATTACAGCAGAATGTTTCATGAAGGAAGTTCACAGCCTTTAGGGGAGACGCTGACTCTGCCCAGAACTGGCCCCATAGCTCCTGGATGAACTTTGGTCTTGGACTCCTGCTCCTGGAGTCAGCTGTGGGCTGTGGGGTCCTGATGAGAAAGAACAGGAATCTCAGGAGGAAGGAGAAGCACTCACCCTTATTCTGCTGAAATAATTATATTCTGAAAACTCCCCAGAGTCAAGAGCAATGTGCATCTAGGTTAGAGTTGGAATTTTGAAGATGAAGTCAAGTTTCCGCCCAGGTCATGCATCTTGGAATTTCATGTCTCTCTCTCCATGTTCTTTATCCTGTCATCAGGGTGCCTGGTCCACTGGACCGTGGTTTTCTGGAGGACAGAAACTGTCTCTCGGGAGCTGAGCATGGGTCTGAGTATCCTACACGCACTATCTCAGCTGAATTGAACACGGGCACAGCACCTACTTCAGAGGGATTTCCTGTTTTCTGCCAGGCAGCTTGAAGTTAGCAGCTGTGACTGGTCATGGTCTCCCTGACCAGGGGTTTCTGGTTGGCAGCCTCAGCCTTCTCCTCTGTGCCCTTTAATCCCTGCCTTTGGGCCTCCTTGATTCTCCCACTCGGGGACAACAGGACCCACGTTTCCCTCTCTGAATCCTGTGTTCCTGGGGGACTCTGGTGCTAGAGAATGGCCCACCTGCTTCAGCAGCCGAGAGCTATGTTCTCAGCTTGACTGCTCCAGAGGGAAAAATGATATTTCCTGGCAGTCAAGTTCTCAGCTGTAGCCTGTGCCTCTGAAAGATTTATTCCTTGGACAGGCTGCTCCAAACCTTCACTCTTCTGGGTGTCTTCCTGACTCAGCTCCCTGGGGCCAGTGCCCAGAGGGAGTGCTGGGGCCACTGCTGCACAGAATGTGAGCCAGAGTAGTGGGCATCACTGATTTTCCTGATCCAACTATGGCCCTGGAAAGGCTTCAGGAGACAGAGGCTCTCCATCTCAGAGCTTTGTCCATTGAAATGCTAGTGTTCTGATGATGTAGATAGCATGGGAAGAGTTAGGACCAACAGGAACTTTACTGAATGTGTCTGTGACAGTAAATGTGGCATGTATTTAGAAGAAGTGAGCACGCATGTGTGAGCGTGTGTGCCTGTGTCTGTGCGTAGATCTATGCAAGTATGGGTCTGTATGAAAACACCCCCAAAGATTAGTATTTTAATATATAAATCTGGAAGAAAACACTGAGCTACAGCTTTGGTTGAAATATTTTCTTAACTACTGTACTGTAATGAGGAAAGTACTTGAACAAGAGAACAAAATATAAAGTCCAGTTTCCTTTTGAGCGGTCCATTGCTGCACCCCAAAGTCTGCTTCCTGTCCTGTCTCACTGCCCTGGGCACCCACGTTCACACGTGCTGAGCCGCAGGCAGATGGGGTGTGGCTGGCTCCTCGGGGCCCACACAGTCCTAGGGGGCAGCAGCTGTGCCTTTGCTCCACTCCACTTAGCTCTACAATTAGGAGAACTGCTCTCTGTGACTTTTAAACTTTGAGGGTGAAGGGCATGATGCCAATTTTTGGGTGTGGCATTTCTGTGAATGAGCAGGAGGCAGTTGGGGAGCTATAAACGTGCATATTACAGAGCAGCATGGAGCAGCTGGGCCTCAAAGGCTGATGTTTTTCTTATATCCCACAGTTTTATGGATCCATACCTTTAAATATTCATTTCCATTGCTCTATATGAGGACATAAAGTCAGATTGTGCTCTCACAAGTCCTGGTGGGTGCCCATCTCTGCAGTCCTCATGGCGGGTTCCTTAGGAGAGCCGGGCTGAGTCTTATCATCCCCCACTCTGCAAAAAGAGGGACAACTCCAGGCCAAAAGAGCTGGCCTGGCAGCCCCTTGGAGGGTGACATAGTTGAGTCAGCCTGCCAGTGTCCTCTGCTGAGGGTCACCTCTACACACTCTTCTCCTTATTCTTCTGCTATCAGAAGGTTAATGCATTCTATGTATACGTCTGTGGGTAACTCATAAGGGAAGAATTAGACACCCCTCTATGTTTAGAAATCCAGTTCCTGCCACAACTTCTGAAACATCCCGGGTGTTCAATTACTATTTGTCGAACTGATGAATGAGTCTCCTTTTTGGTGACTTATATGTTCTTCAGTGACTGGAGCTTTCACATATAAACAATATCAGGTTGTGAATAAATATGCAATGGGAAGACACAGTTATGAAGCTACACTGTCAGATGAAGTTACCAAGTTATTCGTTCACTTCTTCACTCACTTCCAGTCCCCAGAGCCTGGCTTTCTTCCTCGACATGAGGCCTGCAACTTAGAGGTTAACAGAGGCCAGACCAGTCACAGGCTCCTGAGCTTCAGCTGCAGTTAAGGATTCTGTTCAAGCGTGTGGTCCTCTGCTAGCCGAAACTCTTTGGTTGAAGTGAATGCCTTGGCTGCAGCAACTGCTTGTAATTTGTAACAGACAAGCACAGGCAGAATGCTCCAATTTCTTGGTACTTGGACATATTGTAGAATATCTGATCAGGCTGCATTGTTTTAAGTCTGTACACAGCCACTGTTCCTGGATGGTTATAGAGTTATCAGGAAATCTGGATGGTGGGGAGGACCCTGAGCAAACATTGAACTCAACCATTTTATGACTGTGTGTTTGATTTTCTTAGAATGACACCCTTGCACACTTCATCTAAGGTCAAACTAGTGAAAGGTAGTCATTGAATGAGAAAGGAGGCTCAGATTCAGAGTCATAAAATGTTGAAACGTGTTGTTACACTATATAATGATAGAACACCTGTCCACCCCAGCATTTCATAGACATTTACAATTTCCTGCGTATACTGTATTTCTTTAAAAGACCTGGACACAGCACACTGAATGAACAAATTGTCCCCACCCTTGTGCTGCTGGTTTGATTATAAGAATGTTAATGACATGGGGTAGAGGCAGGAATGTGACCAACAGGCCCCATGTACTGGTATTTTCCACGAAGCGTGAAGCTACAGCCGCCAAACCCACACTTGGCTCCTCAACCTCACATTATCTTGCGACCTATGACTTAAAGGGATCACTTCCCCTTCCACATACTTCTATGCAGCTTTCTCTTGTCAGTGTTGCCGCTGACACCAACTGTATGACCACAACTCCTAAATCACAGGTTACAAAGCTCTTCGCCATCCACCAGTGACCTTGATCTTCACACCACTCCTGTGAGGTAGACCAGGTGCCTATCGCCTTCTATTTTTACAGATCTAAGAAATAAGGCTCAGCGAGATGACGTGACTTAGAACCATCTCATTGATTGGTGAGTGGGCTGACACCAGAACTCAGGACTTCTGAATTCTAATCCTATGCTGTCTACACTGCCTTCCTGGGGTACATGCTGCCACCTAATCCAAGAAGTATCTTTCGGAAAAGGAAGGTCAGATTCTCCCTACAAATGCTTGACTTTAACAAGTACTTTTGGTGATCATCTTCAGAGCGTCTTCAGCCAACACTGGTTTTATCCCTGAGCGCTCTCATTGCCAGCCTCTCCTCTCCATTTCTGGGTGCTGACCTGATGCCATTCCAGCATTGCAAATGAAGCTCTTCCTGATGCCTCCTTCTGCTTTCTGCCTTTCTATGTATTCTTTAAGAAGACTCGAAGTATGTGGGCCTGGGTGACGAGAGAGTGTGAGTTGTTCTTGCTGGCCCCTCCTTGGAGAGAGATTATAAGACAGAGCATAGGTGAGTGCAGCTATGCAAGGTGCACAGCGGGGGCTTAATAAGGTTAGTTACATTTCAACCTCAGAGTCAGAACAGTGATCTAAGGTGGAGAATGGGCTAAATGGTGAGTTAAGGACATTTGCCTTTGGGGTCTGCTCTTTCTTCTGGCAATTCTTCCAACAACTCTTTTCATCTTCACAGGATTTGTGCTTTTCCAAACATGTTCTCAGAAAAGGCATGAAATTCACCCATTCCGAGACTGGTGCTGGTTTTTGGGCAGACTTGAGGAATGGGAAGAAGTACAGCCCAGAGTGGGGGAGAAAACTCTGGGGACAGGATTCCTGACATTGGCCAGCACATGGACCAAGGACCAAGCCAGGAGAGTGGATCTTTTTTGTATTATTTTTTATTTTTTTATTTTTTGAGTTGGAGTCTCGCTCTGTCACCCAGGCCGGAGTGCAGTGGTACAATCTCGGCTCACTGCAACCTTGATCTCTCCGGTTCAAGCGATTCTCCTACCTCAGCCTCCCAAGTAGCTGGGATTATAGGCATGTGCCACCATGCCCAACTAAGTTTTGTATTTTTAGTAGAGGTGGAGTTTCACCATGTTGCCCAGGCTGGTCTCAAACTCCTGAGCTCAGGTGATCCACCCACCTCGGCCTCTCAAAGTGCTGCGATTACAGGCGTGAGTCACCATGCCTGGCCAGGAACGGGTCTTTGGATGCCCACCTTAGGGTCAGCTGCCCAGGGGATGCTGCTCTGGGAGGGGTGAATAAACTTCTTCTGCCAAGCTGGGGGACTGGCGCTTGGAAAAGATTTAAGATGCTGCAGCATTGCACCGGTAAGCTGTGCTTTCCATTCAGTTCTGGGCATATCACAATTCCTTTCCTTCCAGAGCCAACTGAATTAATTAGGAAAGGGAAAGAGCCCCAGTGACTTGTGCTCTGACAAGCCCTTGGTCTCTTTGAGCTCTGGTGACAGGCAGCCAGACTTCAAAGGCCCCCATGCCCTCCTCCTTTTACCCTGCCTGTCAAGAGAGGCTGCTGAGGAGCGGTGCTGGGGCTGGAGGGAGGGCGGCCAGGGAGCAGGTCTCCCTGACATTTGTCCTTCCCTCACTGCCGACAGCCAACTCCAGATCAGCTCTGTACCCTGCTGCCACAGCCCTCGGACCTCTCACACCAGGGAGACAGCTCGCCTCTAAATTTAGCAGGAGGAGGGGAAGGGGAGGTCAGTGTGTCCAGGGTGAGGGCTGAAGGTGGAAGTGGAATAAAAGAGACAGTGGACAAGTGGGGGCAATGAGAGAGAGAGGAGGGAGGGGAGGGATTTCTAGTTAGAAGTAGCTGTGACAGATTGAGAGAGGAGAGTCTTTTAAAGAGTTTGTAAAATGTAGAGTGTGACTCTTTCACTGTTAGTACCAGGGAGCATTACTAATGTGTCCTAATGGAACAGTCAGTTTGCATTTGTGAGGAGGCTGAATTAGAGCTCTCTTTTAATGCAGCAGGAGCCTGTTTGAGCAACTAAAGCTACTGAAACTGGAAGAAGACCAAGGGCATTGCCATTTCTGTCCAGTATAAAGCAAGGCGGTAGACAGGGTGCTTATTAAACACGTACTATGCGTCCTGACTGGAATTGGCATGTTCTCTTACTTAGCTCACTTAATCCTTACAATAGTTTGGTGGGATAGCTTTCAGGATGATTTTCTTTTTTTGAATTATGGATTAAGCTGAGGCTCGATTTGTAGACTTTAAGTGACGAGTTTAGGATTCGGCTAGATCTGTCTGATCTTAAACCCAGGCACTTTCCACTCCCGTAATAAATGAATATGAATACCCTGAAATCCTCCTACCAGAATGCAAGTCTATGGTTCTAACCTCTTCCTTCAAAAAACGTCACACTTCTTACTTTCCTTTTAATGGACATGACAATGATTTGTCGTTTTAATTCCCTGGCAATTTTGTTTCCATACTTTCTTGACTTTGGAAACCATGTCCGTCTTGAAGGGAGTGCAGATGACTTTCAGAAAGTTTTGGTCACCAGGACAGAGCCGAAATGTTGAATCAAAGCCCCTGTGAGCTGGTCAGAGCTATGATGGCTGATGTCCTTGATTACCAGGGCAGGCCTACATGCACTTTCTCAAAAAGGCACCTTTGGGAGGGAGAAGCATTTGGATGGAAACATGTCCCTAACGAGATAGGAGCACCACGTCCAGCAAGGAAACAAAAACAACATGGAAACAACCTTTGAATTCTTCAATTCTTCAAGGAAGCTTTTTTTTTTTCCCATTAAAAACCCGGCTAAATGACAACATTGAGATTATTCTACAATATATTTATCTGTGATTGTGCTATTACCACCTGTTGCTAGGCAACCAAGAGTTTAAGCAGTCATCAGTGAGAGGTTAATGTTCTCAGGTCCTACCTCTGGCTCTGCTGGCATTGACCTGGGACTTGATGCTTGGCAAGAGATGTTCAGCTGCCCTAGACTTCATTCCGGAAATGTGCCTAGGAGATGATAGGCACGTCCACACATGCTTACCTTGACCAAACAGGCAGATGAATGAATGAAGGAAGGAATATCTTTAAAGGAGCTTACTTTTTTTGAGATAACCTCCCAGTGAATTCTGGAAGTAGTTTTTTAAAGTGGAGCAGGCCTCTGAAAGTCATGTGAGTGTGAGTGTGTATGTGTGTGTGTGAGTGTGTGTGTGTGTGTATGTACTGTCATATGCTGCATAATAATGTTTTGGTCAATCAGAAGTCATCTATATGATGGTTGTCCCATAAGATTATAATAGCACATTTATACTGTACATTTTCTATGTAGGTATGTCTAGATACACCAGTACTTACCATTGTGTTACAATTGCCTATGGCATGCAGTAGTCACATGCTGTACAGGTTTGTTGCATAGGACCAATAGACTACATCATACACCCTAGGTGTGTAGTAGGCTATACCGTGTGACTTTGTGTAAGTATACTCTGTGATGCTTGCATAACAATGAAATTACATAATAATGCATTTCTTGGAACATATCCTTGTAGTTAAGTGAGGCATGACTGTACGTGTGTGTATGTGTTTGTTATGTATATGTGCATAGGTATGATGCACATGTGTGCATGTATGTATATGTGTTTGTGTGTGTGCACGCTCATGTGTGTTTGGAGGAGGAGAGAAAGGGGAAAGACGAGGTCAAGGGCAGTGGAGAAAGGGAAGGTTGGAGGGCTTCGGGGCTCTGTTGACTACATATGCTGCCATGCATGTCACCCTGCAGGTCTAGAGCCTGGCCCCTCCATCCCAGTATCATGCTTTCTCTGCATCTTATGATCACTGTCGTTGCCTCCAGTGCCCAGGGCCGACTGGAAAGGTGAGTTGTCTGCTGTCTGTCTGGCCTGGCCAGGCTCGCTTCTCCTGCTTTGCCTGGTAGATGGAGGTGCTGACCTCCAGAGTGCCGGGAGCATAGGATTCCCTGCTCTGAGCACGGGTGCAACCATGTGAGCAGTGCAGGCCTGTTTGTTGTACAGGAAATGACTGCTGCATTTTGAAACATGGTTCATTTCTAGCTAACGTGTATTGTTTCCCCTGCAGCTCTTTTTATGTTAAAGCCTGTCTCTCCCAGTGTTATCTGACGGTTTCCTAGGAGATGCCCTCCCCGGCCAAGCTCTCGCTGATGCTTGAGTTGGATATTATCTGTAAGCACTAAATATCTGCTTTGTTCACTCAGTGCTGCTGCTGTGCTCTTTTTCCCTGGGCTGGTGGCTAGTTTCTTGCCAGCATCCCTCATGGCTGTGCAGAGAGAGGGAAAGGCTATATCTGCCTTCCCACATCTTCCACAGCTATGGAGATGGGCTCCCAATCCTCCCTGATGGATTTTACTTACTAGCAATTTCACATTTCAAGCTAATATTAAGACCTTTTTGGTTGCTGGTAGATTTTTCAAATAGAGACAAATTTGAGGTACAGCAACATTGCCAGTATTTGCATGATGAACAGAGACCCCTTTCTCAGAAGGACAAGTTAAGCAATTTTTTTTCTCATTATACCTCAGCTTCTGTATCTGTAAAAGGGAGCCTCTGCAGTATTATCACCATGAACAGTTGCTGCAAACTTCAAGTAGGAGCTTTACTTCCTCTTTCTTAGTCTTCTTTGACAGAAAGGTCCAAATATAGTTCCAGGCTGGCTTTTCACAATGTGATGAGAAGACGGCATTCCTGAAGTTTGAGGGAGGCTGCTGTCACCATGGGAAGAGGGTTTGACAACTTGGGCAGTAGCCACACAAAGATACAATTCCTAATCTGTCAAAATTGCTTTTTCTTAGAAGCTCTGATTATATTAACACATTCTCTATCTGATCTGATGGTGTCTCTTTGAAATGTTCTCCTTACAACTGTAACCAAAATCAATCCAATTATATTTTAAAAGTATGCATATATATTACTTCTGGAACTAAATTTAAAGGTAAATCACATATATCATGGTTTAGCCATAGATTTCTATGAGAAGTGGTGGAAGAGGACAAGTAGGAATTAAAAAAAAAAAAAAACAAGAACTGTTAAAAGATAATGCGATATCAACAAGTCTCTGAGTATAAAATCACAGTTCAACTGTTTTCCTTTATGGTACAAGAAGATATAAAAGAAAAATAATAGACCATTATTTAAGGGAAGTAAATAATCCCAAGAGACTGAATAAGTTAGTATTTACACCAAAGGAAACTTTCTCCCTGTCTCTTCTTTTCCCCAACCCTCAGCCCTGTCTCAGCTGGAGATCCGTGGAGGGACAATGTGTTTTATTGAGTTAATGACAGAGTCCCCTGAAAATGGAATGAGCACAAGTGCTTAACACATGACAGAGGCTGGGCCTACACTGCAGCTGTTTGCAAATAGAATTGTGCCACCTCTGGATACATGACAGCTTCATGTATCCATCCCGTAGCCATTGATCTTCGTCTCTGGATGGACCAACTCTGTGGACAAAGTTTAAGATGACAGAGTAGAACATGAGTAGCAAGCTGAGCCCAATTATCATGCTCCAAACTCAACTTCACAAGGCGCTACCGTGACACGTCACCCAGACCGTCTTCACATTTCTAGAACCTTCTAGCCATTGAGAAAGACCTGAAACTGGGGACTTGGGAGTACCATTCAAAGAGGTGGCATTCAAACATGTTAGATTGAGACCCTAAGTAAGAAATATATTTGATAGTGCCATCTAGTACACATATACATATATAGATGTACATGCGTATCTATAAAAATGAAACAAACATTTCATAAAACAATCACCTCACTATGTAGGATGTACTAGGATATTTTTGATTCTATTCCATTTCATTCCATTATAATTAATTATGACTGTAATTAGTTTTACTACTCTGACACAAATCTAGAACCAGGGTTGGGGTAGACACGGGACTCCTTTGGACAAGTCTTCCAGGTTGTCCTCTACCTGCAGACCTGAAGGAGACTCATGAGGCTCTTGTAGCAGCCCCTACCATATTTGAATGACATCTGATAAATATTTTAAACAATAAAAAATGCAGGGCATTTAAAAATTTTTATGGCTTATCATTTTGCTTGAGTGTAATATGAATAAAATACAAGTTATTTTGAACTGAACTTTAATACTATAATTATTATATTAATTTAGTTATAAGTCAGTTATTGTCTTTAAATTTATTTTGGAAGATGGATGGAAGTAACAAATATTGGCTAGGCACAGTGGCTCATGCCTATAATCCCAGCACTTTGGGAGGCTGAGGTGGGTGGATCGCGAGGTCAGGAGTTTGAGACCAGCCTGGCCAACATGGTGAAACCCTATCTCTACTAAAAATACCAAAAATTAGCCGGGCGTGGTAGCAGGTGCCTGTAATCCCAGCTACCCAGGAGGCTGAGGCAGGAGAATTGCTTGAACCCAGGGGGCGGAGGTTGCAGTGAGCCGAGACTCCACTGCACTCCAGCCTGGCGACAGAGCAAGACTCCGTCTCAAAAAAAAAGAAGTAACATGTATCAATATTTATTGAAGCCTTGTATGTGCCCAGTATATTACACATGTTATCTTATTTAATCCTCAGGTTCACCCTAAAAGAAATATATTACTTTCATTATTTTACAGGTAAGGGAAACTGAGGTACAGAGAGGGGAAGAGCCATGATTGACTCCCTGCAACTCATCTGGGAGGTCACCCAGATTTACATGCGGATCTGTTTCACTACAAAGCGGTGCCCTTGACTTAATACTCCATCACTTTCCATAGAAGCCTCAGACTGAACTCCACCTTCATTAGCTTGGTGAGCGCAGACCACCGAACACTTCTAACATCTCTCTTAGAGGTTATGTGTTGGCTCCTGCGTTCAGAACTATCGTAAAAGTAACTGAAACAAGGGGCTTTTGACTCCATGGATAAACAGTTCCTGGGGAGCAGACCTTGATTCTAGCCATTACTTAGAAAACAAATCAAATTCGTAGTCAGACTAGTGATGTTGTCGGAACTTTTCAAACATGAAGACTCATGTATGGACATATATGCTTGGGACCAAAAGCACTCTCCTTTTCCAAACAGCAACCTACACTTGACCTTTTGAGAGACTGAGCTGTTGCTGAGGACTGTTTAGATGGAAGATTTGATTGTTGGTCATGAAGGCACCGAGGAAGAGACAGGATGGTGTCCCGGGATGGAAGGAAGGCTCTGGACATCAGAACTTTGGGCCACTGTACTGCTGTGTAAATTTGCAAAACCTACTTAATCTTTATGGCCTATTTCCTCATTTGGAAAATGAGTTAAATGAGATCCACTTTATAGAATTGTTGTAATGATTATATAAGTAAACACATAGTAATGTTATTTGATTTTATTATTATTATTATGATTTGTCACTCTAAGCATTTAGCTTTGGTGTCTCCAATATTCAGTACTCACATTCATGTTCAAATTTGGATGCTAGGTAGAAATGAAGACTTTGTATCTGCCACCAGAGAAGGCTATTTATTGTTTGTCATTGCCTGTCACAAACTCACAAAGATAGTATTTGTCTATCCAAAGGTACCTAATTCCTCAGTTTCTTATGTGACTATAAAGGGGCCTACTTTGATCTTACCATGAACACAAATCCTTTTGAAATTTCAATTTGTCAGTTTTGATATTTGCTCCTCTCTCTTTTCTGTTCCTCTTATCCAGGAAAGGAGGCACATTTTAGTTTTTGACTTAATAATGGGACCTATGTTAATAGTAAAGAAAGTTCAGAAGCCAAGAGAAAACTCGTGAAATGATAAAAAAGGTAGATGGATATATGTTTTTAAAATGTTCTGTCAAACACCTTTGAATTGGCACCATTGAGAATACCTTTCAACATGTGGGTTTAAGAAAACATTTTGCTTTATAAAGCCTCAGAGAAAATCTTGTGATAAAATTAGTCAGAGTTGCATAGAAATGGATTAAAGAAGGAACCAAAGGATTTAACTCATCAGCGAGAGCAGATAAAACCAGGTGCTCGACCTGGAATTCCCATAGGGTCAGGCCTCTGGAATTCCCACAGGGTCAGGCCTCTGGGTTTCCCACAGGGTCAGGGCTCTCCTCAGTGTTTTTTCACTGCTGGTTCCACAGATAAGAGGAGATGGGTGGAGAGAGATGTTGTCCTGAACCACTCACTTGCGCAAGCAGACCACAATTGGGAGGAGGTCCACTAGTATTTGAGGAAAACCATTTAGAAGTGGACATCTTAGGTTGGGAATTATTGAAAAGCATTAGCCCATTAGCTGTGAGAGAGATGGAAGATCATGAATCAGAGCGATATTAGAGTTTTCCTTTATCTGGAGCTGGATAGCCCTAAAATGGCCAGAGAGGTGGCGTAGATGGCCACAGTGGATAGTGCACTGTGAGGCTTCCTGCTGGCTGGAGTTGTCCAAGGAAGATGGACCCATCACGGGCATGGGCTTCCCAAAAGGCTTGTCATGGTCCAAATGCTTCTCAGTTATTGGAAAAACAATGGTGTTCAAGGGCGGGGCTATCATTTGGATCTTTCCTTGAGGTCACTAACCCTGTAATGAAGAAGCACCTTGTCACTGGATACAATGTTGGTTCCTGGCTGCTGGGGACATTCTAACTCTGGTGGAGAGCTAACAACAAAATGAATCACCTTACATTTGCCTGCTGTGCCTTTCGCTTAAGGCTCTGTCTCTATCACAGGGTGTCTATGGACAGTAGTTGGCTCCCAATGTAATAGGCTGGCTTCAAGGAGCTAACTCTCCATCCCTCTGTGTTACAGAATACATGCAGACCAAAGGAAGATGCTTATTTGCCTGTCTGGTCCATCCAGAGTCATCACCTTCAAATATACTGTAACCCCTGAGCCCTGTCTAAGCTCACACAAAGCCCGTTTGGTGATCTCTTCGCATGGATGCGTGAAACAGTCCTCAAGGAATAATCTCACCCTAGTAGGCTACAGAGAAACCATACACACATACCCCAAACTGTGCAGAAAGTGCAATAAATCTTACAATCAAATAAAAGCTAAGTGTTATGAGAGCAGAGATGAAGAAATAAGGAATTCTGATGAAGAAAAAGGCAGTCAGAAATTGAGAAAACCTTCTTAGGGGAGCTAGCAATTGAGCTGTGCCTTGAAGAACACATATCTAGATGGGCAGAGACAATGAGAGAGCTGGGAAAGGGGAAGGATTCCAGGAGGAGGGAACAGTGAACAAAGGGCTGTAGGCAGGACCCAGGAGTCAAGGCTGGAATGTGTGCGGAGTGGGAAGGGAAAGTAGGGGGAGGCATCAAAGGTGTGATGAATAGCCTTTAAGTTTTCAACAAATGACAATTATTGTACAAAGCATAGGCTTAGCCACTGAGAAAGGAGGGAGGGTTACAAAATGCCCACATATCTTAAGTCTTTTGTTCTCCCTGGGGAGAACCTTGGGACTGTTTTGGGACCATCAGTGGCCATGAGTTTTCCATTGCCTAAGTTCTCTCTGACCATCTCTCTTGCTCCTGTCTTTGTTTGTTGAACCCTGATGTTGTGAACCATCTGACCCTTCCTCGTCCCCAATTCTTGCCTAGTTTTTGTTGACTCTGACTGACTTGTACAGTGTCTAGTTCTCTGCCTATAAATATAAGGTGACCTAATCCTTCGATGCTCTGGCCAGCCCTGAGTGGAGTTCGTCTTCATGTGAATACAGACATCTTTCGCCTTGGTAGTTCTGGCTTCTGCTGAATGTTTTCTCCCTCCAGGCACTCACTTTGTTGTTATGTAGGCACACAGTTTCAACCCTGGGACTGCTTGGAGTGTTACAGATGCATCAGGAAAAAAATAAAAAAGACCAAAAACAAACAAAAAAAGCAAAAAAACTACTAAAAGACTTCCAACTTCAATGAGTAATGAAGTTGCATGAATCCTAACTTGTGGTTCCAAAGGATTTCCGTAAGCCTCTTGATTTCCAAATGAGAAAATCATGATAAGCAGTTAATTAGCTCTTTAAGCAAAGGCGAGTCACCACAGACACTGCTGTGCACTCCACGCTCTCAGGAGAGGGAGGCCACTGCCACATTCTGAAAAACATGCAGTGGAAGCATGAAAACGGAGTTCATAGAAATTCAAGTAATGTCCTTTGACTTTTCATTAAGCTGGGCATGTCCCAGTTACCCCTTGGGGACTTTCTTAATGTTATCATGGCAACATACAATTAAGTCAGATTACATTTTTTATATGCAGGGAGAGGTGCTAAGATACTATTCTAAATTATTCATCAGTTCACTTTTCACAAAACCACCCCAGATACGACTTTAAGATGTGCAATATTTAAAAAAAAAACAGATAATTTGGTATTGCTATATCATGTAAAGAAGCCTTTCTTCCTTTCCCCAGGGAGAACAAAAGACTTAATGGAACTCCACATGTGTCACTGTGCTTATCACAATTTACCGTATTACTCTGATTTATGTGGCAAGTTGTGAACTCCTCGAGAATTAACAGAAGTTTTCTCCCCAGGGCTGGAATATTTTGATTTCAGCATTATAAAGCCAGGGACAGCTCTGAAAAGGAGCTCAATCATTTCTTTCTCTGTGTGTGTGTGTGTGTGTGTTTGTGTGGGGGTGGGGGCAGGGGTGTATGTTGACCCTTGGTAATAATAAAACAGTCATTAGGGATTTATTAAGGGTACTGATTACATATAGGCACCTCCAGAATGGCATCACACTAGCGAGTCTTCAGGGTCTCCCTTAGTTTTCCGAGAAAAACTGAAAGGAGAGAGAATGAATTGGGATGCTGAGTTATACGGCTGGAGGTCAGCCCCAGTGGGGTAGAGCTTAGTGTTAGGAGACACTCTTTCACGGGTTTCTTGCACTCCTCTACATCTTGCAGAGCATGCCAAGATTACAAGGCCCTGATCACTCTTTATCTAGGCCATTTCTCAAAATTTATTTGCAGCAAGCGTCCTTGAAGGATGAGGTAATGTCTCCTCCAAGAAAGAGAGCAGCCTTTCTTACACGCTGCTGTAAAGCGACGCATTCCCTGAGTTAGTATTTTTCACTTCGAATGCATCTCACTTTGTGTGCATTCATCCAGATTCACCTGTGCTGGCCCTGAGGTAATTGGGGCTCGGTGACCGTGATGATGCTCTGGCTACTGATTTTGTTGTGAGTGAAAAACAGCTTTTTTCTCTGACTCAAGAAAGCAGCCATGAAATGGTGGCAAGTTAACTTGTTAACTTGCAAGTAATGTAACGTCTCGAAGCTACATAGACCCTGACAATTAATGTGTAATGCTTCCAGTGGCTTCTCTTTCCCTTGCCTATTCTGAAGATAAGATTCTTCTTGTTGGAATATCCTATTTTACTATGCTCAGTTCTCAAATGCTCTTAAACTCTAGGTCTGAGTAGGAACCTTCTTTATTCTCAGGCTCTCAAAAAGAAGAGTTTATCATTGACCACTAAGAAACAAAATGCCACACATAAATTCCTACTGTGCTAGGCTTTCTCTAACAGGGTGTACTCGATGAGACTTGATTCATCGACCCCTGTGGGCAGGCTAGATAGAATCTTTGATGTGTGGAAAATAGTTGCTCCCTTGATCTTACATGTTCAATTGTTTTTTTTTTTTTTTTTTTGGACGGAGTTTCACTCTTGTTGCCCAGGCTGGAGTGCAGTGGCATAATCTCGGCTCACCACAACCTCTGCCTCCCAGGTTCAAGCAATTCTTCTGCCTCAACCTCCCGAGTAACTGGGTTTACGAGCATGTGCCTCCATGCCTGGCTAATTTTTTAATTTATTTTTTATTTTTAGTAGAGACGGAGTTTCTCCATGTTGGTCAGGCTGATCTCAAACTCCTGACCTCAGGTGGTCTGCCCGCCTCGGCCTCTCAAAGTGCTGGGCTTACAGGCTTGAGCCACCGCGCCCGACCACATGTTCAATTTGATGACATCATTATGGGTCTGGGAGAAAAGTCCAGGTGCTTTATTTATCCACTTCTGGGCGCATCCCCAAATTCAGATTCAGGGTTCCCTGGAAACCATGCCTTTGACAGTTACTTAGATGGTGGGCCCCAGGCACTCATTTGTAGGCCTTTTTCTGTTGTTTATGGGACATGTGAAAACGTGTGAGCCTGGGCCGATGAGCAATGGAAACTCCTAGTTCAGCACTTCTCTCCTGTCTACCAGGAAGTGGTTGTGTTGCGTTTGTTTTGAGAAGAAATGTGATTCTCTCCAGTCCTCCCCCAGCTGAAATGCCTGCTTTTATTACTACATCATACTTGTGAGGGGCCAGCCTGACCAAGGAGTAGGTGACAACAGAACTGCACCTACTACAACCACCACATTCCAATAACAATCGTTCTTTGTGTATTAATTGTCTCCTATGCACCAGACTTCTTAAACCTATGATCTTTACATTCCACAGCAGTCGTGAGAACTGGGTATCACACTGCCTACTTTATACCCAAGGAGACAGGAACTAACTGGGTCACATAGCTTCAGTAGCTTCTGAGTGCCAAAGCTAGGATTATAACCCAGAGCTCTTTGAGTTCAAAATCTTTCCAGTTTATACTGGTGCCTCTCTAGTCCCACTTTCTTTGTAAAGGCTCAGAAAGATGAGATGTGTTCTGTGAAATTCATGAAGACCTTCATTTCTCAGTTCAAATGCCCCCAAATAATCCATATCACTTATAGAATAGAGTCCAGTCTTCCTGCCTTTCAGTCAATTCTCTCTGTAGTATTGCCTCAATCATCTTTTTAGCCACATTTCCCACAAACAGACCTTATACCACAGCCAAATGAAATATTAGTAATGCCCTGTAGCGTCATTCATTTTTCTCACTCTGTGCTTTTGCTTAGACATCCCAGCCTGAAACAGCCGAGTTTTTTCTCTAACAACTCCCTGAAATCCTACCATCTTTAAAGGTCTTAAATCAAATATTACCTCCATGAGGCCATTTCAGATTCCCACAACTGGATGTGAACATTTCCTGTTTTTGACATCACACCCTGTTTCCATGTCTCAAGGCTCTGAACACACGTGGCCTTAGTGCACCTTCCTCCTTCTAGACTGTGCTTTTGAAAAGCAGGTTGTCCTGGGATCCCAGATCTTTCTTGTGCTCTGGATCCGTAAATCTCACTGCCTACCAAATATCTTCCTTGGGGAATTCTACAGAGAAATTCTCAACTTCGATACAGCCAGAACTGATCTAATCTCCTTCACGAATATAAGCCGCCTCCAGTGCTCCAGTCCCAGTCAATGACCTTCCTACACCCATTTGTCTAAGCTAGAAATAGGAATATCATCACTTACCCTTTTTTCTCCATCAGTTGTCACATATACTCAGTCGTCTAATCCTACTGCATCTACCTCCAAAATACACCCCAAATCTAAGAATTTCTCTCCATTTCGCCTGTATTTTCCCAAGTCTAAGTGACTATCATGTCTCATCAGATTACCATAGCACGTTTCTTAAAATTTATCTCCAAACATCCAGGTTTCCCTAACCCAAACCAATTCAAACTAGTATGGTGAGAGCAAGGCTTAAAAAAATGCAAATCACATCATGAACTTTCTCCTGCTCAAAAAACTCCCCAGATCAGAAATTGAGCTTAGGATAAAATCTAAACAAATAGTTTGTGTGCTTTTTCTTTGCATGACTATTCGGCACCTCTCTAGCCATATCTCTCACAGTTTTTCCTTGCCCCTTTATGCTTTGTCCCTTCTAAACCTCATTCATTTCTTCAGATAAACAATGTTCATTCCCACTTTCATTTTTCTTCACCTCCAAGAATATGCAGCTTTTGCCTTCAACCTGATTCACACATTTTTACCTGGCTACTCCTCTGCTCTATCTCAGGTGAGATATAACTTCTGAGATGCTTTCTCTGACCTCACAGCCTGGACTTGGTGCTCTCTGATGTGTTCCTGTATCACTGTTACTCCCCAGTCACAGCAGAGTGTTAAAGATGCTGTTTAACTGTCTGTCTTTCCAACTAGACTCATTAGAGAATATCTCTTAAAACCTTGAAATCTATGGAATTCTTTCCCACAAGGTATTTGTCTCCCCAACTAGATGTGAAGTCTTAGCAGTGCTTGGGCTAGGCTCCATGTAATTATAAACCTCCACGGAGCCTAGTGTATGGAAAGCATACTAAAAACTTGCCTTTTGATTATTTGAGAAGAAAACAGGTATTTTCTGTCTGCAGCTAGTCACATGGATTATTAGATATATTCCTGAGTCTTTACATTGCCATTTTTTTGTTGTTAAATTAATAATGTCTTGCTGATGAGCAAGGGTTAATAGCTATTTTAAAAGGAACCAGAGAAAGTAGGAAAGAACTTGTCTATGTTCATGATGACATTAATTTATGAGTAAGGGTTGGAGGAGCAAGCCAATCAAATACTGGATGCCAAATTACCATATATCACACAATTTACGAGGCAGTCAAAAGTGTTATTAAATTGGAGACCAGAACAACCTTCTTAATTCATCCTTATGACAGTGATTGTAATGACTCTAAGAACCTGGTTTAACCTGAGTTCATCTTATGAAAGGCCTTTCATTTTAAAAAATTACATTTATTGAATTTTAAAGAAGGCTTAGTTTAAAAGGTATACAGTTAAAGCCTAATAAAAATGCCTCAATAATCAATCTATGTTCTATATTTGGGTCCGCATCAGCATCTAAGGAAGGCATGCAGTGGATCCTGGTTTATACAAACCTAGTATTGATGCATTTCTTTTTTCTCTGCAGAACAAAACAATTAATCTCCAGATTTCATCCGAGTAATCCTGCTTTTTTTCAGTGCTCCCATGGCCCTAGCATCTCTCACCAGATTATAAGTTTTCTCTCCTAAGAACTCTAAAAAAGTCATTTTGACTGGCCAGTAGTGGACCTCTCCCTAATCCTTCTGCTTTTCAGGGGAAGCCATGCACCCAAGAAGAGCCTAGGTCAAGGAGAAGGGCTTGCTTTTATCATTGTTTTGGGTCTCATTGGTCCCTGGCCTTCTGGACACAATAAGTATAATGTTACTTCTACCTCCATTGTTGGCTTGGCTCCTGAGGAGCTGGGATACTATAGCTGCAATAATCTTGCATGGCTTCCTACCCAGCCCCTAGCTCTAAGCACAAAAAAGATGCTCAATAATACTCATGGCATGAGCTAAGAAATACTTTTATTTATTCTCTTTTTAAACAATTTCTTGACTTTTATAATTCACTGGTTTATGTTATCACCTAGTTTATGTTATCAATTCAAGACTGACTCAAATAAGCATGAACCTTACGGTGTGTTTCTTCATTCAGGGCTGTCCTGCTCAGGGCATTGCCATACTTAGGTGTAGTCAGTGCGGCTGGATGCAGCTCTGCCAAAGTTCATTGAATGGGAGTGAGAACAGCACTTCAGTATGCTGTGTTCCCTGGCTTCTGTTCTCAGAGCAGCTGGCTTCCTTGGTGGCTGACAATCAGCCTCTTGGTGATGGCTTCCATCTATTGTGCTGGAGTGGTTTTTGGCCTTCTGCAAATGCTGGAAACTCTGGAGAAGAAGGTAGCTTCTCAAATCTCAAATGAGTCTTTCTCCTAAAAGGACATATGTCTGATAGTCCCTAAGTTGGCACATGGACTCTGAGAGGGCCTGACATTTAAGTGGTTTAGATTATGGCTATGTGATTAGTAGGAGTTAAACATAGAGGGCCTATGGTGTGCCCAACGCATAAGAAGCACTTAATATTGTCAATGCCTTTTTCCTACTATTCTTTCACCCTGCCTCTGGAGCCATCACACTTTGTCCCCTTGGTGAAGCTACTGGGCTTTTGTGGGAGGAGAAAGAGTATGAAAACCAAGAGTATGAGCTTACTCTTGAACAGTAAATATAAATTATTAATATAAACAAGCTTAGAAAAATGTTTTGGGTAGAAGCAACAACTCAAACTAAGATACAGAGATGAGAAATAACAAGGAGTGCATGGGTGTATTGGGATTTCCATGGAAACTCAACGTGAGGCAAGAAGGGTCAGAATTGAGGGTGGAGAGTTAGGGATAAATCATTGAGGAACTCCTAGATGGTGCTAACGATCAAAGAGTTTGATCTGAAGTCAATGAGGGGAGCATTGGAGGGTGTTTTAAGTGGTGCTGGGAAATCTAGTCAGGTCTGCATTTTTGAAATATCGCTCACTATGGCTGCAAGGTGGAGGAGGAAATGCTGAGGAATTAGTTAGAAGGCTGATGCAGAATTTTACTAAGATACACTGAGGCCCGAGGTAGATCAGTGGTGTGGAGAGGAAGAAGTGCTATTCCTACCCTGCCAAGCTCTTCTGCTCTGTAATTCTTCAACTAAGGTGTTTATGGTTCCATTTCAGGGTATCTCACGCTCTCTCTTTGTCTGACTCTTAATGGTGATCAAAGCCTTGTGAAGGCTCTATGCTAGAGCTTCATGCATCAGTAATGACTAGAATAGCAGGTTCAGGAGAGGAATTTCTTTTTTTTAGGTTACCTAACATCTTATCATTGTCCTGGTTATTTGTTCATGGGTCTGAGCCAAGGTGGCTTTCAGGGACTGACCTAGTGGTGTTCTGTCTCTACTGAACTTTGAGCTACTTGCCCCTAAGCATGCCCAGCCCAACATGTTCAGCATCTCCAGCTAGACTTCCTTTCTGCACACAGATAGGCACCAGGAAGCCTCAAGAATCTAGAGTCTAAGCAGCCTCCTTATAAGGAATGGGTACCCATTGTTGCTCTCTGCTTTCACTAGGATGGGTGGGGTTGTTTATGAAATGTGTCATGTAGCTTCGTACCACTCTTTGAGCCATTGCTTTGATTCTTCCTAGAATTTTAGAATCCATTACTGGTGATTAATTCTTATACCCCATTGTGTAAATTTCTTAAGAAATATCCTTGCTTATAAGTTGAATACTTCTAACAACAGGGATCTCATCCTTCTTGGAAGAACTTTCTAATTTAGGATTATCAGACTCCTAAAAATCTCCACCTATATTGTTAAAAAATCTGTATTTTCGTACCTTCCATACATTGATCTCTTCTATTTTCTGAACCTAGTAGAACATGATGGAGCTGAAGAGATTCCCAGTTACCTTTTCCGTCATACAGACTCTTCTGCTCTTGAAGATGAGCATCCACTGTATATGTACTTCTTGATGTGGGCCTGTAGCTGACTGTAGCTAGGGCAACTAATATTTACAAATAATTAGGTAAACCTGGTGGGGATTAGCTGACAGTGATTTGAGAGAGATCTGAAGGAAAGAAGTACCAGATAGGAACAGGGCAAGAGGAGACAGAGAAGGAGTTACCAGTTAGGACTCTCTTCAACTGTAGACAGGCTTCTATCCTGTGGCAATAGGGGCACGAGGCAGGACTAGAGTCAGCTCCAGGCTTCCATTGTCCAAGCTTTTAACTCATTTAATAAGAGATACTCAAATATAAAACCTGAAGGAAAGCTACTGACTGGGGTGGCGTGGGTTATAACATCATCCTGAAGCGTCTCACTGTGGCTCGAGGGATGGGGTTACCACTTTGGGTGGTGCCTGTGTTGTGAGACTCTCCGGTGGCTGGGATATGGAGAGTGGGAAAACACTGTGGTTGACAGCCCCCTCAGAGCAGTCTGGAATCGGGGAGAAACAATTCTAAAGAAGGGAGGCATTGTTTCCAGAAAAAGAGAAAGGATGTCAGATAGCCAAAATAAACTTATGTCCCTTATAGAGACTGAGGAAGAAAAAGAGGCAGAAAGAATGATTGAAGGAAGCCCATGATAAGCTTATCCTTAAGCTTCACAATTAAGCCAAAGCCGCTGGAAGGGCTTAATTTCTCAAGGCCAGAGGTCTGCCTCTTCGGAGCTTTCACTCTTCTGTTTGAAGAACGACATTCATACAGCACCGGGGTGTGTTTCCTGAACAATTTGTGTAAAACAAAAGGCCCCTGGGAGCCTGAGGTTCTGTCCAGGATAGATAATGAGACATGCGGACCCTGCCCATCATTCCCCAAATGATGCCTCCTCATCTTCCTGGGTTATGGAATTGTAGAGCAGGGACTGTGACAACATGCTTCGAAGACAATGTCCTGCCCTGTCTTCTAGACAGGAACTGAGAGAAGAGGTCAAAGATCTGGCCCTGAGCCCCTGGATTTTCGTGCACCCTGAAAAATCCTCCTTGATTTCAGTTCACTTTAACATATCTGGAGTTTGACTAGATATGTTAAATTATCAAATTAACAGATATGTTAAATTATCAAATTAACAGATATGTTTATCAAATTAACAGATATGTTAAATTGAATGGCCATTTAAATAAATTTTAAAAAGCAATTGCAGCCCAAATATCTCCTTAATGTGATATTTTGAAAAGTTGTTTCAGACTCTTTAAGCAAAACGCCTGCCTGTACTTTATTGTAATGATTTTCTCAATACCTCATCTCCCCAGAGCATTGGTGCATTGTAACTACCTTCTGTTTGCTGCTTAAGCTATTTATTAATCACATTCTTTCCTATCCAGCCCTAACCAGGAGAAATGACAATTTTAGGCATTTCTCAGTTACCTTCTATAAATTGGCCCAATTACTATATGATCTTATAAACTATTCCTTGGGGTATTTCACCCACTCCAGCACGGTAATTGGTTTGCTAAAAGGGAAAAAGAAAAAAATAGAAAACTGGGTCTTAATGCTGTGCTATGGGGTTTTGTTGAAGTTTAAGTTTTCTCTTAAATGGTTAAAGGAGTTTAAGGTGTATGTCATTATGGTAGCAATCACATTTAATGAACACGTAAATGCTCACCACAATTTTAGTGAAAATATCCCATTTTTGGCATTTATAAACCTGGAAATTGAGGCTCTTTGTCTTCCCACGCAGGGTAGGCTGTGGGATTGAAAATCTAAATTGGTTGCAGTAACCATTCACTAAAGATTGGAAGATATACCCTTCACAATCAGGGCACATAAGCATCCTTTACTTTGTCTTTCTAGAACTTCTCTTCTCAGGCATTGAGATGTTTGTCCCACATCCCTGCCTCCCCCACAAAAGAAGAAGCCATTTTTAAGCTTCATTACTTGCAGCATTGAGGAAACATAGCGCCCCTGTGAGATGCTGCAAACTGAGATGATGCCGCATGGATGGAGAGCAGGAGTGTGTGTGTGTGTGTGGGTATGTGTGTATTAGCCTCATCAAACAGGTGATTTCCTGGATGGTATCCTGTGGGAGTCTTGACCACTGAGGACTCCAGGAACTAGGACACTTTGCCCTGTGGCTTTGGAACCTGGGTTTTATATAATTGGGCTATTTTTGGAAAAGCAAATTAGAAGTTGGAGATGGTACAGTATGAGAGGGTTAAGGAAGCCTTTTACTTGTATCATTCATATTTCCAACTTCCTTCAAACTCAGTTTAGGTTTTGTCTCCAGAAAGCCCTTCCTGAACTCCAGGCCTGAGTTAGTGACTCTGTTCTAAGCTTCAGCATCGTATGCCTCCGAGTCCCCACGACATTTCATTGAAATGAGCCATTTATGTCTGATTTCCTTTCCAAGTTGGGGACTCTGTCTCATTGCCATGTGCATAACTAGCACCCAGCACAGGGTCTGATGACATGATTGTAGAATCTGACCTGGGCTCAATGCTTGATATCCAGGGGTGCCTTCTTGGCAAAGCCACAGCGACATATTCATAGTCACAGTCTATGTGGGTCAGAGTGGGAGGGAATTCCCGCCGGGTCTTTGGTACAGAATGCAAAAGAGAAGAGGGAGCTGCTATTGTGGGACATGCAGTAGGCTTTGGGGAGGGGACAGTCATAGTATTAGTAAAGTTGTGCAAAGGTCATATGGCAATAGAAAGGTCTGGTTGGGGTAAGGGAAAGGCAGATTGGCGAAAGGGAGCTCAGACAAAGTCCTTCCCAGCAATCAGGGAGCTGTTGCCCATAGGATATGTTTGGAGACATTGGTGGCTGCTTTCTAATCTATGGGAACTTTGCTGCCCCTGCCCCAAGTACTTTGGGGACATTAGTTTATTCTTAATATTGGAATATTGGAGACATTGCCCCCTAGTCATTGCTTTCTTTATTAGATCATGTGGTTGCCTGGGCTTTGCTATAAGTTTGGGGAGATGGGTAATTAGCTGACCTTCTAAGGTTCAAACGTAAGGGTTAGAATTCTAACTTTTTTCCTTAAAGTTGCTACTGTAATTGGTCTCATCTATTAAATGTACTGTATCATCCTCCACTGCCATGTATTTAATTATGCATTGTGGAAGGGTTTAAATAACAACTTTTACTTCTAAAAGCCTGCTCCCAGTCTTCCAGCATTACTAATAGAAATCCCAGGGAGCAGAGTCTATATTAAAATAGAAAATAAAAAATGCATAAACTGCACCAAGCCAATGTAATGGAAATCTTGCCAAAACATAAAAAAACATATGCATAATATTTTATTAAACTTAAGAAACACACATAAATTCCTCTGTGGAATCCAAGTATGTTAGTAATAGATATACCATAAAATTCAGTTACTCAACAGTCATAAAAGATAGCACAGATCAAGTAAATGCTTCCATTTTAAAGGAAACATTTTAAAATGAGAGAAAAATACATTTACTATATAATTACAACTGAGACAATGACAGTGATGTAGTCAGTGGCCTCAGGTCATCTCTGAGTAGCTCCAGATCTAGTGGAGAGAGTGGGAGTGGGGTTCTATATTAGTCAATGTTCTTCAGAAAAAGAGAGCTAGTGACATATGTATGTATATATACAAAGTCATCCCTTGATATACATGGAGGATTGATTCCACGACCCCCTGCGTGTGCCAAAATCTGTGCATACTCAAGTCTGGCAGTCAGCCTGTGGAACCCACTTATAAGAAAAGTTGGCCTTTCATATAGAAGGATTTTACCTCCCTCGACTACTGCATTTTTAATTTGCATCTTGTTGAAAACAATCCAAATATAAGTGGACACATGCAGTTCAAACCTGTGTTGTTCGAGGGTCAAATGTGTACATATATTTATTGTAAGAGACTTATTGTAAAGAATTGGCTCCTGCAATTATGGAGGCTGAGAAGTCCTAGCATCTGCAGTTGACAAAGTGGAGACCCAGGAGAGTCAACGGTATAGATCCTGTCTGAGTCCAA
Source organism: Theropithecus gelada (assembly GCF_003255815.1). Taxonomy (NCBI): domain Eukaryota; kingdom Metazoa; phylum Chordata; class Mammalia; order Primates; family Cercopithecidae; genus Theropithecus; species Theropithecus gelada. The sequence continues at coordinate 41,599,473 of NC_037681.1, forward strand.
AGGCCTAAGGAACATGAGATCTGATGGTGTAAGATCTAGTATGAATCTGAGTCCAAATGCAGGAAAAGACAGATGTCCTCACTCAAAGACAGGCAGAAAGAGAGAGAGAGAGCTCCTTCTTACTGTACCTTTTGAAAAAAATTTAGATCAATTAACTGGATGAAGCCTACTTACATTAGAGAAGACAATCTACTTTACTCAGCTTACTGGTTCAAATGCTAATCTCATCAAGAAACACCCTCATAGACATACCCAGAATAATGTTTGACCAAATATCTGGAAACCTCACAGCCCAGTCAAATTGACAGATAAAATTAGCCATCAAAGGTGCTGTCTCCTAGAATACTCCAGCAGAGGAAGGACCACCACCTGACTTTACAGTGGTAGGTGTGTGATATCTGTACAATACCACAATATAAAAAATTAAAGTAGCTAGTCTTGTACTGAACATAAGGTATGCAACATGACATTGTGGCTTAACTTATTCGTGTACATTTCTTTCTGTCTAATATTTTGCATCTAAAGTAAAGTACTTACATCTAAAGTAGCTTTGGCAATGATTATAATAAAAATACAGTAGAAAAGACAAATGAATTGATATTGAAAGAAGGAATTTGACTCCTACTATAGAATATTGCTTTCCCAAGAGAAGAGGCTCAGAGTCAGCAAATGGAGCAAAGATCCTTAGTAACCTTCTGATTCTGTATTCCCGCCCAACTCATAGTTATTAATACTGTGAACTTTCCATGTTGTTGCACTTATGTACAAATTTGGAAGCGGAGGAGCCAATTTATTTAGATAGTTTCTTCCGGGATTCATGACTCTCTTTCTTCACCCTCATCTACCAATCCAGTGGTGTTATGACATAGGACTGGGGAAAATCTCCCAAGGCTGGAGGGTTGAGGTTAAAAAGCAACAATTGCATGATGACAGTGGTTCTTTCCTTGTCTTGTTCCTCCATGACTACATCTCAGGAGGTAAGTCTAGGCAGCAAAATGCCATTTGTATGATAAGACTGTTTTAGGATGGAGTGAGTGAAGAATGCCAGAGAAACTGGTTACATTCTCATGCAGTAGGCATGTTGCTTGAACTTGGGTACCCTTACCCCTGAGAATATACAAAGATGTAGAACAAACATGGCATCTTCTTGAAGCACCAATTTTGTCTGGTAATTTTGAGGAAAAATGATTTTCTATTAAGCCAACCAGATGCTTCACTGAGTAGAATACAAAATTTGCAAAAATTTTAAAAATTGCAACATGTGATTTCAGAGAAATTTTATGCTTATGGCCAGCTGCTGTGAGTTACATTTCCTTCCTTGGGGTTGAGTGCATACCCTCTTCTGTAATTAAAGATATTTAAGTGGAAAAGTTTGAGAGCTCTAGTGAAGATCATTTTCAGGTAAGTGGTTTGGTTTCTATACTCAAATATTTTGTTGATTTGCTGTCTGTCTCTGGGCAATACACCTGTTCTCTCTTTACCTGTGCCTTCTCATCTACAAAGCTGAAATAAAGTTGTATTTGTTTAAAATCTCCAGGCTGAAACAAAATGGTCTCTGGAACACTTCTGAGCTACTGGCTCTTTAATTTTCACTGGACTTGAGAAAAGTAGGTAGCTCTTGTGACATCTATGTTGTGTCCATCTTCTATCCTATTCCATTGAGTATTCTAATTGCCCTGTATCTCTAGGTCATAGCCTCTGAGAACCATCTCTGGAATGCCCTAAAAGATGCAGGATTTCAATGTTGATGCAGAATGTTCCTCTATCCCCTTATCATTGGGAAGAGTGATTGCAGCCATCTAGCAGGTGACAAGCTCCTATCAGCCTAGTGGGGGTAGCTGTGGAAGCACACGCCTTATTAAACACAACCCATGACAGATTGAAGTGATGGGAACACTTGCTATATGGTTTGGCAAAGACAGAGATCTTTTGGTCAAGTAAAGTCTGGAAATTACACATCTCAAATCCATTACAGAATAGCTTTATACTGAGGTCATAGTGATTTGGATATTCTAAAAAGTATCATGCCATTGACAGATTCTTCCAACATTTGTACAGAAAATCCCAAGGCACTTTTGTTTTGAGGAAATCAAATTTGAGTGAAAATTTAGTAAAATGTAATGAAGACACATTTGCATTGTTTGGGATAATCTGGTTGTAAATGCAGCTGGTAGTTTCTTCCTGAATGGCAGAAATGCAGGAGACCCAAAGGGATCCAGTTTAAAGGCTCCTGTCTTCAGGGACAAATAAAGGTGGGATACTGACTTTTCATCTGGAGCTGTTCTATTGGAGTATTTTACCCTAGGATGGTGACTTAAAGGTTCCAGCCTTCCTGAAAAACTCAACATTCATCGCTTTTCTGTATTCTGGGACAAGTCATTATATAGCACTGGGTCCAATAACAAGCATTGTCATCAGTGACATAAAGAGACTGCTTTTGCCTTGATGCCTGTAAAGTTATTCATTTAGTTACCCAATAAACATTTTGAATACTTACTATATGTTAGACATAATAGGATTTGATAACTGAATTATTTCCATTTATTTCTAAAAGAAAATTTAACCAAACCTATTGGCATCTATTGGTTTGAGTGCCAGGGAATGTTCACTTCTTGTTTCTGTTTTCCCACCCAACGGTCTTGAACAATGAATCTCCTTATAGTCTAACAACTGGGCCAGACCAGCTATCTCAGTGTTCCAGTTATTTGTGGCAACACAAAATGGCAGCCTGAGGCTGGAACCTTTTGCTTCTCCTGACTGTAGTCTACTATATCCCAAGTTTAGTTGCACCAGAACCCTTAAGTAAACTCTGGAATTTTGTACAGACAGAAGACTAGTAAGTGTTTCCCAGTAGACTACAAGCTTCAGGAGGGCAATTATGATACTCTGTCCTTCCTCTGCAATGACACTTATCATACATTACTGTAGCTTCTTGTTGAGCTGCCTCTTACCCCTTTTTGACTGGAAACTCAGAGGACAGTGGTGGTGTTTCCCTTCATTGCTGCTGTATTGCCAAAGTTTATAGACATATCGAGGTACCTAGAAAGTACCCAACAAATGTTTATTGGTTGAAAAATAAATACTTTATTGCCTTTGACCTTCTGCTAAATTCTAGCAAAGGGAAGGCGAATTCTCCCGCAACACTCATCCCATCTTCCTTGATTTCCCAATATTTTGTGGACTCATTGTAAAAGTCAGAGGGCAGGATATCAAGTTAGATCCATTGACAATGTATATTTGGCTACTACACAGTATGAGATGTAATTTCAGCGAACTAATTTTACTTCAAATGACAGTGAGACATAAAACAAATACAATTTAGAAATGTGTTGTTTATAAGCTCAGTAAATAATCCAAAGCCTTTAATGTTTTAGTGAAATAACACCATTTCCAAGAAAGTTAGAATCATTAATCAAATTCTAGAGTAAAGGTCAAATTTCTTTTGCTGTTTCTTTTTCATTTTCACACCTTTCATTCAGATGATAGTAGATTTGGTAGGCTGAAAAGAAATAACAAACATACAAAACAACAATTTTGTTCTAAGAAATTCTTACTTAGGCTTGTGGTCTGTTCTAGAATAAAATCGTATCATCATCTTCCTGTGAAAAAATGGAAATGTCTGGTCAAAACAACCAACTTTGCCGTTAGCAAATTCTTGTAGTCTCATGAAAACATAAACAATGCCATTTAGACAGTTTTATCTATAAATACTGACTCGTTAGAAGCCAAATAAATAGCACATACGTTTTAATGGGTGATTCTGTGACAATTGTGATTGTTTGAAGAGCATAGCTGAATTTGGGAAAATCATGAAAATTGTGGAACTTGAGGAGGTGTTTGTGAACCATTCCACACTTGTCTAATGATTATTGAAACCCTTCCTCCCTTACTCTATACACAAGGCCTCATGGATGTAACATTGAATAGATAACCATGCCTTTCAGGACATTGTCTCAGTGGGACATACACATTTATGTCTGGAATTACAGTGTCTTGTGCTCTGAGAGTTCTGAGCAGAGCACTGAGAAGGCAGAGAGAAGAGAACTGGACTTATATAATAGTTGACATCTGAGCTAAATCTTCAAACTGATTGGGAAGTCTCCTGCTACAGAGGACAGGCTTTTTTAAGCAGGAGGAAAAATAATGCAGATATGATGTCATCAAAGAGCTTGGTGTATGGAGAAATGTTCAGGAGAGTATTGTGGTTGGAGAGGATGGGTGAGCTCAGGAAAATATGAACAATGCAGTTTACACAGGAGATGGTGGATGAGGAGGGAAAGGTGGTTTGCTCTGCTGTGGGAGGAGCCTGAGTGGCAAGGTGGGAAGTGTGATGGCGAACAGAGCGATGGGGGCCATCATGTGTGTAAGGCTAAGGAACTACAGCAATTCCAATTCAGAAAATAATACTTTTATAATGTCGAGATAGTTTATGCTAAGGGCAGGAGAAAGCTATCCCGACTTAGAGGTCAGGAAATGCTTTCTGGAGGGATTGATATCTGAAGGGTAAGTAGGAGAAATCAGGGAAAGTGGAGAGGGAAAAAATCATTCTGAGGATAAGGACCATCTTGTAGAAACATGAATGAGAGAGGGGAGCGGATGGAAAGGAATGGTGGATGGAAAGGAAAGAGCGGATGGAAAGGAATAGAGGGAAGTGGGGAACAGAAAGGAGGGGAGGCAAATGGCAGGGAAGACACATTCTAAGAACTGTAAGTATTTGAGTATGAAGGGAGGATTGGAACAGAAGTTAATAAATGAGTGTTGAAGAGATGAGACTTGAGATGAAAGCAATGGTTAGATCAGGCAGGTCCTTGTAAGCAATCAGGATGGGGGAACCTCTGAAGTGTTTAAAGTGGGGAGGTGATGTGGTCAGCTTTGCAGTTAAAAAAGATCACTCTAGAGACTTGAGTGGATAATCCATGGGAAGCCAGGAAATCAATTGATAAGCTGCCTCATTCGTCTAGAAAGAGGTGATAGTAGCCCAAATTTGCCAATATGTATTGGCAAGAAAGTTGAGGACATTAGTAAGAAAGGGACTGAGTGAGGACCACAGAGTTTAAACTCATTGGAGAAGAAAGTGAAGACAGGAGTGCATTTTCAGAGACCAAGAGGGGGTTCTGTGGAAGGTTCTGTGTGCAGAAGGTTGACTGTGGGAGATGTGGGAGGGATCATGCTAAGAGAGTGTACTCAGAAGGCAATGTCTGAATTTGTTGTGGTTGGTGTTTCAGAAATAGAGTGGTTGTTGGTAAAAACAAGTTCTCCCATGATGCAAACAGAGGAAAGAGAAACAAAAGAATTTGCTTAGGTGAGGAGGACTGGGCCGAGTGAGTGCAATGTTGGAAGTCTGGGCTCCAGGGCTCTGGGTCAAGAAGAGAGCTGTGGGACAGCTGCCGCAGGCTTTTTTGATGGAGATGTGCTATGGGACTGGAAACATGATGATGAGCAGGGGCGGGAAAATGGCCCATAAGCAGAATGACACAAACTTGGAAGAAACAGGGTAACTTTTACAGGAAAACAATGGGAAATCTTCTAGAAATAACATTAAGCAGCTATCAGAGGATGTGTAAGAATGATCTGTCTCAAGATGTAAGGGAAGCAGAGGGGCTTCCCCAGGAGAAAGCCACATTTGAGGTAAGGCAAGAAGGTGAGAGGAGCTTTTGTTGAAAAGACCTACACCATGTGGGACCTGGTTTGGGTTCTGGAGGACACAGATTTAGGAAGAAAAGAGAGAGATGCAGGCTGGATGATAAAGTGAACCTGGATATGAGGCACGTGAGTTTTGATGGCCGTAGATTTCCAAAATGCTGGAGGGAGATGGCTGCTCAAGCTTTTAGAGAGGATTAGTGATGCACGCTTTTATTAAACGTGAAAATAATAAGCTACCGTTTCCCCTAAGTGGACTTTGTGTATTTACAACTGGAGCTGTAGCTTTGTGGTACTGCCAGTTGGCCTATTTCTGATCACAGCAGAAGGATGCAAACCCATAGGGCATCTCTGGAGATCTCTGTCCTGGACACAAGCCATTGGCTGCATTACTGACCCCTCAAATTGGTAATGATGAGATATCTGGATATGCTGTTGCAGTAGCCAAGAAAAAATAGTTCACTAAAAGATTTTTATCTCCAGCTCATTTTCAGAGACTTCCTCAGGAAAGACATTCTTTCTCTTTTTGTGTATTTAAAGAAATAAGCTCTAACCTTGAGGGAAGACAAATCAAAGATCTGGCAACCACATTTGTCATAAATAATGAATGAGAAAACATTTAAAAATTAATTGGGAAAAATTAAGTATCAGTGTAGTACTTGTGCAAATTGGCTCATGGGAGTTGTGGTAGGTTCACCTCACTGATGAGCTGCCTATATGAAATCGTCTTCTGTGGCATTCGTAAAGCATTGCCTAGGTTCTTCTCCCCTCTCACCATTAGCTCCTTCCATTTTTCCTAAGTGGGTGTTCCTCAAACCTCAACTCTCAAGCTTCTGTTCTCCAATTGTCTATTCTTTGGATTCCACCGATATGTGATCAGTCCCTAATTCCATTTTCTTTCTCCACATCTATCCTGTTCACAAAGTCCATCTTCTCAAAGCAGTGATTTATTTTTCTTTACTCCGTTTAAAAAATATCTATAGATCATTCTCTCCATGGCTCTCTGTTACCTCAGTCCTACATTCCAAGACCCAGCCCCAGTGCACCTTCTCCAAGGAACACGTTTTTCATCAAAACCTTCATCTTTCCTTGTTGACATCTGCTTCCAAAGAGCTCAACCTATGAAAATTGGTACTGGACATGGTCTAAGAAAAGCAGGTGATTAAATGGGGCTTTAGATGTCTAGATATCAGGTTGACAATAAGTGATTAGCCTGTGTACCAATCACTGGTATGCAGACAGCGCTTGGCCAAAGATAACATTCCTCTTGCCAAAAGTTTCACTAGTGATGAAATTAGATGGTGAACTGGGGGAAGGAAATGTTCTAGCATGCAGGATGTATCAGGTTTTTGAGATAAATGTATGAAATGAGTAAATAGTATCTATAAGTGTGGTAGGATTGGATGGCTATTATAAATTCCACTGATGCTTTACAGTGAGATAATGAAGAGTTGAAGATGAGTAAATGCAATAGAAAGTCAGAGGGCATCTTTGGTTTCATACAAAGAAGCGCTCATCTCAAAATCAAGAACCAAGCTAAGACTTAATAGTGATAGTGGCTGACGTTTAAAGTGATAGTGGTTAAATGCCCAACCACAGTAGGTTTGTTTTGTTAGAGTTCAACCAGAACTAAGAATATTGCCCAGAGGGGTGGTTAAGTCCCTAGGAAGAAGGACTACGGCAACATCATGGCATACACGTGCAGTAACGTTTCCCAAGTCCTTCTACAAAGACACCTGAGGTCATTTACATGAGTAACTGCACTGAGGAAAGGGGATCACCAAGGCATTCCAAAGACTATTGAGCATAGATTTGAGTGATATTGATACCTGAAGACCCAAACTATATGATGCTACTGTTGAAGGGCAGGCATATGAAGACCTGTACGAAGTCAGGTGGTCATTTTCCCAGTCTTTAATATACATTTGGGCTTGACATACTTTGCAGTTGGTGCAAGAACCATATTGGGGCATTAGTCTGTGTGGTCAGACCTACTATAGAGGAAAGAAGGAAGACTAGGATCTTCCCCTTCCCCATTATATCCCTGTAGTCAAGATAGTGAATCAAAACCAAAATCACATCATAGAGGAGATGATTGAGATTAGTGTCATACTTAAAGGATCTAAACGATGCAGAAGTAGTGGTCTCCATCATAACTCCATTTATTTCATAAATCTGGTCCTTTCAAAAATGGATGGAACTTGGAGGATGATGGTAGATTACTGCAAGCTCAACTATGTAGTAGTCCCAATAATAGTTGCCTTGTCAAATGTGTTATGTTTTCTAGAGCAGATTAATACAGCCTATGGTAAGGTATATGGTAAGCAGTCATTGATTGGCGATTGGATCTTTTCTATTGCAATCACAAAAATGGTTTAGAAACAGTTTACATTCACATCATATGGAATAGATAAACTCATGCATTTACATTTTTGTTCCAGGTCTATGCTGTCTTGCCCTGTATCAAAATATAGTATGGTGAGTTCCAGATCAGTGCTGTCCAATAGAAATAAAATATGAGCCACATATATAATTTAAATTTTCTAGTAATCCAATTAAAAAAGAAAGGGAATAGAAAATATTAATTTAAAAATATACTTTATTTAACACAATGCTTCCAAAATAACATTACTTCAACATAAAACCAACATAAAAATATTAGTGAGTTTTTTTTTTTTTTGGTACAATGTCTTCCATATTTCTGATGTGTTTTACACTTAAAGCATATCTCAGTTCTGATGCTAAATGTTCATGGACTATACATGATCTCATAACATTTATCTTTGAAAAAGTAGATTCGCATGCCCAATTGTTTCAAAAATACTTTAAAAATACCTGATAATCGAATCAATTACCAAAAAGAATAATTTTTTCTTTAATACTTGCATCCACATTGACACAATGAATGTATCTTATGTATCTTTTTTAAAGAGTTGATTTGACTTTGAAGCAAATGTGTATCTGTTTCAAATTTAAGACTGCTAAAATTAATGAAATTCATTAGCTCTTTTGTCAACTCAGTATTATTAAAATGGAATGCAAAGGGTTAGTGCACAAATTGAAAAGCAGCCCTAAATTTATCAATATCAAAAAGTGTTCACCAAGTTTTTCTCATAGTTTTTGTAATCAGTTTATTTAATACTATTGATTACACTTAAAATCTTCTCCGTATTGGTTCATGTCGGAAAAATACATGAAAATTCTTACTGATTTGTATTATGAAAACTTTTAATTTTAGCATAAATTTGCATATATGTGTACCTAAGTCACAAATACACTTTTGCTTTCTATAGAGCTTCAAAGTTAGTTTATTCCTATGCAGTGTAACATCAGTGAGAAAATGTAGATTGCATTGCCGTTTGTTGCCTTTAATTACTGGAAATTTGGCAAGCATTCTTTTTGTTTTGAGAAGTTTGCAGTTTATTGGATTTGGAGATTGTAGTTCAGGAATTTTGGTACAATTCTTCCATTACTCATCCGAAATAAGATTATTAATTTTATTGTTTTTTAGTTATTTCAAACATTCTATAACCTGGTGACAATTCATAGCTTTTGCACATATACACTGCATAATGTATATGTGCAAACTATATCACTATATCAATGATGAATTTCCTAGAGTTTGCTTCAGAAAATTAAACATGAATATTTCAAGTATGTATCAGATAGTGGGACAAATCAATAAGGGAAACATCAGTGTCTTGTTTTAAAATTCTGGTAACTTAACAGTACTGTTAACTCAAACTTGGATTAGTGATGGAAATGAATTTTTCATATTTAGGTGAAAATGTTTTTTGAGAGTTACGAAACATTTTAAAAGTCTATGTGATGAGTCTGAATTTTTAGGTTGCAAATTGACATTTGTTTATACATTTGGAAATCAAAATGAGACAAAATACACCAATGTATTAATTGGGCTGTGTCTCTTAATATTGTGTGATTTATCTAAAGCTAAATAAAAGTACTCGTAAGTTTTCAAATTTGAATCAATTTATTTTTGATAGTGTTAGAAAGGTCTAGTATTCTAATGATACTTGTTTTATTGCTTAATTGATGATCTTTTACTATTTGTAAAACATGTTTTTTTGTATTTTTCTCATAATTTTAAAATTCTTTATTTAATGACAAATTTTTATTTTGGAGATGGAGTCTTACTCTGTTGCCCAGACTGGACTCAAACTCCTGGGCTGAAGTGATTCTCCAGCATCAGCCTCCAGAGTAGCTGGGACTGCAGGTGAGCAGCACCATGCCTGGCTTCTCATAATTTTTAAATAAACTTTCTATAACTGGAATAGTAATTCCTTTACCATCTCTAAATTCAGAAATCATTTTCTATTTTGTGTAAGAATCCAAGATATTTTATAGCTGACCAAAGTTACAAGCTCAGATCCCATTAAGACTCTTCCAAAATTATTGTTGGATATTTAATACTAATTCAGATAACTAGATTTATTGATTGCCTTTTTTACACTTGGGAGAAACCTCATCAAATTCATTATATATTGGCTGAAAATGTCTCCATATTTTTTACTTTGTTATCTTGAAAAACTTGTTACACAACAAACCACATTATTATTATTATTATTTTTGGTTTGCTTGACTGCAACAAATTGCAATCACCATTGCAATCACCATGAAACATGTGCCATACTTTCTTCCAGTCTCTTTTTTTTCTTTACCTTTCCAATTATAGTACTAGCTTTTGCATTTTCATTCAATTCTGCATCAATAATATGCCTTCATTTTGATGTTAAAAATTATCCTATTCATTTCTTTAAACTAGAAAAATGGTTTAGTTACATTATAATAAAAACAAGAATAAATATTTTAATTTAATTACCAATTACATTTTATATTGGTATTATTGGGATATTTACCAATTGCAAAAAATATTTTTAAAAACGCAATATTACACTTATACCTGGAAAAAAAAATGTAGTGAATTGTTGACATCTGCTCAATTGGTGGTGCGTTTATGTGTAATACTAGAAATAATGCATGCCCCTCATATGCGCTTTATATATAGTAATATTATTCCATGAAATGGTTCACATGCTGTGTAATCGTACAAAAAAGGTGAAGTTATGTGTAACAAAAAAAATTTACACGGTTTCAGTCTTTAAATTTAAGTTCATTAAAATTAGTTTAAATTAAATATTGAGTTTCTCAGTTGCACTAGTCACATTTTATATGCTCAACAGCTACCATGATTTTAGTGGCTACCATAATGGATGACACAGATCTAAGACTTCTGGACGTCTTGCAGAACATCACATTTATCCATTACATCAATGATATCATGTTGACTGGGCTAGAAGAAGAAGAGGTAGGTGGCATACTGAAAGCTATGGCAAGACTCATGGGGAGCAGAAGAGGAATTCTGTAAATATTCAGAAACCTATTATATTCATAAAATTATTAGGAATCCAGTGGTCAGAAGCATGATACAACATCCCTCTGAAAGGAAAAGAGAAATTATTGCATCCTGCACCTTCTGTCTTGAAGAAGGGAGCACAACAGTGCTGGTAGGACTTTTCGGTTCCATTGGTAGTATATTCTACACATAGAGATATTGCTCTGGCCCCCACACAAGTATCACAAAATCCTGCCAGCTTTGAGAAGGCCCAGAACAGGCGAAGTTTCTGCAGTCCTACCACTTCAGCCATATGATCCAGTAGACTCTGTGGTGTTGGAGGCATCGGTGGTGGCAAGAGATGCCACCTAGGGGTTGTGACAAGCTCCAGTGATGGAATCCCAAAGCAGGCCCATGAGGTTCTGGAGAAAAGCCACGCTAATTGCGATGGAGAATTGTGGTTCTTTCTTTGTGTGTTTTTTGTTTTTTGTTTAAAAAAGAGCAAAAATCAGCTCCTAGTGTACTACTGAGCCCTGATAGTGACAGAATGCCTGACAGTGGGGCAACGGGTGACCATGTGGCTGGAACTCTCCATCATCATTTGAGTCCTGTCAGGCCTTCCAAGTCATAGGTTGGGTAGACCCACAACAGTCCATTGCAAGGTGGAAGTGGTGCATCCTGGGTTGGGCATGAAGAGGACCAGAGGATACAAGCAAGTACGTGAGAGGTAGCCCAGATCCCAGTGGCACCCACTACTATTGCATTAGTGATTATCCCTTGGGTCATGCCTAGGAATGTGTGGGGGATCTCATGCAAGCAGTTGAGGAAAGAGGAAAAAGGCTGATGGTCAACTTGTTATGTGGGTAAAAACCAAAAATGGACAGCCACCTCACTACAGCCTGGGGGTATCCTTGAAAAACAGCAGTGGGAGAATATTATCTTAATTGTAAGAGCTTTGGATAATGCACTTGGCCATCTATTTTGTATGAGAAAAGAAAAGGTTTAATACATATGGCCTCATGGGCAGTAGCAAATAGAAACAGATTGGAAGATCAGTAACAAAGAAGTCTGGGTTGATAATATGTGCATGGACAAATGCGAATTGTCATGAGGAGTGAAGATTTTTATAGTACATGTTGTATATCACCAACAAAAGAAGAGGCACTAAACAACCAAATAGGCAAAATGACTCAGCTGGATGATGGCAGCCATCCTCTGTCATCAGTCACTTCAGTGCTGGCTGGAGGGATACACGAACAGAGTGGCCATTATGGCAGAGATGAATGCTACGCATGGGTTCAGCAACATGGATTCTGAGTGACCAAAGCTAATCTATTTACTCCCACCACCACCGTCCAGCCTGCCAGCAACAGAGGCCAGTGCTAAACACCCAAATGGCACCATTCCCTGAAAATATAAAGTGGCCACTGATGGCAAGATAATAACACTGGACCCCTTTCATCCTGGGAGGTGAGCAGTTTGCTTTCACAGGAATAAACACATAGAACTTGTGTAGGTATAAGATTTTCCTGCCTACAGGGCCCAGCCAGCACCACTATTAAAGAGTTTATGTAGTGTTACATTCAACAACATTGGATACAACTGGAAAGGGAAAGAGGGAGGGTGGGATGGGGCCGGGGGTAGGGGAGAGAGACAGCAAGAGAGCTACATTCCCAGAATGAAAGGGGTTCAGATGCCTAGAAAGGTATCAGTAAAGGGGAGTGGGAGACAGAAAGTTGGAAGGTTTTTCAAGGGATGGATCATGGAAAGGCCTTGTAAGCCATGCTAACAAGTTTGAGCCATATGGATAGAGGTAATCAATGAAGGATTTTTTTTTTTTTGAGACAGAGTGTCACTCTGTGACCCAGGCTGGAGTGCAGTGGTGCAATCTTGGCTCAGTGAAACCCCTGCCACCTGGATTCAAGAGATTCTCATGCCTTAGCCACCCACGTAGCTGGGATTGCAGGCGTGCCCCACCATGCCTAGCTAATTTTTGTATTTTTAGTAGAGATGGGTTTTGCCATGTTGGCCTAGCTGGTCCTTGAACTTCTGGCCTCCAGAGATCCTCCTACTTTGGCCTCCCAAAGTGCTGGGATTACAGGCGTGAGCCACTGTGCCAGATCCCACTGAAGGATTTTAGAAAGGTGGGTGGCGTGATTAGATTCACCATGAACTCCTTATTATCTTGGACTTTAGTTCTTACTTTATTTGTTGAGAAGAAGAGAGATGTGAAATTTGGAACTAAATTTATAATCCATGTGAGCCAGGCCTCTGTCCTATTTATCTCAGAAGAATGCCCTCTCATTTTTATAATGAGACAATCACCAAGATTATACTTTTTTAAAGTAGCGAAAACATACAAAAAGAGTAAAGGGGATCTTTGCCTGCTCATATTTGTGAAAACCAAGAACAGAATATAGAAATGCCCAAAGAGCATGTTTGAATACATCTCTTTGTAAAACATGACAGAAAGGAGTGATTATTTAAATTGGACAGGACTTTGCATTCCTGGCTCCTTGGTGGCAGTGCCTTTTGTCTGAACTCTCTTACTAGAAAAATGTCACAAAGGATAAAAAATGAGTCCAATAAGTTTTATTCAATTTCAGAGTCTATTATATATTCTGTTTTACACAAAGCATATAATTTTAAATTTCATAGATAGGCACACTGAACATACACTTGGTAGATATACAGCTATTTGTATGAGTGAAATTGAAACCCTCCAGGGAGGGTACATTAATAATTCCTTACTTGTAAGACAGAACAGCCATCTCATATTCCAAACAAAGCCCGGCCAGCACAGAAGTGATTCATGGTCATTTATGAAAACTGATTACCAATCACCAGATCTTAAAGCCATGGCAACATTTATTTTTCAATCTCATAAACAATAAAGCTCCTTTTTGTTAAACACATGAGGGACCTCTTTCCCACGGAGGAGTTAATAAATGCAAAAGCTAATTTTCCACATCTGACAGCATGCATGAAAGCTGATGAATACATGTATGATAAACACATATTTCAGAAGAAAGAAAAATTAATGTGTATATACCTACATAACGTTTTCTTTCACTGGGGTGTTGATCTAAGAGTAGCAGTCGGGGGAACCCGAATCTTTTTTTTAGTGCCTCAAAGGCAAACATTTTCCTAATTGAACAGTTTAAAATATTCAGTTCATTAATCCTAGATAAAAGTCATATTCATATTTAGCTTAAATGGTTCTTTTCAACAAGATATATTAAAATTGTAGTTTCTGTATTTAATAATGAGAAACAAGAGATCACAATAATGCCTGATTTATAGCTTATTCTCAATACTTGGTAGACATTAGACAAACCATATATGAATTTTCTACGAACGAAGTGTCCTAAGGTACCACCAGGAAGAACCAGCATGGTTTTGTGACCCACAGATCCTGCTGGGGCTGCTTTTTCCTATTCCGATGGTTGAATGCCAGGCCAAGTGGACACAACAAGTAGCAAGGTCATTCTCTGCTAGGCCTTCACTTGTTGTGTCAGTGTCTTTTATGTGTCCCAGGAAGACGGTAACTTCTCCAATGTCAGCTTGAAAGCCTGGAAGTCTTCTCCCCCATCCTGTAACCAAAAGTGGTGGTGAAGGGATATGAAATCCAACACTGAGTAAAGGGGTAGGCAGAGGGTGGGGGGATGGAGGAACACAGGCAAATCAATTTCCCATGATGTGCATAATAGGTCTTACATTTGGAAGTGCTTCTTAAAACATATTCATTCGAGTGGGCTGAAGTTTAAGAAATAAGCAGTCCTAAATCAGATGATAGGTTGGGCCATTTTCAAGGATAATGTGGCTGGAGCTGAGCAAGTTGAAATTTTCCTGGCAGAAGTCCATTGGTATCTTTGGACTCCTGTATGAAGAATAGGTAAATGTAGAAGCAATGTGGCTTCTCCTGATCTAACTCTTGAGTTCGACTTTGAAGCACTGGACCTGGACATAGTCTTTCCAGAGTCTTAGGACCCCCATGTCTAGGTATTCATTAGAAGAGGCGAATCCATGTCCAGTCTTTGGCCCCTGCCTTGTTACATCTCTTCCTTGTCCTTTGGCCAAGCTCTGCTCCAGGCTTGAGCCTTTTTTATTTCTAGAACACAATTTGATTCACTCTTGTTGAAAATCTTGACTGGTGGCATCATTAATAATACATTCATTACCTCAGTCAAAAATGGCCAGCTTCCTGCCTTCTTATCTACTTCCTTGAGCATGTTATTGCCAAACCATGAAAAGAAGTGGAGTTGTGGGGGCAAAAGTAGTTCAAAAATTCCAGTCCAGTTCCGGCCACAGGAACAATCTTTAATTCTTGTTTTGCACCAAATATACAATCCCTCCTGGGTCTGTTCTAAGCTGTGTAAGCAGATAATTTCCCGTTTTTCAATGGTATTTTTAATAGTTACCTTCTGGAATTCAACTTTCAAGGGATTTCCTGATAAGAGCTATGTAATCAGGATGGAATCTCTTATTAAAAGGATTTTCCTTTTCCAAATCTTGAAAAAAGTCTGTTTCTGTCTTCTCAAATTATCAGGCTATCTATCAATAATTGAAGGTGAGATTGAAACTATGACCTTGGCAGGTAGTGCAGAAGATTTGCTGAAGTTGTTCAATAGTGTGAGCTATTTTTTAGATTACGGAGTGTTTTTAAACTATATTAAAAGTAAACTTCTTTTCACACTCTTCAGGGGCCTGGGAACAGGTTCATTTGTTCAACAAACATTTCACTTATTCAGCAATCAGTACTATGAAAGTAGAGGAAAAGAGTGAATTGAGGAAGTTTCCAGTTGCCCTTCACACTGACTCTCCTTGGCACTTTGCTGCTGATGGGTCCATCGTTGGCCTACTTACCATGGTGTCCCACAGTTATCAAGATAATTCTAAGTCTGTCTCTGGATAAATGATGCACTGGGCCCTAGTGCATACAGACCTTCACCTGAATCATGGGGGGATATGTTAAAATGGCTGCAAGCCACATACACAGTCAGTATCTAAATGGAAGGACTGAGAATCTGTGTTTCCACAAGTGAATCCCCAGGTGATTCTCAGGCAAACTAAAGTCTGAGAATTAAAGCATCAGAAATTGTGCCTAGAAACCTGCCTTCATAAGTTAATAGAATGATCTTGGACAATCTATTTAACCCCTCAGTGCCTCAGTTTCCTTATCTGTAAAATGGCAGATAATAACAGTGTCTACCTCGTGGGAGTAGTTTTAAGGATTATGTAGTTAATACATGTAATTAAAACACGTTCAATGCTTAGACCAGTGCTTAGAAGTGCCATGTAACTGTTTTCAGTTGTTATCGCCATTAGTTCTAGGATTGCTAATAGCAGGAGACTCAGCCTGTACGGTTTTCCCTATGGACCTTCAGCTGTGCCCAGTTTCAGGGCTCAGCAGGGTGTCTGGAGGCAAGGTCTCTTGTCTTGTGCTTAATTGGGAGAGGATGAGCAGGGGGCATAATGTGAAACTAGGGGGCTGAGAGAGCTCTGGGCAGTAGACGGTGGTGGAGGTAGTTTAAGTCTCAATACTGCCCCCTAGTGGCAGTATAAACTAAGGCCGGAACCTAGTTCCTTTACCTGTTAAACGGAAGTGAATAAATTAATGGCTACTCCCTTTCATCTCTTCAGTTTTACCTTTTGAAACGAATGGTTAAAATAGGGACATTTCCTGTTAACTTGACTTTGGTGTTGTGTTCTCTGACCCAAAATTGGGAAACCATGCTAAAGGGTGATTGACAATGAGCTGGTCAATCTTGGCTATCACCTTCCTCCAAGTTATATTGTGGGAGGCTAAGGAAAGAATTAGGAAAGAATGGAGAGGCGGAGAGTTCGTTGGAGATAAGAGTGTTAGTGTGCAGAACGTTCCCTCCTGTCCTGTCTTCTGCCCCCTCCTCCTCTCAAAGCCCAGTGGGAAGGGGCTTCAGACAAAGATCAGGAAAGCTTGACGTATGGCTAATGAACTTTAGGAGGGAGAGGTGCTGGGATGTGGCTCAACCTGAGAAGGTCCCAGGTGAGCAGCTGGCTGGAGTTCCTTGTGGTGGCAGAACAGAGACAGGACTACCGTAGAGTGAGCTGCCCTCCCGCCACTGTGGGGCAAAGGTGCTTGTTTTCTGTGGGCCAGATGTAGAGTCTGGTGGACAGAGGAGGCCTTGCACCATCTTGCAAAAGAGCCTTGGCCACGAGGCATCCTGCTTGGGGGTGAGGTGGGCTCTGCAGAAGGTTTGCACTATTAGCTGTAGAAGCCATGGAGCATCCTTGGAGGGGGTTAGCTAGAGATTGTGCTAAGGAACTGCAGTCAGAGAATGGGGAATGGGAGGAGAATTTCTAAATACCCACAAAAGCAACCTGAGAGAGAAAGGATCAAGTCCTACATATGGACAATTACTACACTCAAGGTACCAACACTGGATTACAACTCTGCCTGACAAGAGAGGCCTTTTCTTTCCTTCCTTATCTCTTCTCCCTTCCTTTCACCTGACTATGGAGAAGCCAGAAGTGGTCATGGGGGAGGAGGAGGTGAAGCAAACCAAATCTGAAATTGTCCATGCCCCTCCAACTCTGCCGATGTAGGATGTAGGTTTCTGAGCTTGGGACAAACCAAAGCTTGGCAACAGGACAGATTTTATATTGAATGAGTGTTTGAAAGTTTAATATTAAACTTGACTGGGGTTTTCCAAATCATGAAGTAACTGAAAATGCTGTAGGAACTGTCCAGGATTTTATGTGATAGGGAAGACTGGTTCTGTGAAGCAGGTGTAAAGGGACAGCAGTGAGATAGAAGAAAGTTACCTTTGGCTTGCACGCTGCCAAGTCCAGCTGGTTCACTAAACTAGGTAGCCTTGTAATGTTGTAAGATTCAAAGGAGCTAATGTGTGGGAAAGTATTGTGAATATTATAAGGTGATGCACATATTTTGAAATTATTTTTATATATAAGTGTAGTTGAAAAAAATAAGACAGAAAAGACCTATTAAGCACCTACTCAGTGCAAAGTTGACCTTGATTTCAGTGTTTAGAGGATGCAGGAACAAAATACGACATTGTTCCTGCCCGCAGGGAGCTTATTGTCTCTAAAGAGGGACAGTTGCAAACCCCACCATTTCCTTATCCTCTTTTCTGCCAGGTCAAATGAAGTCAGACAGCAAAGCTGATTGAATTTGCAATCTTGAAAATACATCATGGAACCTGATTTTCCAAAGAAGTGATTCAAACTGAAAAGCAAGGTAGCTTACCTTATTGCTGCCTGTCTCAGAACTCAAGCTCACACTTCTCTTATCTTCAAATACTCGCCTGTTTCTAAGAATCTGCCCACTGCTCTGGGTCCCGATGCCGCGATGCTCCATCTTGCTGCCCCAGTACTCTCTTTACTCTCAGGGCGAAGAATCCCCTCCTTGTGCCACTAGAATGTGGAACAGAGAAGAGGGAAGAACTGACATAATACAGACCAAACATTTTAAAAACAAGCAAACAAACAAACAAACAAAACCACATCCAGTTCCATCAGCCACACCTGGCAGTAAAGCACTCAGTGGCCAACTCAGCAGTACCACTTTGGTTCTTCTTAGATGGCAGCATCTTCTTAGATAATGCTGTGCCTGATGCACAGTAGAAGCTTAATAAATACTATGACAAATTAATGTCTTTACTGATTATATATAGTTTTCTGGGTGAGAGCAATTAAGATAATCCTATGTCTTCCTTAATCCAGGCAACAGACAGCTTTCTGTTTAAAATCTGTGTTCTGGATAATCAGGGTATACAGAATGCTGATGTATTACCATAGTATCAAACTACAATATGGCAGTTAATCTAGAAGTATATATATTGAGAATATTGGCTACAACAGAAAAACAGGGGCTTGTCTGGTCTGTGTCTCTCAAGTGTGAGGAAACAGTTTAGTCAAACAAGTTGAAAAATAAAACAAAATTTAAAAAGGATTAAAAAAAAAAAAACCCTGGTTCTTTGTTTTCCGGTGGAGACCATCTCTATGCTGAACTAAATTTAACTTCCCCATTGTGTATGATCGCCCTCCAGTGTGGGGCTACTCTGCCCTAGAGGGACGACTTTCCCCTTGGTGAAGATTAATCCCACTCTTGACCCACACAGATGGTTTTAGTGACTGTATCTTTTGTGCAGCTCCATTTCTTCTCAAAATATGCAGATGAGATGTTTCTTCTAGCCTCTGGAGATTGAGGTGTCTGGGATACCTGAGCGAGAGAAGAAAGGAGCACCAAGAAGTGGCAGCTGAAGCCAGATTGCACAAGCGAGACAGGAAGACCATCAAAGGCAGACAGAAAAACTCAGAAGAGAGCAGCCGTCTGGGGCTATTTATCATGTAAACAAAGTCAGAAGCCTTTCAGTCTTCCTCCTATATTACATCAGGGTTCATTTTAAAAAGATACGCAACTTCGTGATCACAAGTTATTAAAAAAAAGTAGAAGAGATGGAAGTGTGGGTGTCATGCATTGTAAAAACTTGTCCATTTAAAATGGATAGAAAACGGAGGCACAATTTTATCTTATGACAGTAAACTTATCTAGAATGCTGCATTCCTAGAGCCTATCAGCTGAGAATTAGTTGATTGAACACCTTCTGCTTGTCTTTGTCAGGCCCACAGATACATGAAGACTGGTCTCTGTCCTCAATTTGCTTACAGTTTGCAGGTGCTACACCAGTGAGAATTATGTGTATCTCACATAGGGCGAGTATTGATGGTTGCTCCGCCAAGCCTTTTAGTGACTCTTACCTTGCTCTTCATGCAAAGAATATATCATGTACTCTGTGCCACCCAGGGCCATTCTATCACAAATTAGAGCTCCATGATCCTGATCCTCAGAGTTGTAGAATGAATTCCATCCTAGGATCCAGAAAGGAGTTTTGGGGTGGGGGGTGGGGTTTGGAAAGGGTGTGAGAATAACCCGCAACCTAGGGAAGCAGGCTGCATCACAAAGCCTGAATAACCAGGCCCCACAGTGGTTCCTGGAGCTCTAAGCAGAATCTATGTGCCCAGAGGCAGCATGTGGTTGGAGGGGAAAGAGCCTACCTGGTAGGAGATGACCTAGCTGTCAGTCATCCTTTTAAAGCTACAGGCTTTGGGGGCAACATTTTTCTTTTGGAACCTCAGTGTTATCATCTGAAAACCAAGAGGTCTGACCTCACACCCTCTGTAAAATTCTTCCTGAGCTGACTTTCTGATTAGGCCATTTCCTCTTGCTGTGCTATTGTCGTTCACAGCTGGATCTGTTTCACTGACATTTGGATTAAGCCCAGTGAGGCAGTAAATAAACAGCACAAAGTTCTTTATATGATAATAGGGTGGACCCTGGCTGGCTGAAGGCCTTGTGCACCCAGGCACAATGGCCCCAGAATTCTGCATCTGACTCGGTGGTTCCCACATTATGTGCAATAGACTTTGGTGAGGACCAAAGAGAGGCATTGAGGAACCATGTCCACCCTCACATCCTTGATCTTGAATGTAACCTTCACATTGCTGGTTTGTTCATTGGCGTGTTTTGGAAGACTTCTTAGCCAAGGTCCAGTTGCCAGAATGGCCAACTCTTCATATCTGAACTAGCCTTTGTGTTTTCCCATAGGTCACATGCTACCTGATTTGAGAAATTAGGACACATTAAAGATTGTATTAATTCCCAGTCATTCCTTCAAAACAACAACAACAAAAAATGACTGAACAAATAGTCATAAGTTTATTTAATTTCTATTTGCTCAGGCTAGACATCATAAGATACCCTTAAGCCTCCTCTTACCTTGGGACTAATATGTAATCGGTAATGAAGCCTTTTGTTGTTTCTCCATGCTGCTGTTCCTCTCTGTGTCTATGTCTACCACCCTAATTTAGGATCATCTCACAGTTTATCTTGACTACTACATACAGTATTTTCCAGAATGGCCACCATGCCTCATCTTTCAATATATCCAAATCCCATTTGTCACATGTGTATATCTACATTAGTTTGATACATCTTAAACCTTGGCCATGGTTTTCTCTTAGACAGAAACATCAGTGTTTTCTATTGGTCCAGAAACAAGTCCAAATTTCTCAGCTTCATATTTAGTGCCCTCCACCCTCCCTCTCCATCCTCTGTTTATCCTCATCCTGACATAGTCCAACACAAAACCTAAGTCTCGTCATCACGAAATTTTTAGCGAATCTCCAGATAACTTCCATTTCCTTCCATTACACATCATGTACATACCTTAAGCCCTCCACCATGCTGTAAGCACTTTAGGGGTAATATTCAAGCTGACTTCCTCTATCTCCCATAATAGCTAGCCAGGAGTGTGACACAGACTTCATTTTAGTTCTTATAGAACAAATCAGTGATTGTCCCCCACAAAGCCAATGCCATTTCTACCTTCAAGTCTTTCTCAAACAATGCCCTCTTCTTGGAATGCTCTCTTCTGCTCACCTTACATTTTTTCATAACTTTGGTGAGTTAAAGTTAATTTTCATCTAAAGTTTCCCTTTTCTTGGCATAAAGCTCCTGATAATCTGTTCTTATATTAGTTTTGGTGGCATTGGTAATTAAATTCCCCTTTTTGTTCCTAATATTGTTTATTCATGTGTTCTGTACCTTTTATCTTGATCAATCTTGCTAGACGTTTGTTAATTTTATTACTTTTCACAAGGAGCCAACTTCTAGCTTTTGTTTTACCCTCTCTATTGTATATTGCTTTTCTATTTTATTAATCTGCTTTTATCTTTATTGTATGTTTCTACTTGCTTTGGGTTTAATTTGCTGTTCTTTTTATAACTTTCTAAGACAGCTGCTTAGTTCAATACTTCTCAACTTTTTTTCTTTTTCCAACATAAGCATTTGAGATTCTGGTCTTGCTATCACGATTGTTTTAATTGCATTTCATAATGCAGGAAATTGCTACATAGCATTACTATTTAGCTCTAGATATTTTTGAATTTGTTATACGATTTTGTCTTTGATGTGTGTATGGTTTAGGAGGGGGTGCTTATATTTCCAAACATGTGAAGTTTTCCTAGTTATCTTTTAGCTACTATTTCTTACCTAATTGCTTTGTGAATTTAGCACGAAACCAAATCCTTTCTAATGTGTTGAGATTTTCTTTATGGTCCAATATATTGTTGATTTTGGTTGAAAAGATTTCATCATCTTAATTGTTGGGTGGAATGTTCTAGAAATATCCATTTTGCACGGCAGCTAATAGTATGGTTTCAGTTGATATTCTTAATGGTTTTATCCTCTGCCTACGCTAATAGCTACCAAGATAGTTGTTTAACAAAATCTTTAACGTGGTAGTTTGTGTATTTTTCTGTATAGGTATAGAAATATTTGCTTTAAATATTTTCAGGATATATATTAAGTACATATGTACCATGAATGATTATAACTTTCTGATAAACTGAAACTATTAACATTATATAGTGACCTTTTTTCTCTTTCTATTTTCCCTGAGTCAATTTTGTCTGATATTGATACAGTATTCTTTAATATTTATCTGGTGTATATATATCTTTTCATTATTTTACTTTCAATCTTGTGGTATCCTATGTCTTAGATATGTAGGACATATCTAACACAAAACTGAATTTAAATAACACAAAACTGAATTTATTTTTATCATCTTCACTCTTTGTCTTTTAACTATAATATTTTATGCATCAATATTTTTCATAATTACTGATATTCATACACAATATATTGATTTCTATGTATATATTCATACTTAACATATTTATTTGTGTTTTCTATTTATAGCATCTTTTTTTTTTGAGACAGGGTCTTGCTGCCAAGGTAAGCTGTGACACAGTCCTAAATTAGGGTGGTAGAGATAGACACAGACAGGAACAGTAGCATGGAGAAGCATCAAAAGGTTTCATTATTGATTACATATTAGACCCAAGGTAAGGGGAGGCTTAAGGGTGTCCTAAGCAAATATTCACCTCAACTAGAGTGCAGTGGTGGGATCACAGGTCACTGTAGCCTCGAACTCCCAGGCTCAAGCAATCCTCTCCCTTCAGCCTCCTAGGTAGCTGAGGCTACAGGTGCATGTCATCACACCTGGCTAATTTTTTTAAATACATTTTTCTAGAGAAGAGGTGTCGCTATATTGCCCAGGCTGGTCTGGAACCCCTGGGCTCAAGGGATCCTCCTGCCTTGGACACCCAGAATGTTGAGATTACAGGCATGAGCCACTGCACTTGGCCGTATAGCATCTAATTTTTTTCTATTTATTTTGTCTGTTCTATATTTTCCCCTTTCTTGTCTTACTCTTGAGCGATTTTATGTTTTATTATTACATTTCTCATCTTAGAAGCTATACACTCTATTTTTCTTCTTTTAGTGAGTGTCCTAGAAATTTAACAAGCAAACGTAACTTGAATTCTAGAGTTAATCAATATTTTGAACATTAGCCTCAACAATGACTCTATAAACCACTGTCTTTATCCCTCTCACCCCTCTCCTATTTGTTCACAGCTTTGAGATATAATTTGCATGCAATTTGCTCGTGTAGAATGAACAATTCAATGATTTGTGGTATACTCAGAGTTGTGCAACCATTGCCACTATCTAATTTCATAACATTTTCATTACCTGTAAAAGATGCCCATACCCAGTATCAGTTACTCCCCATTTCCCCCCTTCTAGCTCCTGTCAACCACGAATTTATTTCCTGTGACTATGGATTTCCCTATTCTGGAAAATTCATATAAATTGATTATACAGTATGTGATCTTTTATGATTGGCTTTTTTCACTTACCATAATGTTTTCAAGATTCATCTATGTTGTGACATATATCATTACTCCATTTTTTGTGGTAAAATAATATTCCATTGTATTGATAGGTGTTCTAAATATTTTTAAAACTAAAGTTGGCCTCAATGATTATTTTAAATCTGAAGGCCCCTTCTTTATTTATTCCCTGATTTGGAATTATTTACTTTGTTGACTCTTCCTGCTAAGTCAAGACATTAAATTTAGCTTTTTTAGTTCTTTGTAGCAGGTAGTTGAGTCAGGGAGCTCCAATGGGGGACAAAGTAACCATCCAAAGGCCTTCTTTTCTGTCATTTGACTCTGCTGCCCATCCTTCTCCACAGATCAAACTGTCTTCACTAGGGAGCCAGCATATTGAGGTCTCCCTCTCCTCATATTCCTTTGGCACAATTTTAAGCCCTAAGTATGTCCCTCTTGACAGAGATGGCCTTGTATTCAGTTACCACTGACCGTGGTGAGAAGCCCTGGGTAGACATGAATGATCCCTGCTGTTTCTCTCCATCTTTAGAAAGGCAGTCGACTTAGGTATCTTTTGAAAGGCCCTCAGGGAGAGGGTAGGTACTCAAGAAACAACTATTGAACAAATAAATGATCAGAGTCTTTGACTTCTATTTTGTTCCATGATGATTGACTTCTCTGAGCTAAATTTCATGTATCTGATTCCTGATGCCTGGATAAAGTGAGCTGAGATCAAGGTGCTAATAATGCACCACTCTGGGCACCTTCCCTGAGCCTGGCTTCTTGATCTCAGTGGCATGGAAGGGGTCCAAAGAGCAAGCTCTTATTATTTACAGCATCCACAGGGGTTGCAGTGGATACAGAACAAATCATCTTCCCCAGCCTGGCTCCATTGATGCCTCAGACTTCTGAGGACTGGAAGGAATTTGTTACAATTTTGATTTCCCTAGTTCAGAGGGGGCTTAGATATATGTCTGCCTTAAGCTCCTTATTGTCTTTCTGCATATTGTGTGGCAAAAGCAAGGTCTCAATGGAGCATATTCAAAAGGGAGATCCAGAGAGGAATTTGGATCAGATCTGATTAAACCGTAATCCCCTTATTATTACCACCTTGGAAAGCAAGCACTGCCTAGCACCAGTGGTGGGGCATATTTTAGAGTTGCTTATATGGCTTATTCTGATAGGCAGGACACAGTGACCCAGGAGGCCTTGTACTGACCTCATAGGTGGGGAAGTCGTCTTTGAATTTGCATTTTTAAGCCAAGCTGGGAATGGAGAGCAGTGAGGTTGAACAGATGGGGCTGTGGCGACTTCACTTTGGGGTAATGAGAAATCAGCATTCCCAGATAGCAAAGGGCTCAGGAGAGACACGATCTAGCAGCTTAGGACAGTTTAGAGAAGGATTAGGGAGGCAGTGAAGAATCATCACTGCAGAGCTTTCTGCAGCTTCATGAAACCAACACCTTGCCCTTATTCTTTCTTTCTGAAATAGAAGTTGGTTCATCAGGGATGTCTGATCTTAATACAGTTGAGAGAATGTATATCTCTTTTTTAAAAGAGCGAATAAGTGGAACAAAAATGAAAATACGGTGTTGCAGCCTAGCAATAATGGGGGAAGATTTCACATAAACCAAATCTAATTTATAGTTGGCGCTTGCGAAGGGTTGTGGAGCCTTACACATAATAGAGGCTTAATGGGTATTTGTTGAATTTAATGATTTGAATCATTTGCGGCAAAACAAATTCCACTTTGTCTGAATTGCTCAGATCAGTTTCCTCCTCGCTCCATTTAGCGCCGCAGGCAGGTGAGAGTTTCCATGTGCAGCAGAACCACAGGATGATGGGACCCTTGCCCATCCACACACCATCCCCTCAGCCACAGAAGCATGTGACAGTTGTGCTGAAACTAAAAGACTTTGGCCTAAGTCCTGGCTTTCTAATTTACCTGTTAGTAAAAATACAGTACTCGTCAATGAGAAATAACATTTATAATGAAACAACACAATGTCTGGCACAGGCTGGCCCTCAATAAACTTTTGTTACAAAAATAAATTGTGATTTCCCCACAAGGCAGTGTTTATAAAAGTTGGTGACTCCAGCCTGTAATCCCAGCACTTTGGGAGGCCGAGGTGGGTGGATCACCTGAGGTCAGGAGTTCAAGACCAGCCTGGCCAACATGGAGAAACCCCGTCTCTACTAAAAATACAAAAATTAGCCTGGCATGGTGGTGCGTGCCTGTAATCCCAGCTACTTGGGAGGCTGAGGCAGGAGAATCACTTGAACCCAGGAGGCGGAGATTGCAATGAGCCGAGATCAAGCCACTGCACTCTAGCCTGGGTGACAGTAAGACTCTGTCTCAAAAAATAAATAAATAAATAAATAAATAAAAATAAAAAGTTGGTGACTCAGTCTCAGGACTTCCCACTAAAATATTCATGCATTCTGAGAAAAGCATGGAAAAGCCTAATAGCCAAAAAGTGTGAATTAACTTGTGATGATGTCTGAGATGCCTTTGGATTAATTGTGATAAGATCTGTAGTTGATTGGAAATCCTGAGCATGGGCTGGGGCTGATGCCTTTATTTTTGGAAAGACAAGCAGCACACCCACCCTGAAGCAAAATTAGGAGAAGGCTACACTAAATGGAGAACTCATAGAAAAATCTACTTTCAAATGAAATAGAGAATGTTTTAGTCCACCCAATTACTACTTACTTTTCTTTATTGCTCAGAGAATATAAACCCCATTTAATATATGGGTTCGGGGCAGAAGCAGATCACTTGAGGGGCTGTTTTTAGTAGTAAAATTAGAGGAAGGTGTTGTGGCAAAAAGAAAGCACTCCAGGAGTGGGAGTTTTCATTTGCAGTTAAATGAAAATGTCTGGAAGTGGGCCCTCAAGGATCAGGAGTCAGTTCAAGCTCTCCAGATGATTCTCATATGTAGCTAGGGTTGCAGTCCTCTAGAGAGATAATAATCAAAAGAGGTGTTTCTCAAATTATGTGTTAAAATACAGATAAGCGACCCTCCCCAAGACATGCCAAATCAGAATTTGGGAAGGAAGGGCTGGGTCTTGGGGTTCTGCCTTTTTTAACAAACTCTTCAGCTGAGTTTTATACTTACTTAAGTCTGAAAACTGATGACAGTGGATTGCAAACTTAGCTACACATTAGAATTGTTTGGGGAGCTTTTTTAAAAAAGAAAAACCTGATGCAGAGGCCCCAGGGATCAACCAGTTTAAAAGCTCCCCAGCGAGTTCACTGTACTGCAAGGATTAAGAAGCACTGAACTAGAGGCTGTGTATGTTAATAAACCAGTAAGCTTAAAATATGAGAGAAAAATTCCTATGGCAACAATATGGACAGAGAATCCATTCCTTTTGCTTATTGGTTACACAGATTTCCAGTTCTGAGATTATTAAGCTAATGAGACAAATATGGAGCAATGGGAAGTGCTGCAATCTGTGGCCAACCAGGCTTTACTAGCAGAGTTAAGGATTAAATACTAGATGCACTCCTTTTAAAACAGGAACATGATAAGCATGTTCATGATCATTAAAATTTGTTCTGGAAGTTTTCACTAATGAAATAAGACAGGACAGAAAAATGCAAGTGGAACTTGCATTTTGATCCTTCTCATCCCTCTCCTATTTTTCATAGCTTTGAGATATAATTTGCATGCAATTTGCTCATGTAAAGTGAAGAACTCAATGATTTGTAGTATATGCAGAATACTGAAAATGTGTTAAACAGGTTAGCAAAATAATATTTATTGTTGATATTAGGGTCTCTTGCCTAGGACCCCTGATGTATAACTAATAAGGATGCTTGGCAAGTTGATAAGATATGAAAGCAAACATTTAAAAAGCACTCACTTTCCCATGATTTAACATTAACCAATTAAAAAAAAAAATAGATGATGATGTCATTCACATGAGCAAGGAAAATAAATCTGATGTCTTTTTTTCTTTTCTTTCCTTTTTTTGAGACA
The DNA here is from genome assembly GCF_003255815.1 of Theropithecus gelada. NCBI lineage: Eukaryota > Metazoa > Chordata > Mammalia > Primates > Cercopithecidae > Theropithecus > Theropithecus gelada. The sequence goes on from NC_037681.1 coordinate 41,627,193, forward strand.
GGGTTTCACTCTGTCACCCACACTGGAGTGCAGTGGTGAGATCATGGCTTACGGCAGCCTCCACCCACCTGGGCTCAGGTGATCCTCTCACCTCAGCCTCCCAAGTACTTGGGACTACAGGTGGGTGCTAGCACACGTGGCTAATTTTTGTATTTTTTAAAAGTGGAGATGGGTTTTTGCCATGTTGTTCAGGCTGGTCTTGAACTCCTGGGCTCAAGCTATCCACCAGCCTCAGCCTCCCAAAGTGCTGGGATTAGAGACATGAGCACCATGCCCAGCCCTAAGAGAAATCTTAATTTAAAAGGATAAGACATATAAGGAAACCACTTAACACTAATGAGCAACATAAAAGATGTCTTATATAAATGGAGAGATTCACCTTATGCATAGATAGGAAAGACTGATCTGTAACCATGTCAACTTTCTGCAAATGAATTTATAGTTTTAACAGAATTTCAAATAAAGTCACAGTGTTTCCTTATTTAAAAATTGATATGATTATTCTAAAGTTTACCTAGGAGAACGAGTGAAGATTGTTTAAGAAAATTGTGTAAAAGACATACATGTCACTTGCCCTACTGTTTATGACAATGTACAAAACTGAAAAATCCAGTGATGCCTTTCAAGAGGAAAAAGTATTGTAAAAGATGGAATAGAAAAATGAATGAAATTAAAAAAACTTGTTAAAACATCCCTAAAATACATATACATTCATGTGATTTGACAGTGTTTCAGATCCTTGGAAAAATTAATTATTCAACAATTAGAACCAGAACAATTGATTTACCTTTGAAAAAAATACTGAAGTTAGATTTCTACGTCATGTAACAAAATTAATTCCAATTCAGTTAAATGCCCTTTTATAAATCAACATAAAAATGACTACCTTAGTAGAAAATATACAAAGTTTATAAACCATTTTTAAACGAAGAAATGTAAGTGACCAACAAGAATGTGAATTTAAAAGAATATATTTTTCATTTATTTACTTTGCAAAGAGAAAAGCTGTGAAGAGGTTGTGGTAAATTGGCTTCTCCTACTCTACTATTGAGGGTGTAATTTCGCATAATCATTTTTGGAGGGTAATTTGGAAGCATGTATTAAGTCTTAAGAATATGTATTCTTGGCCGGGTGCGGTGGCTCAAGCCTGTAATCCCAGCACTTTGGGAGGCCGAGACGGGTGGATCACGAGGTCAGGAGATCGAGACCATCCTGGCTAACACGGTGAAACCGGGTCTCTACTAAAAAATACAAAAAAACTAGCCGGGCGAGGTGGTGGGTGCCTGTAGTCCCAACTACTCGGGAGGCTGAGGCAGGAGAATGGCGTAAACCCGGGAGGCGGAGCTTGCAGTGAGCTGAGATCCGGCCACTGCACTCCAGCCTGGGTGACAGAGCTAGACTCCGTCTCAAAAAAAAAAAAAAAAAAAAAAAGAATATGTATTCTTAAAACGTCCAGAACTTTCAGTAACTAATTCCACTTCTAGGAATTTTTCTTTAGGATATAATCAGAGATTTGTGTAATGACTATTGCATAAGGATTCCTAGTACTACATTATTTTTATAGTGAAAATTAGGAAAAAACCATAAATGTTTGTAGCAGGGAATTGCTTAAATTTTGGTTTAGTTCTGTAACGTAGTTCTGTAAAACCTTAACAAACTATGTTTTCAGAGAAAAATGACAAGGGAAAAGTGTGTGCTGTTAATTAAAAAAAAAAAAGCAGGAAAAAAACCACAAAAATTAATTTATATATTAGCTTTTGTGAAGAGGGAGTTTAAACCACCCCAGACTCTCTGGCAGAATCAAATTTGGCATATTTTATTGAGTAATATATTAGGAAGTAAAATAACTCTGTGTAATTATAAGGTCTTGCTCAGATAGGGGTGACTCTTCTCTTGCTTTTATCTCGCCAGAATTAAAATGACACTTTGTATCTTTGACTAATTCTTCTTCTTCTCCTCCTAAAAGTGGGTATATGAGAAAGCGGCATGGACAAGAGGGCAGAAGCTGTTGCCACTGGGGCAAGTATTCTCTCCTGCGATCTTTTTCTCTTTGTCCTTCTCTCTGGTGCCAGGAGCCTGTCATGGACTCTCCTTCCTTATATTAAAGTGGTAGGAGGCAAGATCCCAGTCCAGGCTTAGGAGAAGCAGAGAAGGTAGGGCCTTTGGTTTCCCCAGCACAAGGAAAAACAATCCTTCCTCTTGCTCATTAGAGCCATATGTTAGGGCTTGGGACCAAACACCAGGTAAAATCATTATGATCTAGCTGTCTCTTATCCTCTGGATATATTTATTTCACTTGGAGATCTTTCACATTGTAGTGTTCTAGGACAGGACTGGGTGGTTTAAGCCTTGATCTAATACTATCTTAATCTCATCAGAATTTCTCTTTGTCTCGTCTCTCTCTTGAGAAACTGATTTTACAAATAGAGAATGGCCAGACCATATATAAAAATAGAACTCTGACTCGCAATCTGTAGCAATCAGTCTAGAAGGACAAACCACAACCTCTGTAGCAATCAGCCCCAAACAGTCAGGACTTAATCAATAACTGCCAGCTGCACTATTTTTTGCCCCTGTTTCCAGTTTAGCACTAACCAGGGGAAGCCAAATACACTGTCCTTTCCAATTACACGGGATGCCCTGATTCTAGTTAGCCTACCTCCAGCTTCCCTTAGGCCAACAATCTCCAATTGTGACATATCTGAACCTTCCCTTTTTGTTCATTATAAAGCTTTTTTACTCTGCTGCCTGCCTGTAGTGTCTCTGAACTGGAAGTAATGGTGGCTGACTTCCTTGCTCTAGCAAGCTTTGAATGATCTTCGCTTGTTCTCATTTGAGTGGTCTTTGTTTCCATACTTTATCTGTGTATTTTCCTATAGGTATATGACTGTATAGAGAGAAATATATACCATAAAGGGAGAACTATCTAGTATCTGTAGAAATATACACAATAATCATAATAAATATATATTGCTGTATTGGTTTCATATTGGAAAACTAAATGCGCAGGGTGGTCACGTTGGAACTCAAGGAAGGCCTGGCTTCCAGCACACTTTCAAGAAGTTGTAAAACTCCAGAAAAGAAGAAAAACTATGGGCTGGAATCAAAGAAGTCTCTGGGAGTGAGAAACTGGAGCAGAAGCCAGGTGGAGACAGGAAGTCAGAGGTCAGTGTGATTTATCTGTAGTGCAATACGATTATGTAAAGGACTAGTCTGGAAGTACTCTTGTGAGTAGAAAGGGAGAGAGACTGAAGGCAGGGATGCTAGCGAAGCCTCTCCAATAGGGTAGAAGAAATTCTGAGATCACTCAAGAAGAAGGGATAAAATACTACTTCTTTGAGCCATATTGTGATGGCTAATTTTATGGGTCAATGTGACTGGGCCACTGGATGTCCAGATGTTTGGTCAAACATTCTGAGTTTCTGTGAGGGTGTGTTAATGGATTAGATTAAGGTTAAAATCAATACTCTGAGTAAAGCAGATTTTCCTCCACAATGTGGTGGGCCTCATCCAATCAGTTGAAGGCTTGAATAGAACAAAAGACTGACCCTTTCTCAAATATGACAGGATTAGCCTGTTTGAATGCCTTCTGAGTGAAACATCAACTCTTCAGTTCTATCACAGCTACTGGCTGTTGGACTTAAACTATGGCATTGGCCCTGTAGATTTTAGACTTGGTCTTCATAATGACATGAACCAATTCCTTATAATAAATTTCTTTGCATATAAGATATTTTCTATATAAAATATAGAAAATTTATATATAGGATATATGTATATGTGTGCACATGTGTGTGTGTCTAAAGGATATATATACATAGGCTACAGATAGGATATATATAGGTTCTGTTGCTCTGGAGAACCCTATGGTATACTATAGCATAGGAAATGTTTCCTGTTCTATAGGAACCATTTTTCAGGTTTGATTAGACTTAAAAGGCTAAGCTGGTATTTTGAATGAAGGAAATTGAAGCTTTTAAGCTAAAGAATGAAATCATTAGTAGAAATGGAAAAACAAAGAAGGCCAGAAATGATATGGGGCAGGAGAAGGAGGGGATTGGCTAGTTCTCTTTGGTCTATATTGAGTTTTAAACGACAGCAGGATATCCAAGAACAGCTGAGGAGCCAGCCTATAAAACATCCTCAGTAATGTTATTTGAAAGGAAAGAAAAGCAGTAAGATATAAGTCTAATGAATTATAGAGAGACTGATTTCTTGAAACAATTATCCCCAGCTCTGACACCACAGGTTATCACCAGTTTTCTTAAGGAATGTCACCAAATTTTAATCAAAATTAATTTTAGTTTATTTTGCTCACTAATCATGATCTGAAACAGCACACACCAGTGGGGATGAAGTGGAATGAAGTAGTCTCTCATATACCACTCATATTTTGCAACAACAAGCAAGTTGTAATTGTTATGCAAAACTATCTAGATTGCCAGTTTACACTGAGCTCAGCGGGTGACCCCTTCACTCTCCAATTCTCTTTGCGTGTGCATAACCAGACTCAATGGTGTACAGAGGGACTGCTCAAAAACGTTGACTGTCAAATGCGTAAACATGAACCAGGGTTAGAAAAACAGGATTAATGCAGCCTGTCTAATGAGTGTTCTCTGCAGAATGACTCTTCAGCAAGGAGGCAAATGTCCAATAGATTCAAGAATGTAACTAGAGCAGCAAGAACAGGTCCACCGGTGGCGTCACTCTCCGAGCTGTCTGATGCCCTGCTTTGCGCTTCAGTCCCTGCACACTGAATCGTTAACCTTTGGCACTGTGTAGGGTTCAGCATTTCAGAAGTGTCTTGATTATGAAAAATCTGCCAGCACTAATGGGGAACCTCTGACCCAGGTGCCAGCCCAGCCTTACAGCTCCACAGCTGCTGCAATTTTGATTGAAAAACAGGTCTCTGGTGTCAGGAACAAAGTAACTGGGAATTGGGCCACCTGTAATAGTTACACTTTTATGCAAACCATGAAGATTCATCTTCTTTTCTTTTTTTTTCTTTTCTTCTTTTGCTGTCAAAGGACGGATTTTCTGCATTGTCTGAACACAACACATACAAATCACCATCTTCAACTGCCTTCTACTCATCCGTTTCAGTTAGGGACCTACTGCGTGCCAGCTCACTGCTAGTTGCTGTTTTTTTGTTTGTTTGTTTTTATGAGAGAGCGTCATGGTTACACACACCCACACCCACATACACATGGATGCACACTGGTGCCAGGTGCTGTAAGTCACATTAATCCTGCCTGGTAGTCAGATAAGAGGGAAATCACTGTGGACTTGAGCAGCTGGGAAGGCTTCTTGGAAGAGGAGTAAGCAGCCTGGGCATGGAAGGATGAGTGGGATAGGCAGAGAAGTGGAAAGGGCCTTTAAAGCTAAGAAAACTGTCTGGATTGGGGCTTTAAACCACTAGAGTTCTGCTTGGAGGTCATGTTTACGTCACTAGTAATTAACGTGTGACAGACCACAGCGCTGATTAAATATCAGCTTACCTATTTGTTAAGCCTTATATATTCAGGGGATAGTAGACAGCATGCTCTGGATTTTTCAGAAATCCTCCAAAATGAAATGAGCCCCCCAAACCCCAAACAACCTCTGTAAGAGCCCCACTAACATGTTTCTGTAGCTGTGTTTTTCCCAACTTCCTTTCATGAAAGGACGTGATCATTGCGTGGTAGAACCACAAAAGTTAGGTTCGAGTTCCCAATGTGCAGTATGCCAAATACTGACACATCGGGGCTTAGGAGTAGAGAAAGTTTATTTGATTTGGCCAAAGTGTGAGGACGAGAGGCAAACTCTCAAATCCGACCTGCCTTTGAATATAACTGGGGGCTTTTACGAGTAAGGAAGGTATGCAGGAGGTGAGATCCCTCAGTGATGAAAGCTGCTTTTGTCCTTCTGTGATCAGACTTCTGGATGCCACCACGGAGGTCTGCATGACCTAAGGATCATTGTTCTTTAAAAGAAAAACAAGTTCATTCATCTTGCAGGCAGCCCCATGGGTAAGGATATGAAGTTAATCAATTATGAGTGACTACCCTCTACCAAAATGACTATGTGCACGCAGTCATGCCTGGAGGAAGAAAAGGACAGAGAAAGGAAAATAAGTAAATCAAACACCTGATTATTTTTACCATATAGGCTTAGTTGCAATTATACATCTCTTCTGAGTGAACATGAGATTGTTCTAAAGACATTAACAAAGGTCTTTCAGCCTGTTCACTCAGTCAACACAATTTCTGAGAGCCTCTTCTAAGCCAAGCGCCATTCTAGGAACTGAGTATACCAGTGAAAGAAACAAAAATCCCTGTCCTTATATCACTTATTTTGTAGTGTCTGTAGTGGGGAAAGATGGTTTTTTAATAAAATTAATAAGTAATTTCTGTAATCGTTTAGAAGGTGATTAGTGATACAGAAAAGGTAAACCATACATGGGTTAAGGAAACAGGTGTACTAAGGTGTAGAAATGCAACTATTTTTCCTGATGCATTTCATGTTTTCATCATATGATTTTTATCGAGATATTCATGTGCCATAAAATTCATTCCTTTAAAGTATATAATTCATCACTATTGTCTAGAACATTTCGTCATCTGCCAAGAAACCCTGTACCTGTGAGCAGTCACTGTTCGTTTCCTGCTTCCCTCAGTTCTTGGAAACCAATAGTACACATTCTGTGTTTCTATGGATTGGCCTGTTCCAGGCATTTCAAAATAATTGAATCATAGAATATGTAGCCTGTTGTATCTGGCTTCTTTCACATATCTCAGGGGTGTTAATCTTTTGTCTTTCCTGGGCCGCACTGGAAGAAGAATTGTCTTGGGCTACACATAAAATACACTAACACTAATGATAGCTGATGAGCTAAAAAAATTTCAAAAAATCTTATAATGTTTTAAGAAAGTTTACGAATATGTGTTGGACAGCATTCAAAGCTGTCCTGGGGTGAATGTAGCCTGAAGCCCGCAGGTTAGACAAGCTTGACTTATAATATTTTCATGGCTAATCCCTGTTGTAAGTTTTAATGGCTGTATAATAATCTACTCTACTGATGTGTCACATTTTGTTTATCCTTTCATTAACTGATGGACATTTGGATTGTTACTACCTTTAGGCTATGACGAATAAGGTTTCTAAAGATTTCATGTGCGAGTTTTTATATGGCCATGTGGTTTTAATTTTCTTGAGTATATACCAAGGAGTGAAATTGCTGGGTCAAATGATGACTCTGTTTTAACATTTTTGTGGAACTTTCAAACTGTTTTCCAAAACAACTGCATGGTTTTTCATTCTCGGCTGCAATGTATGAAGGTTCAAGTTCTCCATATTGTCATCAATACCTATTATTGATTATTGTTTATCTTTTTTATTATAGTCACCTAATGATATGGGACATATCTCATTGTGGTTATGATTTGCATTTCTCTTAAGGACTAATAATATTAAACATTTTTCATGTGCTATTGTAATTAAAATTATTTTTTAATTTCATTTTTGAGTCATGCATTGCTAGTGTATAAAAATAAAATTGAACTCTTTTTTTTAGCACTGAAAGATTTTTTGTGGATTACTTAGAATTTTCTATATACAAAATCATATCATCTGCAAATAGAAATAATTTCCCTTTTTCTTTTCCAGCCTGAATGCCTTTTATTTATTTTTCTTGCCTTATTTCCTTAGCTAGAACCTCCTATATGATGTTGAATAGCGATGGTGATATTGGACATTCTTACTTCTGCTCTCTGGAGGAAAGCAAGGGAATCAAATTTTAAATTAAGTAGTCAGTGTAGACTTCAATACAAAGTAGCATTTGAAGACAATTGGAGGAAATTGAGAAGCACATATGCAGCTATCTGGGGGACGGGGAATCTTCCAAGAGAAATATGTACATTTAGGAGTTATTGATATAAAAGTTCTATTTAAAACCAGAAGTCCAATGAGTTCACCAAGGGAATGAATGTGAAGAGAAAGAGAAAAAGCAAAGGATGAGCCCCGGGACACAGGGGGTTAAGAAGCCAAGGGAAAGATAAAGGAACCAGCAAGGGAGACTAAGAGTGAGAAACCAGGTAAGTAGGAGACGAGAGTACATGGTGTGCTGAAAGAGAAGTAGAGGAGGGAGTGTCAATTCTGCTAATACTTTACATCTTTTGAAGAACTGGGTTGGCTTCTTCAGCTTCTGAGAGATAGATAACATCTTGGTGCCCTTTCCTGTCAAATGAGAGTCTCCTGACCTTGGGTTCTGGGACTTGGCTTTCCACAGCTATGGAATGATGATGGACAGGCTCTGGCAGGTGTGGGTGGGTGGAGGGGAAGAACTGACAGAGCTTTCATACAGCTCCTCTCCTTGTGGTTGTGTTTGCTTAGAGGTTTGCCCTTGTCTCCACAGTTGTTTTGAGCTGCTAATCAAGTGTGCCAGATTTTCAGCTTCTGGTTTGCAAACTCCAATTCTGTCAGTTTTATCCCATTGGAGCAAAAGTTAATTAAAGCAAGATTAAAATGTTAATAATTTTAGGGGCAATATGGCAAAAGCTTGGAATCTCTGGAGGTTGAGTAAGAAAGTTTTCATGGAAACTGAAAGCATAAGGCAGTGAAAGAAATCCATCTAAATTGTCAAGCGAGTCTAATTTCAGTATTGAATATTTGCTTTTGAGAACAATTATGATTTTTCTCATTTGAAAAGAAGTTTATGCTGTTCCATTGCTCAGTGAGTATGCAGGCTGTTAAAGTCACAAACATGGGACCAAATACGGTCCAGGGATTTGGGGGATAATGTAAATTGCATCTCTCAGAGTTGTTTTCACAGCTTATACTCTGGCTAGCTGCATTATCCGTATCTCTAGTCCTGACAATAGGAACCATTCCTGGCCTATTGCAGAAACTCAAAGAGTATTTATGAAACAGGAAAATGAAAAGACCAGCCATCTTGAGTTCATGGTTCTTCTTTGACTTCCTGTTCAACATTGCTTTAATATTGGAGTGCCAAGATTTTCCTTTGCAGATGTGTAAGAAATGGAATCTGCTGCCTTTTCTAGAAAAGCTTCTCATCATGCTTCAGAGGCCAGCCTCAGCTGTCAATCTTGTCTTGCGGTCTTCTCCTGTGCGTGTCTCTGAAGGGGACTTGGGCTTCCATTCAGCCCTTGCTACACACAATCAAGATTTCATTTCTGGGGTCAACTTCTCAACAGGGCAGTGCCCTTGATGTCTACTCTCTATTGGTGTGTCCCACACAGGACCCAAGCTCACATGACATTGTTCACAATATGTCACTGCTGTCTGGGGCTTTGTGACCCAGAACATACTGTTTAAAGTAATGAGTGTGAAAGGAATGGTCTAGAACAGCCTATTTTGTGTTAAAGAAACCAAATACATGCTCCACAGTGGCAGCAGATGTGTGGAGGTTTTAAACCACTGCTCCTTTACAGAGCTGCCCATCTGCATTGGACTTGATGCTTTGAACTATGGTTGCTGCAGTCTAGTTTCCTGCAGGCATTCCTTGCTATGTGATGCTCACTTCTGATTTGTAGCTGCAGTTCTTTTTCCTGATAAATATGTGGTCCCATGCTTTGAGGGCTCTGAGCAACCTCAGGGAAAGAATCAGTCAGCTAGAGAGGAGGTGGCAACTCCACCAGCTGAGCTTTAAAAAAATGGATTAAATGAGTGAATACATGTATAATACTTTAGCATAAGTCTCAAGTTATCACTATTAGGATTATCTGAGGATTTTTTACAAATGGTCCCTCCCTGATCTCCAGGCTGGATAGCTTCCATTTAACCCTCAAGTTGCATTTTTTGGCAGCCCTCCTCCACATCCATGCTGTGTGCTCCTGGAGGCCGGCTTGTATGAACTGACTCCATCCTGCCCCCCTTCACCCCCTCATTCCCATTCCTTCTTTCTCTGGCTTTGGGTTGGGTTCAGCCAGTGAGGACCCTGGAAGGAATTCTGTAGAAGGAGGAAGGAGAGTGCATGCTATGGGCATTATTTCCTTTCTGCCTTCTAGGGTCACCTGAAGTTTGTTGGCCTTGGGCAGGAAGGTCACAGCTCCTGTTAGACAGCTTTTCCACACTGATTCTCTTTCTCCAGGTTCCTATACCTGTCCTCTCCCACGGACACTTCAGGCCTAGAGGTGGGAAGGCTCACTCTCAGCCTCAGGGTACCACAATGTCCCTTGTATCTTCCCTACATTCTGCCTGCTCTCTTGCAGAGAGTCCTTTTGTTAATCACTCCTTTAATTACTTTATTTGAGTGTTCCATCTGTTGCTGGGTAAGACTGAATAATCCATATTCCTATTGATTTTCACCATTACCAAAACAAAGCAAGGAAGCCTACATCCCTTGCCTCTTCTGCTGTTTCTGGCTATACTTCATTGGTCTCTTTTCTCCTTCAAGACTTCATTATCCTGAAACCATTTGATGGGGCAATTAGTGTGCTCGTCTCTGTGTTGAATGTGTTACCCAGCCATTTTTTAAATAAAAGTTTGGTCCAAAAGCAAAGACAGATCTCAGCAAGATTCATCAAGCAGTTTGCAGCCACCCTCTTGAGCTGTCACCATGAGGCCTCACTGAGCTCTGCTTCTGCCTGACAGTCACCTTTCTCTGAGCATGCCTTACATAGGAAGTCTTAATGCTGATAGAATCTGGCGCTGAACTTGGAGTTCAAGTGACTAATAGTTGATGCTGGAAAACACTTAGAGAACTAGATGAGAAGAATTTTAGAGTCCTAGCCAACTCTGAGGATCTCCAGAAATTTGAGAAGAGGACTTTATAGTTAGAAGACCTCTGTTTATATCCACAGCATAGACAAAGGAAGTTTGTATGTAATTGTCGTGTGTTTACTTCCCTTCACCCCACTTCTTCTCTAGACCTTCTAATACCTGACATAGTTCTAGATACACAGAATGGGCCTGGAGTCCATCAGCTTTCACCTTATTTGTTAGCTAATGCATTTTTTTTTTGCCATATAGTGAGACTTGAGCAGCCAAAATTGTCACTAGCTCACAATACATATTCCCAGGGAGTGTCTTGGGCCAGTCAGAGAACAGAGGCCATTAAAAAGATGTAATACTAAGTTATGGTGGAGTACTCATTGAAAAAGTTGAGAGGTCAAGTAAGGTAATCTAATGAGCCCTCTCAAGACCACACATGTCTTGAGAAGGCCTGAGAAGATGCTCCAGAGATCTTAGAGTTGGTTCAGAATCATCACTCTACAATATGAAACAAGCCCTCTTGATTATATTCAATGGGAATTTGAATGCATATTGTTTTCCATATCTGAATAGGCCCAGTTCTCTGTCTGCCATGACAGACAATGTACTTCCTATGCAAATAATGGCCTGTGATGAAAAGTGTTTGTCAAAAAGAAAGTTAACACTCAGGAAAATTAAAAATAATCTTTCCAATACAGTTTTTTCTCTGAGAGAGAGTTGAGACCTACCTACCTTATTTGAGATTTGGTGAGAGGTCTAGTCTTCTCAGGGGGATAAAACCTAATCTTGTATGCTACGTAGCAATATACAAATGCAAATCATTTCATCAAAGATTTTAGCCACTATGTAATAAATGGATCTTTATTTAACACGTATTAATGCTGATAGGATATTGAAGCCATGGGAATGTGTTATGCCAGTGAGGGAAAGGGCTAGAAGAGCTTATGTATTCATATGTGGATTTCTCGGACTGACTGAAACTTTTAGGCTCCTTTCTCTGATATGATTAATTCTAGAATTTTTAGCTTTTTAATGTGGTAATGCAAACATCAACAGGATCTAGGTGTGAGTGCCTCAGACGGTTCAGATTGGGCAGGAGTCTATTTCCTGTTTTGATTCCAGGTCCTTTTAGTGACAAAGCCCAGTATTTTATTAACTGTTTTCCCTAGAGCTGTCTGTAAAGATAAAGGATTTAGGAAATGTTCTATGGAAACTCTATAATTCTTGTTTTAAGACATAGCTGATGTTTCAGAGTTCATCACTCTTTAAAAATTAAATAATTTCTCCAGTTGCATGATGTAATACTTTTCACACTGAATTTATCTTTCCACTCTTTGTCTAATCCTGAAGCCTCCAAATGTTTTCTATTTTCTATCAATTTGGTTTTAAAAGCAAAAGACTTATAGTCAATTGAGACATGAGGCTCTCACTGAGTTTCTTTTCATTACCATTCATAGGATGTTAAATGGGATTTTTACTTAGTACGATCTTTTGGCTATGTTACTCTTTATAGCTATGTGCAGAGAGAATTGCCCATCTATCCCTACTCCGTGTTTCAGTCTAAAACCAGTCCTTGATCCCTGGCAAACAATTCTTTCAAATCCAAGGTTAATCCATTTTCAGTGGCCTTTGATGTGAACACTGCTAAGTGGCTTAAAAAGTGTATTTCCACTCATTCAGTCTTAGTCACCTCAGGTCAGGGTAATTTGCCTTGGAGTTCTGGTTTCCAATGAGGGTGCTGGGGACCCCAGAAGGACATGGAGCCTTTAGCAAGGCATGTAAATCCATATACTCTTCTGGCACATATTTTTTTCTGGTTTTGTAGCATACAAACATTGTTACTGATATGCTGATGTGCCTCAGCGATGTGAAGCAGCATCAGGCAGAAAAAAAAATACCTTGCACATTTATGTACTAATCTTTGAAATGCATACATTTGTTGATAAATTCATGATTTATAAAATACAAATTATCTTAAAAGAATTGCAGAATTCATAGAATCTTTTTAAGTAGAATGTATAAATCAATAAATATTAAAATTTAGAGAAAAATCATTTGTTGACATATTAGAGGAGACTTACTCCCCACAGAAGTTGGTATCTCTGCTTTGGAAGAAGGTAACAGATACTGGGTCAGCTGGAGGACCCCATATTGATGATAGGAGGAAGACAACATTCCACTCTGCAGCTCCCCAGAATTTTCCTACAATAGGTGCAGGACACAAGGATACTGCTGGTCGATTCAGCAATACCCTGAACCCAAGGATATTGATTTACTCCACCCTTTTATTATTTGCTTCTTTCCAAAATCTGGATGAGTAACTTCTGTGGGTCAAGTTAGGTATTGGCTGAGTTATCAGCATTTATTTAATAACCAGCCCATCTGTTAGTAGCTCTCCCTTGTTCATAGCCAGTCAAATTGCTCCTGACTACAAGCAATAAAATAAGATTAATGCTTTTGAAAATATACCTTGGTTACAGACTGTGACCACTTTATCATATCCACAAGTGTTAACTGTTCTCACCGTGGGGGTCCAAGTTGGCAATATATGTCACAGTACACGATGAGAGGTAAAGTGCTAACCAACTGCAATCCTTTTTATTGTTATGGAAGTATAACACTTGCTCCTTGATCTGAAAACATAACATCAGGCTGATGAGGTACGCAGAATATAGAACATAAAGAGGTTAACATCGGTGGCAACACAGAATAGGAGGTGGAGGCCATTATAGGCTGGGTTTGTTGGGAAAGGTTTTAGGTAAGAAATGGAACAATAGATAGGATTTAAAAAATGAGAAAGGAAGGTCATGGGAGTGCCTTCCTTGCTTGGCAGTGCACTCAGAATTTTACCTGTATTGTGGCACTTAATCTTCATATTAGCTCTATAAGGCAGGAAAATTGTTATCCCCCATTTTACTGATAAGAACACTGAGTGTTGGAAATTAAGTGACATTGATTCCAAGTTTACACAGATTAAAACAACTGCAGAGCGAGGGGTTGAATCCAGAACTATCTCCCAAGTGCATTAAGAAAATAGATTTTAAATATCCATCAGAAAGATAGAATTTAAATAGTTTTTTTATTTATCCAATTACACATTTTTATTTATAAGTTATATAAAAAGATAGCCAGCCAGTATGATGTATATGCAAATGTAACTCCATGCAGTCATCATGACATGGAATTCTGAAGAAAGCTTCTGTATCATTCGAGGTTCATCCAGAAAAGCAGAGCCAGCAGAACCAGGAGACCAATAGATTTATCATCTATCTTTCTATCTATTTATCTGTCATTCATCGATTATCAGTGTGTGGATTTACTATAAAGAATTGGCTTTTTTAATTGTGGGGGCTGGTTAAATAGTCCTTGTTAGACTGTCTCCACTTCTCATGCTGGATCTTGAAGTCCAAGGCAGAAAGTCAGGAAAGGAAGATCACAAGCAGGCTGGAATACCATGAGCACAGGTGAAACTCCACAAACATAAGCTAGATCCCCACAATGATGCACTGAAATCTGTGTCTGTTCCTGTTGCCTCTGCCTTTTGTAGGAAGGCATCTTGTACAAACTGAGGACCTTTGTAATAGACTTAAACAGATCTATCTGGGCCTGATGCTGCTTCACATCACTGAGGCACATCGGGCATATCAGTAACAATGTGTGTATGCTATAAAACGGCTGCTGTTTTCCTTCTACCTTCTGTCCAAAATTTCCTGAGAATCTCCCTTGTACAGCCTACTCTCTCCAGGCATGTGCAATAAAGGGGACTCTGGGAAGTGCAGTTCAGCGTACTCAAGTAGATACATCACAAAGCCATTTTGCCTTCTTTTTTTCTAAGCAGCAGAGTTCTTATTCTGATAACATTCACTGACTCTGCTGTAGGAGTAGATATACTAGCACAAAAGTAAGCTCGTTTGTGAGAGATCATTCAGTCAAGGCATTGTATATAATTAATCTTAGTAGTTGAGGGCAGAAAGAGTCAGTCATGATTTGCACAAATGAAGACTTGGCAATCTATGGAGTGGCCATTTCAATTGCTATTCTAATCACAGTAAGAATAAAGCAGAAATTATGTGACTTGTGCCATTCGATTTGGCTAACAGGTTAGGTTCCCCAAATCAGGGCACATACCCACTTAATTTTTTCCATAGAAAAGTGGATGAACATTCTTGATGACTTGTATCCCTGCTTTTGAATTAAAACATAGATTTTAAGTATTTGTCTCAAATATTCTCTTTCCTCAGAAGTCATTGACCATGCCTTTTCCCAAAACCTAGTTATAAAGAACTAAAGAATTATCATAGGCAGAAACAAGGAAGAATTTAAATTAATGTGTAAAACTGGGTATCTTAACTCAGGTACTGCACTGCAGTATGTAAATATCAAGGTAGCAAATATATAACTGGATAGTGTTTGGTGTGAGACTGCAAAGCAAAATGATGTATGTGCCACTAGAATTCTTCAGAATGATGTGTAATCCAGTTTCAGATATAGGCTAAACAAATTCATGCATTTTTGAATATTTCACAATACATTTTCTAACAAAAAATAAACCATTCATTTGATCCATCTGCAATTATTTTGGAGCACTATCTGCACAGGAGAAACTATTGCTGGAGCTGAAATAATGGGGATGAGAAAGATGTGTGGTATCTTTGGTAGGTAACTTAGTCTAATTGGGACAAATAAAACACAATCCAAGAAAAAAATAGGTTCCATGATTAGGAGTACCAGAAAAGTGCTTTTGGGTACTATGAGTGGGCAGATTCCTTTCAATTGAGAGAGGATCTATCTGAGTTGGACCTTGAAAGTTGGGTGGGCGAGGTTTTTTTTTTCCAGATGGAGTTTTGGGGAGGCACTCTATGCATTGTTTAATTTGACTTTATCTGGTTTAAAAGGCCAGGTGAAGATAGAAGATATGAAATTTTAAAAGGATACTTAACTCTTGATTTTTCAATTTATCCTTTCATTACAATGATTGGGACTTAAAGTGTTTACAATTAAAGTTAATGAACGTTTTATTGCTCATGACAGTTCACAGCAAATTAAACTCTTGCTTTCTTCTCAAAATGGGAGAAGGCCCCAGGCAACCTCTCCCTGAAGCCAGAGCTGTGCAGTGCTAGGCTCTGCAGGACACTTTGTTGGGGGTGAGATTTCAAGCAGGGATACTGCAGGGAGGGATCTGCTACAAAATGCACAAAGATTACTTGGAAGCTGAATGCTGAAAACAACCTGGTGGAGCCAAGGGAACCAAAGAGGTGTCGCTTCTGCCCTGGGGCACCTGGCGGATTCTGTGGATGTTGGCTTCATCCTGTGATTTGGCACTGGAGGAGAGGTTGAACCCTAGAGTGCCTGCCCTGACCTGACACTCCCTCCTCCTGGCCTCTGTCCCATCTCTGAGGATAAACTCTGCCCTTTAAATTTTTTTTTTTTTTTTTGTGGTTGGTAAAGATATGCAATGTGTTTTTATTGACTTTTTAGGGGGACTTTCAACAATATTGTACATATCCTGGGGTGATGTAATACAGAGTAGGGTTGGGGCCCCTCCCTCTTTTTCTGGAGCAGAGTGCTAGTCCTAGTCTGGGGGCCTGTAGCCCTGTGTCACAGTCCCATTACGGCTGTGTTTTCGGGGCTCCCCAGTCTGGCTTCAGTAGCCCCTTTCGTAAGATAGGACAGCTGCACTAGAACAAACAGTACTTACTGCATGGAGGTGTCTCCTGGGTTCTGCAAACTCCTATCCCCAGCCCCCAGTAGGAGCAGCTTAGCTGTTTATATTTCCATATTAATTTTCATTTTAAAAATGATTTCCATGACAAAAAATGTTTTAGAACACCCTATTGAATGCTCTCAAAGGGTGTTATGACTCTCAAATTCGATGCTTACATTAGTCATAAATCAACTATAGTGACTCCTAAAGCCACATCCGCCCCATCAGACCATCTGCTGGACCTTCTCAACAGAATATTAACAGGACTATTTCTCTCCACACATGGCTCTTCTTGTCCTCCATAAATAGATGCTGGCATCTTTTCTGGCTGTGAGTCCTGTATTTGTTCAGAATGAGGGCTGCATAGTAAGGAAGGGTTGGGAAAGGAGTTCCTGCCCGTGAAGAATGCACTTAGGGGCGTCAGCAGTGGTATTGAGGGAAGCGTATGTGGTGCTGGACTCAATGTAACCATGCCGAGCTAGTCGCTGTCTGTGCCCAGACCTACCTCTGGGTGCTCACTTCTGCTTCAGTCCCACATTCACAACTTCCTGATCCAGATGCCTACTGGCATATCTCTCCCACGCTTGCCATTCTCTATAGCACATCTCGCTGCAAAAAAAAAAAAAAAAAAAAAAAAAAAAAAGTATTATCTTACTTTAAAGCTGGTTCTTCTTCCTGACTTCCTGGCCAGGTTAAAGGTCTCGAACCAGCTGTAACATCTCCCTTTTTCACCTCATGTACCTGTTTGTCCAGTCCCTGGATCCCAACAAGTCTCCTTTTCATGGCTTCTTGTTCCCACCTCTCTTTTGCCTTTACCACCCATCTTGTTGAGGTTCTAATCATTGCCCCACTACCATGAACATAGAACAGATATTCCTAGCTCTATCATCCCTCCACTCCAATCCTTCAAGGAGAGGGCTTCAGACCAATGTTTCTGAAGAACCATGTAAAGTGTCAATATCTCCAGTCAAACTCCTGTGGTTCTGCATTCAATTCACAGTCTTTACATTCGGAATTTCCTCCATCCTCCTCTGACCCCAATGAGGTTTCATCTGATTTTTATGAATAAGAATTATCTTACCATCACCTTACTGAAATACTTCCCCTCCCCCAAATCAGAGTTATTTCTGCCACTGTACTGTTCAAGTTCTTGTCTCTCTGAAACCTACCCCAGCTCATCAAAAAGGACCCATGCAAGCCTTGCTTTCTGTGTGAAACCTTCCTCAACAATCCCTAGTGAATTAGACTTCTCCCTACATCTCAGCCCCATCAGGCTCTTCCATTTGTCAGTGCACAGGATACTGTCAGGTTCTGCTACCTAGTGTTTTGGGTTTGTGTGTGTGTGTGTGTGTGTGTGTGTGTGTGTGTGTGTGTGTGTGTGGTTATCTTAACACAGCATTCTCAATCACAATGTGAATGGAGGACAGGAACCTGGGAAAGGTTCTCTGGGACCCATTTCATGAGTTACCTGCCAAGTGCCCACTTTACCCCCAGAAATCTGAAAGTTAGAAAAATTAGAAAATTAAATTAGAATAATTTATTATTTTATTAATAAACTAATATATAATAAAAGTTGTAGAAATGTTGAACGATGGCAGAACCCATGCAGCAGCTGTGCTATATTTAAACTTTTACATTAATTGACCATGATAAATAGCTCCAACTGTGTTGGTTTCTTCTTTACTTTAGTAAGTGCATTTTCTGAGAAAGTTGAGATCTGTAGCTGAATGACCCATTCTGGCATCATCCTAAAACTTATCATTTTGAGTTTCTTTTTAATTGGAGTAGGAAGTTATGGATGTAATATTTTTGGTTTTTTTTAAAATAAAATTCACACTTTGCTACTGTAATATATGTTTTCCTTGGTAACTGGTGAAAACGTTTTAAGGGTCAGCCTAGAAGTAGCAGAATCAGTGGAAATACTTTTTCTAAACCTTTTTTCCTTGTGTCATTAATCACAAGAAACACACCTAGTAACCCAGACTGTCAGATTCACTCACAAAAGTTGCAATTTATCTCCAAACCATTCTTGCCCCCTGAACCTTGTAGCTGATTGGGTAATGAGTAATTACACACCTTCAGTTATTACTCTGACTTAGGATTTTTCAGCTTCTATTTTCTGTCAGTAAATGGAGCTAAACTGCATGTGTTTTGGCTTGAGTACACAATGAATCAGAATTAATGAAATGTCATATCCATTAAAGCAAACTCGGAAAATTGCATGCAAATATGGATAAGAGGGCTCTTAGTTCTAACTTTGCAGCCACAAGCAAAACCAGAGTGGTCATTTCTCATTGATCTTTCTGCACAATCTTCCCTCTCTGTGGTCATCCCCTAGGAGTTGGCCTGTTCTGAGGCAGTGGAAAAGTACCAAGGCCTCCATAAAAAATATCCTGAAGAGAATTTCAAACTACTAAGGACAGCTGTAGTCTTGACTGTGGAGTCCTGATAAGTAAGCAACAATGAGGAAGGGGCCCAGGTGGGGCTGGTCTCCAGGTGGGGGAGAACAATGAACAGTTGTTATAAGAAACAGCTAATCACAAACAACCCACAGGCACAAGACCTAAGTCCACAAGTAGCCCCAGCTGCATGGCCTCGTTCGGTATGTTCTGGTCATACCCCCAGCAAACGTGACCCTATAAAACTTTCCTCCAGCACCTGCCTCTTTGGAGACTCTTCTCTGCTGTGCTGCCCATTGCAATCTTGTAACATATTTTCATACTTTCTCTAATAAATCTGCCTTTCTTTACCTACAACTGTCTTGGTAAATTCCTTTACCACCCATGACACCAACCCCAGCTGATCATACCCAAGACATTGATGTACATCCTTCTTTTACTCAACCTCTGGGGAGCTCTCCTCTCTGTGGGGTGCTGTGTTCTGACATTGGCTCTATTATTGCCTACCATCATGATGCTGAAACTGAAGAAGGGATGACAAGCACAGGACCGCAGGCTGGCAGCAGGATTTACTAGGTTGTGTTTGAAGGGTCTGTGTGATCTGTTTCCAATGCTTAACTCATTTGCCGTGTTAACTTGTTTACTCTGCCATGTATTCTAGTGCGTTGGCCTAAACGTGAAACCAGTTTTCCATATAAACTGATGTTGGAGAGATGTCTCAGCAAAAGATAGAGAAGAGCAATGTGTTGTTCCTCTCAGCCTCTTCTGCTTTTCCAATGCCTTGTAGGTGATAATCAATGTGACAATGCCAATAGCTTGCTCAAACTACTCCTGCTGCCTGTAGTTTACTTCAAAGCCTTCAGTCTGTGTATCACAGACCTGGGTACATTTATAAATGGGTGGCAGCCCTTCAGTTCTATGGAAACTGAAAAATTACCCAAGCAACTCAATACAGAGAATCGTATGCCACCTCATCTTTGAGTAGCAGCCTCTGAATTCTTAATTTTGGCTGTACTCTGGAGGCTGGACCATCAGTGCTGTGTCATAGTGGCTAATAAATGCATGATCCTAGAAGTCTCTCAATAATACCACTAGTCAGGGACTCTTCTTTGGCTGATATGTATAATATATCTGTTGCTACTACTTTATGGCAAAAAGTAATGCATCTTCTTTTGTTTAAATGATGGATGGCTACTACTGTTGATCCTTTCTTCAGCAAATTTGTCAAGTGAGAAGTAGAGCTGCATGGTCCCGGAGAACATTAGGTCATATGCAGAGATAAGATTTCATTCCTGAACTGCTGTATGGAATATAGGAAGCCGGGAGTGGAAAACTTCATTCATAAGTTCTCAGCACATTGTAAAAAAAACTCAAACAAACAACCTTCCCATGTAGAAAAGGCTTAGCAGTTAAGTGAAGGTCACCTAGAGGCCAGCCTCTCAGGACAGGTCTTGATGCTATTCATTTCATGTTAATATGAATTCGTGACTTTTCATGCTTTTCCAAAAGTATCCAAGCTCTCAACCAGCAGGGAGACATAGAATTTGGGGGAAATGGGGATTTCCGGATCTGAAATAATTCTGGATAGCTTCCCCTCTCTCCTCCAAAGCTTCTAAGTTACCCCATTGCTCTTTTGTGACCCAATCCTCACAGGAAAAAAGGGGGGATGCCTTTTAATGTCAGAACACCTTTTAATTCTGATTCTTACTGAGAAAGGACCATGCACAAATAGAAAAGGGCAAGGGTATAGGGAGAACCCAGGAGCCTACAGGGGGAAGCATTGAGAACCAGGGCTTAACTGTGGCCCTTGGCTCATGAGAGGGTGTCAAGACCATAGGTGTTTGGGTCCCATTTGCTGTTTGACACATTTGTAAAGCAGAGACAGAGAGCAAGGTGAATGATGTGGAAATACTTTTTAGATCTTTCTGAGCAGCTTTGTCCTGAGAAATTAACCTGAGTGAACAACAGTTTATTGCTCTTTGTCACCTCAGAATCTTCCTCAACCCTCCTTATCCTGGGGGCAACTGAAGCATGAAGAAAACCTGCTGTGGAAAGGCTGAGCAGCATTCCCGGGGTGGGGGTCCTCAGGAGGAGGTGTGAGGCAGGCATGGCTGGGGCTGGGTACTGGACCAGGACCCAGCTGGCCTGGTTTCCAGTTCTGACATCATCTGCACGTGTTACCTCGGAAGATCATCACCTCCCACAAAACCTTTGTTTCACTATCTGAAAACAAAGGACAATGGATCAGGTGATCTTTAAGATTCTTCTTAGCCCTGGATCTGCTTCTATCCAGCTATTAAGCCTGTAAATTTTTCTATTGCCTGTGCTTGCCAGAAACATATGCCTCTCTCTTTTCTGCCTCTCAGCCCTTCGTGGCCTTCCTCCTGAGGCTTCCTGACTTCCCACAGCTGCCCTGCTTTGTTCCCCCACACACCAGGACACAGCAGCCGGCAGGAGCCAGAGACCAATCAGCATTTGATAAAGACAAATCTGTGCTCAGAACTGGAACAGGTGTTTAGCCAATTAGGAAACGAAACCCTCTGTTGAAGTAGTTCCGCTTCCATCTGAGGACTTTGGATTTTGCTGTTAAAATTACTAATTTCTTCAAAAATGCTTTGCAGAATCTATCAAAGCAAGGTAAGAGGTTAAGTCATTTGCTCTAGGTAACTCAGTTACAATGTGACTTCAGCACAATTACCATTCACAGATGTATAACATCACAAAATCTGAATGTTCTAGAATGGAAGGGACCTTGAGGCTGTTCTTCACACCCAGTGCAAAAATTCCTCTGCAACCTGATTACTCAGAGTGTGGTACCTGGACAGCCTCAGCGTTATCTGGGAGCATTCTAGGAATGCAGAATACCAGGCCCCACCCTAGACCTGCTGATTCAGATCTCACATTTTAATAAGACGCAAAGGTGATTCACACATACATAAAAGTGTGAGAAACACCACTCTACGATATCCCTGATCAATGAACAGCCTGTCTTAGTTTAAACACATGTAGACAGCCATGTAGTTTGCTCACATTGCAGGGTGTTCTATTTGGGGATAGCTACAAACATCACAATGCACATTGTTATAATAATAAATCTAGTGAATATTTATTGACCTTGGTCCATGTGACCTCTTCTCAAACCTCAACAAGTATATGTTGCCTCATTTAATCCTCACAACAGCCACTTGAGGTAAATACTATTTGTTTTCACTCAGTCCCCACAACAAGTATATGAGGGGCTACTCTCTTCTTTCTCCTTTTATGAATGAGAAAGCTGAGGCCAGAGAAACTGAGTGACTTGCAACAGAGCTGGGGAGTGGACTGTAAACTCTCACCTAAATGGTTTGGCTCCAGAACCCAGATATAACCGCTGTATTATATGCTCTTTATAGTGAGCAAAAGTGCTCCTTTCTATTGTTTCTGTTCATGTGTCATCTAGAAATATGAGTAAAATTCTATTTTTTCTATATGAAAACTTTAAATTATTTAAAACCAACTTTTATGATCACTCTCTTTAATATGTTCTTCATATGACTTAATTATATATCCTCACCACATTAGTCAAATCCTACTTTGTCACTAAAATGTGGCCTTCAGCATTGTATCCCAAACCTCAGCTATGTGATTTTGAGTAGGGCCAAGTTGTAAAATTATCTTCAACCTGTATTGAAACAGCATACTTTGAATAATGAGGCCCAAGTACTAATGAATACTTTCATCGTCACAGCATTGGTTGATATTGAGCTCAATGTCTTTTTCACAAAGACTGCTATTAAGCCTAGTCTCTCTAAGTCTGTATTTGTGGAGATGGTTTCTGAACTCAGGAGGGTTTGCTTAAAGCAAACCTCTCATTAGCATCTTGTGCTTCTGCCTACACCGAGCTCAAGTGATATCCCAGCACCATCTTCCAGTGTAGTGAGGGCTGTTAGCACCACCACTCTCCAGGCTAGGGCTGAGTAGGGTAAAAATTGCTATCTGTTCTTATTAAATTTCATCTTGTTAGCTGTGACTCATTATTCATACTGTCAAATCTTTTGAATTCTTGATTCTATCACTCAGCATTTTTACCAGGCGGCCCACCCTTGTGTCATCTGAAAATTCGATCAACACACATTCTGTCTTTATTAAGCAATTTGCAATTGAAAGTGCTGAATGGGCCAAAGTTGAAGGAAGTCCCTAGGATAGGACCTGCTCCCAGAGACCTCTCCTGAAGGCTGACTTCAGATTGTTAATCTGTTCTCTTGAACCAGACATTTAATCATCTTACCATTTTGTAGCTCTCCATACAGCTTCTATGTCTCCATTTCCTAAAGAGGGAGAATGATGGCCAACACCTCATTTTAAACCACCAATACCCTCCAGAGAGGTAGCCCCAAATGATTATGGTGGAGGCAGCATTTGTGTAATGGAAGGCACCTGGAATCAGTATTAGAGATAAGGTGGGCGTGAGCTCCAACTTTGCAACTTAAATTGTGTACTCTGTAGTTAGGGTAGATCAGAGAAGAAACACTAAGAGTTCTATATAATAGGGGATTTATTGTAGGGATTTGGATGTATGCAATTGTGGGAGCTGGTTACAAAGCATATGAAACACTGTTAGTTCAGTGTATATTGTTAGAGCCTAAAGCAGTAGGGCAATCAGTCAGGAAGAAAAGATGGATCTGAACTGGAGGAATACAAGGGCAAGCTAGGACTAGTGAGGATGTCCCGGAACCCACAGAATGGACTAGAATACACATCAATCTCTCATTACTTCCATGGCTCCAGTTTTGATGATGCAGGTGATCTGTAGGAAAAGCTGGCTCCTTTATCACATAGAGAAATATGCCTTTGGTCCTGAAGGGAGAGATGCAGTGGGAGCTGGAGATGCTATGGGCCTGGCTCCTGCCCCATACCAGCCAGGTGAGCCGGCAGGTCAGCAACGATGTGCATGACCTGCAACAGATGCCCTGCACTGACCTTCTGAGCACATGAATATGTCTGCTGTTTCATTCTGCCTTCCAAATCTTGTGCAGTCTGTCTCCTTTTGCTATAGTAACAGAAACTATGCAGGGAAGGGAATCTGGGAAACATAGTTTCAGTTTAGCTAAATTGATATATACCTCTTTTAAACATCCTTACCCTCCAAATGAAGATAATGGAAAAACTGTGCTTCAGCCTAATATATTGCAACCATCTCTTATACAACTAAAAACACATAATCTTTTTCCCAAAAAGTGGATACAGATTCCTTTTATTCATCTTTGGGTGATGTCTATCCTTCCTCTTGTTGAGTCACATTCCTTTTTGATATTTTATAACTTAGATTCTGAGATATAAAGTTAGCCATAGCTTATGTTACTTGGTAGGGGAATGAATAGTAGAGGAAAAAAGAAAACATTTGGTTGTTATGTACCAAATCATATTCATCTTAAAATAAGAAAAAAGTATTAATAACTATTATCATCCTTGTTTCTGCAACTGACTACATGGTTTTAGCTGCTATTTATTATTACCTTCTTCCCCTACTCATTCCATATTTCCTTTGCCTCTACAAACTACCTCAGCTGCTTGTGGTTCCTTATCAGATAGGCTGATTCAAAACTTCATTCCTAAAGGGGTTTGGGATATGAATAGTACTGCCTATATTGGATTGTTGAAAGTTTCCATTGACCTTAATTGTAGGTCCTGGAGTACTAGGAGATGCTCCAGGGATTCTCTTGAATTGCATGTAAATGCCTCCTTGCCTGTAATATGTAGTAGTAGAAACTCTATATCCTCTTAAAAGCATCAGTTATCCTAATTAGTACAGTGGCCTCCTTCTTCACTGTTGAATTATTGCCGGAGGAACCCAAAGTGCCAGTTATCTCTCAGCTTATAATTTAAGTAAACACTGTTGTACCTATTGCTGGAAGTAGTCCTCCCTTGGGAATGAAAAGGGCCAAAGTTGTGGGTAAATCAAAACTTTCTCTTGTGGAATACTAGGAGAATGACAATAGGAGAAATCACTCCCACCTTCAAAACCCTTATCTCAGGATAAGGAATAAAATGGCTAAGGAAGAAACAGGACCCCATATACTGCTTGTTGATTTAAAGCACAATGCATTCCTGGAGAAATTTCTGAGATCGGTGCCACTACCAAAGACCTGAAGGAAGTAAGATGTGATTTCTACCACATCTTTATTCAACTTGTCTATTTGGCTGGTGTAGAAGACAGACGGATCTTGGAGAATGACAGTGAAGTATCACAAAAACAATCTGATAGTGACTCCAATTGTACCTGCTGTTCCAGATGTGATTTTGTTGCTAAAGCGAATCAGCACATTCCCTGGCACCTGGTGTGCAGCTATTGACCTGCCCTTTTCTTTATGCATCTTAGTATAGACCTTTAGTAGTTGTTTGACTTTCATCCAGTAACACCAACAATATACCTTTACTGTACTACCTCAGGCAACATCAACTCTCTAGCCATTTGTTATAATCTAGTTCTCAGGCAGATCATGCTGGTTCATTACATTGCCGATATCATAGTGTTTGAACCTCATGAGTGGATATTGCAATAATCTATGATGCATTGGTAAGAAACTTTTGTACCCCAAGGATGAGAAAAATATATCACTTGCAAGATGACTTCAGGTCATTAATCTACCCCAGGGCCAGGTGGTGAATCATCTAAATACCTGGATAACACTTGGTTGCAGCCTATCTATCTCCATTTTCTCCAGGATGGTGACATCTGGTCACTCTATTTAAAACCACCACCCTTATACCAGTTACACAGTCTTGATCTATTACAGTGAGGGCCACAGTGGTGTGGTAGAAATACGTGTCGTCAACATAAGAATGAGCTAGGTTTGTACCATGGTTTTGCCACTTATGCCTAAATGTTTCCTTGGGCAGGTCAGTTTCTTCAACAAAAATCCAACTCATAGAGTCAGTATGAAGACCACATGTGATACTATGTACGATGGAGAATGAAGTTACATCTATAGAGCCCTTTTATATTCAGACACTTTATGGATTGTGTGTGTTGAGTCTATGTGCATTTTTATTACCTGTTAGCAGATGAGGAACAGAGGTTCCGCCAAGTGGATTCACTTGCCCAGACTCGCACTCTGTGGAGGTGGTAGAACAAGGATGTGAACTCAAGCCGTTTTTTTTGCAAACCAGTGTATTCTCTTCATTTGGCCTGTTCCCACTTTGCCATGGAAGAACGCAAGCCCTAAAATACCAGCAGTGTATAAATACAGGTTCTGTGCTGTTCTTTGTGAATTCATGCTCAACTTCACTGATCCTTCCTTCTCTGATTGCCTAGAAATTCTCTGTCTAGCCATCTGGGGACTCTATCTTTAAAAAGATCAGAGGGTATTTTTCTTTTATTTTTTAATTCTTATTAAAAAAAAACTTATGGTTTTATTGTATCATGAAACATTGAAATATCAGGAAAAAATCAATGTCTGGGTGATGAGGCAGCTGCTTTCTCCTTCACTTCCTTGTGTAATTAGAGCAACTTGTCAGTAGATTGTTTTTATTTTAAAAAAGGACAAATCTTTGCATTACTTAAGTCTTTCTAAGGCATGCACTAGTACAACACAAATTTCTCCCATCCTATGCAAGTAGTCTAGCATCCAAACATTATGAGCATGTCGATGGCAGCAGTGCACTGCACCCACTCCCACTGCAGCCCTGCTCATTTGTGTATGATATTTGGAGCAACTGGAGGAGTGTGAATAGTACTGACAAGAGGCAGGAGGAGGAAACCTCATGAGTGCCTGGCTGAGAGGAGGTCAGCCCATGCTGTGCAGGGCAAGCCTGAACATGTCATTGGTGCAATCCCACACCTCTTTGATGTTCTTTAACAGGAACATCTGGTGGAACCCTATGATGGAGTCTTCATCTGCCTTAAGCTGACCTACCACCATGCTGAGGATGCAGCTATCTGGTATGGGCCTGTTACTGGGAAGTGCAGGAATCCTTGTTTCTTAGTCTTACTTGGAAGAAAGAATTCTGCCAAGAGAAAATTTAGCACTCCCACCTCCAAAAGAAAGATAATTTATTGAAGGAAAATAGAGAGCAGAGAGTTTATTCAGAGAGAGAGGACATTCCAAAAGATGAGGCAGAGTGGGCTGCTGAAAGAGAATGAGCCAGTAGCCTCTGAGAGTTCTGCACTCAGTTTTTATGATACCAGATTTTTTCTTGAAGTTCCCACCTCTGTCATAAGTCTCTGTGCTTTTACTTTATTTAGTTTTCCTGCTTCTGCCTTAAGTCCCCCCCTGTTTTCCCATCTAGTTCCCACCCCAGGCTTGTGGCCCTTTCCTTACTGAAGCAACCTCATCGTCTAGGGTAACACCTGAGGTTCCAGGAGATGAAGGATGCAGACACACAAAGAATGAGGTTAAGAGCAGAAATTTAATAGGCAAAAGAAAGAGAATAGCTCTCTGCTGCAGACAGGGGTCCTGGGAAAATGAGTTGCTCATCCACAGTGAAATGTGGGGATTTTTATACATGAGCTAGTGGGGAGGCAGTGTCTGATCGACACAGGGTGCAAAAAACAAGTTAGGATCAGGTGTGCCATCTGCGTAGGGTGTGAATCTCTGGCACCCCCCACCCCAGTCTTTTATTGTGCAGGTGGGTTCTCTGAGCATCTCCATGTTGCCCAGTTCTTTCTTACTGTACACATGCTAACGAAAAAGGAAAGGCGGACCCTGATGGTGGACTTGCCTGGCCCCCAGGTAGCCCTTTTCTGTTGGTGTAGCTGCAGGCCTCCCCTTGTGCAAGCTTCCAGCTTCCTTATCTATGTTTGCAGCTTGATCTTTCAGACTGCTCTTTGTTAGAAAAGAAGTAATGTCTAGGGCTGCCTTTTTGTTAGAAGGGAAGTTCTGCTGAGGACCCTTGCCCTCACTATCTGCCTAAATAATTTCTTTCTATCTCCTTTATCATTACTATTCATTGGTGCACATGCATGGGCCCAGTGTTGGATAGGAATTCTACCGAATGGCTGCATTGCTCATTACTGCCACCCCAGGAAGGTTGTATAGCCTTCAAATCTATATGTATTGTGCCTGCATATCTCTTAGGAATTTCTCTGTTGCCTTCTTTCCGCCTAGCAGCATGTAGCTAGCTACATTCTGACTAGCTAACTGCAGAGTGAGTGATTACTGGGCATCTTAAGGAGTGTTCCTTTCTGCATAGGTATTTCTCCTCCTCTCTGCTCATATCTAGCATGCATGTTTTGGATGGTCCCTGGGGTGTGAGATTTTCCAGACCTCCCTTTTCTCAGGGGCTCTCCCTTCCTGCTTATTTCTAGCTATCTGCCTACTCTAACAGGCTGATGATCTTGCACCATGATGCTGTGCTGGATTTTCTGGACCAGAAGGGAAGGCTAGCTTTCTCCTGGAACAGCTGTCTTTCCCATGTAGGGCGTGACATGTCAATGTAAATTGCACCTACTTGGTTTGTATTGTAATCAAATAACTGGTAGCAATGTTGAATGAAGCTGGGTCCAGTCTGCTCCCAAATTGGCTTGCCTCATATTCTGGAGCATCATTGGCCTCACTGAGACCCAAGGGGCTGGCACAGTGGCAGCAGCAACACAGTGTGCTCTGTGACCACTGTCCCTTTTCCCTTGTCTTCCTTTGCCTGCTCCACTGCACTCTTGTTTTTGCTTGAAATTTTATTTTCCCATTTCGAAAATTGCCTTTCTATATATTTAGCAGAAACTATATTTAGTGTTCAAAGCACTTGAACGTATGTTCTCTCATTTGACAATCTGTGGAATGGAGGAAATTGTCTTTATTTTATACACGAGAAACTGTGGCTTGGGTAGGGTAAGAATGTATCAAAGCTTACGAGGCTGGTAAGTGGAAGAGCCTCCTCCCTCCAGCTTCAGAGCTTTTTTTGCACTCTCTCAGTGCTGCAAGAGCCTCTAAATACCTGTTATCTCTGGGAAGCCAGTTTTCTCTTTTGTCCTTTGTACCAGACATAGCTTCCTTTAGAAATATATGGGTATATTGTAACTCTCATAGAAGTTCTTTCATCATTGGGCTACAGAAGGTCCTGAAATTTCTCAGGAGAACTTAATTCCAAAATTCTGTTAGAAGGAACACCCCACCAAAAGCCAGAACCATCAAAACTGAGCAAACGTCTAGTTTATCAGGCATGTGGTCTTCTCTCAGCATATCTTATATTGACAGTAATAAAAATGTTCTCAATATTCACCAGCAGCTTACTTCATTTCAGATATTATTCAACTAGTCTTCTCTGAAACCTCCTATTAAAAAAACCCACAAAACTCTTGAAAGAAGAATGATAAATGCTTTAAAAGTCCACCATTGAGCCAATAAGAAACTTACATTCGTCATGGCCCAAAAAGTATGAAAGCGGAAGTGAGAGGGTGGGAAAATTGCAGAATGTGGGTTTTTCACTGAGGCCACCTACTGCTTCCTGGGCTGAGCTTCAGATTTTAAGGCTGGGATAAGAAGTCAATACAAAGAGTTTGTCTTATGTGGTGGGTCATATAAGACCCCATTGTGTAAAAGCCTATCACCTAAGAAGAGGTTCTAAAACACAACAGAAATCCTTACCAATTCTATTTATATTTTTTGTTTCCCCAACATTAGGTTGGACCATGTCAGAATGTTGATTCTTGACGATTATTGACCTATAAGTGTGGCAGTTTCATGTGATTTAATGTAATAGAATGTCATTGAGAATTTTCCTCTTGGCTGTATCTCCAATGCCTAGAAGAGCATCAGGTACATAGTAGGTACTGAATAAACATTTGTTGATGGGATGAATTAATAAAATCAAATTGGAAACCAATAATCAAAAAACAAGTAGAATAACTGCATATGTGAGTTAAAGTCACATTTAAACAATCCATAACAAAAGAAGAATTTATAACAAAAATGAAAGTAAATCTAAGTTTAATACCTGCTAGAAACAGAAGGAAAAAATAAGAAGCAGGGGGTGGGCTCTTGGAGTTGCCTTTAGTGAGATTTGACCAGATAACTGGGTAAACACATTGACTTCCAGGCTCCCCACTGTACTCTTCTTAGCTGTTATTTGCCAGCTTGAAATTTCTGATTTTCATTACCATCTGAATAACACAGATATTAAAAAATAAAAAAAAACTCAAGTCTTTTCAATGTTTATAACCAAATGTAATTTCCTTGAGTAATGTACAAGTTCATATTAATAACAGAAATATGGAATCTCAATTAAAAACCCTATGATGTGGAGCTTTGAAGCCCTCCTTTCAAGAGTTATCCAAGATTATGTGACGTTTCCTCACCACCCCGTCTCTCTTTCATATTTAATCAGATACTGAGATTAGAGATGCAATTTCCTTTTTGTGTCTAGGGAGGTTTATCAGAATGCTGCACACTATTGCTTCCACTCTGCTTCTCCTCATCCCCAGGTTATAGGAACAAAGTGTCTATCTTACATTTATTCACTGGAAATTATTTACTTTCTTGATTTAATGAACAAAAATACTGTGGTCACATTTTGTGTGGTGGTTAAGTTCAAAAGTCAACAAGTAAGGTGAAAATCATATATCGTTAAAACTTCACATGAAAACCTTTCTACTAACCATAAATTAAAACATGCAAAGTTTTAAATGTACAATCTTATGTAGTATTCCTGTGTACCGGATGAGAACCACTGAATTAACTAAAGACATAAATAAGTGAGAAGCATATCAGTTGATGTACAGCTATTCAAATCCTCTGTCTTTAACAAGATTATGAAATTCATGGGGTGGGTGGAGACTCCTAAAGTACTTTTTGTTTTAATGATATGCCTCTACCTATATTACACCTGCATGTATTTATTCATATTGAGGATGACATGTTGCATTTTATGTAGGAGTCAGGGCCTAACCCTAGGGCTGAGGATCATGCACCTGCATTTCTTTCTTTCCTTTTTTTTTTTATTTCCTGAGATGGAGTCTCCCTCTGATGCCCACATTTGAGTGCAGTGGCACGATCTCAGCTCACCGCAACCTCCGCCTCCTGGTTGCAAGAGATTCTCTTGCTTTGGCCTCCCAAGTAGCTGGGACTACAAGCACACGACACCATGCCTAGCTAATTTTTGTATTTTTTGTAGAGATGGGGTTTTGCCATGTTGGCCAGGCTGGTCTCAAACTCCTGACCTCAAGTGATCTGCCCACCTCGGTCTCCCAAAGTGCTGGGATTACAGGCATGAGCCACCATGCCCTGCTATGCATTTCCATTATATAAGCAAAAGAGATCACAGGGTACAAAACAGAGATTCAAGTTTTGGGCTAAATTGTTTACATACTGAACCCACACAGCCAGATTGCCTCCTTCCTAGAAAAAGCGTGGTTGTGAGAGAAGTGAATGGGCCTATTAGGTCCTGGGAGAGAGTGAGAACTTCAGCCTGTGGATGTATACCAGATCTGCTGTGAGGATGGCAGCCTACTGTAACAAAGTTCTGTTCAGCCCAGACATGCATGAGTCAGATTTTCAGCTGACCCTGGGATTGGAGTCTAGGTGCTTTAGGTAATGCCAGATCTGTTAGAGATATTTTCTTCCAGAGTTCCTCCTTGTTCTCCACTGCTTCTGGGACCGGAAGGCTAAGAAGAGACCCAGAGGTAATTTTACCATGAAGATAATGAAGCTTCAGTTTAGGGTTCTGCAATTGCACGAGTGCCTTTCAACATCTGGGGAGGAGTCTTAGCAATATGATCAAATGATCATTTATTCAAAATTTGTGACATTAAGATATTTTAAATACAGTCAGCTAAGGCCACTCTTTTTTTCTCCCCAACTTCTCCAGACAAATCCTATTAGTTCGTTTTTGGTGGAGTAGTTGTAGACATTTCTGGGATCCAGCTAAGGGGAGAGTTGCATTGGAATTACAGTGAGTTGGGGTTTTGTGATTCACACATAAGTCACTTCCTTGCAGAGATAAGTTGTAGCTGACTGTCCTGTTGCATGAATGGCTTCCAGGATGCTCTTGCCACCTGCTGAGATGACCTGCCTGGTGTTGGCAGGAGGATGTGAGGCCAGAGGCCATGCTGCCATGTGAATGTGTCTTACACAGCCCGGTACTGGATGCCGACGGGCAGTGGATGAGAAACCTGAAGAGAAAAAGGCTAAGTTATGGTTCCTTCTCTGCCTTGAAAATCATGTCATAAAATTGTTGGCATGGACAGCTGAAAATGTAGGAAACACACCAAAAAAAAGTATGTTAGGCAGTTAATTAATACAAATATCATGTCTTTATCTTCATTTTATGGTGTTTGTGGTATTTGTCAGTTTTCTAAAATTTGTGTGCTATGATATACTTTGTCTTTTCAAGTAAATATTTAGTTTTATACAAAATTTTGTTTTTGTAACTTTGCATTCATTTCTAAAAAGGGCTGTCAAAATTGTACATAAGCTTCAGGTCTCACTACAGCTGCATCTCTGCAGGCTGGACTCTTGGCCAAAGAATGTTTCCACACCATACCAAGGCTTTTCTTGCTTGCTTAGGGCATTCATCCACTGCAGGGACATGTGTCTCATGAGCTTCAGAGGTCACCAATCTTTTTTTTTTTTTTTCTAATCTTTTAAAGGCTACCTGAAATTGAGGACAGGTTGCAGTGCCCAGAGCTAGGTAGCATATGAAGTCTGGCCTCTGATCTTTGACAGTAAACTCACTTTTTGTATAGGGAAGAACAAAGAATGGCCAGTATGCAGACCATGAACCAGAAAGAGGAGGCTGCTTTCCTTCTTATTTGGGAGAAAAAAGGCAAATGAATACTTTGCTTTCATTCCTAGTTGCCCCTGGCTTGTGTGACCCAGAGGGTGGCAAAATCAGGTAGAAGCTCTTCCCCTAAACAAAGGCGATCTTCAAAGCCTTTGTTAGAGAGAAGTACTGCTAGTCTAGGAGGCAGAAGACTCAAGTTCTTATTCATTAAGGTACTTCTGCCTCCCTGTGATTTACATTCCTGTTCTGTAAAATGGGAATTTTAGTCCCTTGCTTGATTGTGTTGAAGGACGTATTACACAATGCTGGCTACAGAGCCATGGTAACGTGAAATTCACTAAGTCCGTGTAAGAGATTTGATGAGTAGAAGAAAGTATTAAGGATAAAAATCAATACTGTTATTTAGCTAAACTTTCAGAAAATATTTTCCTGGACTAGCTGTGGGCTACAATAGTGGGGTCCTGATTAATTATGGTCAGAGAGGCTCAGAAGATCGGGAGTTCTATAATAATGCAGCCTAATTCATGGGGGCCAATTTGTTCAAGCCTAGCCATGTTTGTCAGTATAATTGAAAGGAGAATGATCAGATTCCAAGTGCCCCAGCCAGTAGCAGACCCAGGGGACTGTGCTCTCGTTCTGCCTGGGGACCTCACTAGGCTGCTTGTTCCCAGGCTGGCAGGAAGACAGAAGGGAGGAAACCGTCTTTCTGGATTTTGGGCTGCCTATTAATCAACATCACTTTCCTCATTAATATAAAGGCATCCTCAGCTGCACATTTTGAGGAGATTCCAACAATTCGTTTTTCCTCTGGTTGCAGAAAAATCAGCCTTCATAATGAGGAGGAAAGCTGTGTTTTTTCACAGAGCTAAATATTAATTCTTTCAGTTTGTCATTTACATATCCCTCAAATTAGGTTTACTTTTTCGATTTACATGACTGAAGCCCCACAGCTAGAAGATATACAATTAACACTCTTTCTCTGGACAGGGTCAGAGTGCCTGCTTGGTGGGCTCAGGTTTCTCTGAAGACAGTAGCTGAAGGTATATGAGAAACGGAAATTTAATTGGCATAACTAGGAGGATCTCCTTGAAGGCTGAGAAGATTCTCCTCTGCCAGTTGTTTCCACACAAACAACGTTGGCCAGAGAGTGATTCCGCTTTCATGTCTCTTCCCTTCACAGAGGGGAAGCGCCAGCCACTGCCTGTGTGCCTTTAGGGACAGGCTCTACTCTTCTCTGCCAGGATCGAGGAGTCCAGTGGCCACTTGGGAGGTATTGTCTCTTTGCCAGAGCTAGTGGTCTGCATGTGTCAACTAGATCTTCACCAAGGTTTATAGATGCTTTGCTCAAAAACTTGCCTTGGTGTTAAAACAGATGGACTGGGCAGGGCGCGGTGGCTCACGCCTGTAATCCCAGCACTTTGGGAAGCCGAGGTGGGTGGATCACGAGGTCAGGAGATCGAGACCGTCCTGGCTGACACAGTGAAACCCCGTCTCTACTAAAAATACAAAAAATTTGCCAGGCGTGGCAGCAGGTGCCTGTAGTCCCAGCTACTTGGGAGGCTGAGGCAGGAGAATGGCATGAATCCGGGAGGCGGAGCTTGCAGTGAGTCACGATCGTGCCACTGCACTCCAGCCTGAGCGACAGAGTGAGACTCTGTCTCAAAAAACAAACAAAAAAAGCAGAT
The DNA here is from genome assembly GCF_003255815.1 of Theropithecus gelada. Lineage (NCBI taxonomy): Eukaryota > Metazoa > Chordata > Mammalia > Primates > Cercopithecidae > Theropithecus > Theropithecus gelada. The sequence continues at coordinate 41,661,386 of NC_037681.1, forward strand.
GGACTGAGTACTTTCTTCTGCAAGAAGCCTGTATGGATGTCCCAATACCTCTTCTCTTCCTCCGCCTTTTCCTCGCTCCCACTATTCCCTCCTTCCCTCCATTACCTCCTCCCCTTCTTCCCCTCCCTTCCTATCTCCTTTCTTCTCTCCTTCCCTCCCTCTCTTCCTCCCTGACTCACTTCCTTCTTCCCTTCTTCTCCCTCCTAACCTCCCCCTCCCTATCTTCTTTCTTCCTTCCCTCTATTTCCTTCTTCCCTTTCTTCCCCTCCTTTCCTCCCTCTCTCCCTCCCTGTTTTCTTTCCTCCCTCTCTTCCTCTATTCCTCCCTCCCTCTCCTTTCCTCTCTTTCCCCCCTTGCCTTTCATGTCTAGTGTGTATATGCTAGACACTGCCAGATTCTGGAAATACTGTGATGACAAAGACGCAGGCTGGTGCGGGAGACAGAAACAGGCATGCTTAGGGCAGTCTGATAACCACCTCCATAGAGGAGAGGACAGGGTTCTGTGGTGCAAAGAGGAGCCAGGCCAGTGGGATGGGTCTTACCTCTGAAATCTCTCAGCACCCACTGTTGACTGTCAATACCACACATTGGATTTTCTGGTACCTCTTGCAGTATTGTTTATCTGAAAGGTGTCTGTGATTCCAGTCTTAGACAGGCCAAATTAAATATTCGCGTGCTCATTTTTCTCACCTACAAAACAGAAATAGCAAAACCTGAGTTCAGTCATGCCATGCACTTAGAATTCCAAACACAGCAAATGCCTCCTGAGCCATGAATGGTATCAAATAGGGGTTAGACTGCTATTTGACCTTTCTCTGTAAGTGACAGTTCATGTCATAGAATTACCTCTGATTCTCAGGGACTTAGAAGACCTCCTTGGAAAGCCAAGGCAAAAAAAGTTCATGGTGTTGGATTCTTCTTAAGACTGCTGAGTAGCTGGATTTCTTTTCTGAATGCCTTCTGAGGTCATTTGAGGTTAATAAGGTGGGCAGTGTCAGCTTTTCATTTTGATCAGGTGAGAAGAATCAAAGTCAAAATTTTGTATCTACACAGCTGGTAGTTCTATTATACATATTATATAATATAATTTTGGCATTTGGCTTAGTGCTTAATCTATGTTTTCTCAGTTAAAAAGAGAATGTCTTGGTGGCAAAGAGTGCTGAGTCTAAGGTCAGATAGAGCCTCATTCAAGTCCTGATATTAAAATGTACCATCTGAATAAACTTGAGCAAGTCACTTCATTTCTCTAAAGCTCAGTCTCCGTTTCCTCTCTCTCAAGTACAGACAATTGTACTACTACCTTAGAGAAATATTGTGATTTCTAAGTGCTCTTGTCAGGCCTTAAATATGCAATAATTATTTATTATTACAGAATACCAAATGTAGGCATGCTGTGCACATGTGAATCAAAGCATATGCCTGTGGTTTTCATGTACATTAGACAAAGCTTCCTGGCACACTTCACCTCACAGAGGACAACTTCGAGGTACGTTAATTGGTGTGGTGGCTGCTTGTAAAAGACACTCAAAGGGCTGTCTCTTCAGCCCTCTTCTCTAATAATTGTCTCTCCTCATCCTTAATGTGGCCATATGAAAGTCACTATGCCGATAGACTGATTCTGTTCCTTAGCCATAGCTTATTGGCTCAAGGTTCAGACTTGGGAGCCAGGGAGTTGGGTCAGATTCTTTCTTTGTCCTGTATCAGCAAAAACCATAGTTCAGGAGACGTTAGAGTAGCCGTTCTTCCTGCCATGTGGACCTGAGAAGCACAAGAGTTTGGTCTGGAGAGAGAGAGAGAAAGAGGAAGGAAGGAAGGGAGGGAGGGAGACGAAAAAGGGGGAAAGGGAGGGAAGGAGGGAGAAAGGGGAGAGAGAGGGAGGAAAGAAGAAAGAAAGAAAGGATGGAAGTGAGGAAGAGATGTGTAGTGGATGTGCAGAGAGGAGTGGGAATATGAGCTGGGAAATGAATCCCAGGTTATATCTTGTTCCATTTATTCCTGAGATCTAGTCATATTCCAGTTTCCATGCTTTTTAAGATTATCCAGCTGCATTTTAATAATTCATCTGTACTTTTACTTAAGCTATGGAGAGTTGGATTTTCTAAGTAATACCTTCTTCCACACGTATTACAGCAGGGAGAGTGCCTAGCACAGATGTCTAGCTGGTGTTAACGGATGATAGACACTACACCCACCTGGTCTTTCTAAATAGTTGGTCATCATCATTATAATGACATTAGAGAGTTGCATACATGAGTTTAAAAATTACTTTGTATTTTATTGTTCTTTCTCTGAGTTAGTTCCCTCTGAATGAAAAATAAAATAAAATAAAATAAAATAAAATAAAATAAAGAAAGGTAACATGTTCTTAGTCCAGAGGTAGTCAGAACTAGCCCTGTCATATGAATAAGAGAAAATCTGGAATGAGGTTGTAGCTGCAGAAATTGGCAGTTTCTAACCCTGGGTCCCAGGAGATTAACAGATCAGGAGCACAAAAGGAAAAGTTCAGTAGAGCAGAGTTTCTAAGGGGCTTGCCTGCCCCTTCCAAGTATTGCTGGAGCCACAGTCCTGAGATGCTATGAGGGTCATTTGTCACAGGGAAGAAGATGATCCCGGAAAAAGATGTTCCAGGGTCCTGGGTTCCAAAGAACCCCCACTCTTTCCATATGCTATACCTGCAGAGCTAGAAAGCCGAGATCCATCTCTCCTCTGGGGTGGTGGGATAAGAAAGCTGGTAGGAACATGGACTCCAGAGACAGCTGGAAACTCCCTGAGTTCCAATCCTGGCTCTTATGTGTGATTTTGGGCAAGTTACCTGATCCCTTTGCCTTTCAGTTTCTTTATCTGTAAGATATGGATAAGATTATTTTCCTACTAAGGTCTAGGAGATGATTAAATGGGTTAATATATGAGTGTTTGGTACCTAGTAAGTACCATACGAATATTAGCATTATTGTTCCTGCTGCTGTTAGTATTACTAACAACAGCAGCCCTGGGAGCTCACAATCCACAAGGAGGCAGCACTGAGAGTCCTAAAAGCTAACCAATACAGGCAGTTCAGAAAGAAAGGCATTCACAATGAGGAATATGGAAATTGAGTAGAAGTACAGGGAAGACCTCCTCGTCTTGAAATCTCTTGCTTGGAGGGAGCCTTAGTTTTCCTTTTGTCCAATAGCTAATGAGACTTATGAATCTCGTTTATAATATTCCTGTCACACAATTGTCCAACACATCTTTGCACACTTCAGTGAGGAACTTGTTTTTTCAGGTTAAAGATACCTTATTAAATGGTTTTGCCAGGTAACCAGTCAAAGAAGCTGGGGAACTAGAAGTCAATCTTTACTCTTCCTTCTGTCTTATAGCATTTCTTTGCCCCTCATCATTTACTAAGTCTTATTAGTTCTCCCCACCTACACCCTAAATGCAAGATAACTTGTACTTCCTGAAAGGACATGGTTCATAAAGACTATACATAGCTGAAAACTTGCACAAGTTAAGACTAAACCTCTAAAAGGTAGCGATGTTTATTTGCCAGCTAACATGTCACTGGCATCTGGTTAGAGTATGAACAAAGCTTCAATGCATTCGACCTAATAGTTTAGAAAAGAACTATGTCAATGCATTTTGCATGCAGGGAGTCACATGATTTCAAATTGTCTGTACGAAACAAAACCTTGTTAATATTTTATCTCAATTTTTCCAAATCTATATAATTGAATGTACCTGAGATGGCTCCTGAATCTGTCCCTTCCTCTACATCACCACCTCTCCTTTACTTTACTCATCATCTCTTTGTGCATTGTTGAACCTACATTTTATGTAGTGATTACGATGTCTGTCTACATGTCTGTGTTCCCATCAGTCTATATATTGAAGAGTAGGGAACAATTTCTGTTGATATTTTTTCTCCATCTCTCTTCTTGCTTGGAAATGAGTACTCACATTCACACACACACACACACACACACACACACACAGAGTATCTGAAAGTATTTTTAATTTTATTTTTATTTATTATTTTTATTTTTTGAGATGGAGTTTCACTCTTGTTGCCCCAGCTGGAGTGTAGTGGCATGATTTTGGCTCACTGCAAGCTCTGCCTCCCGGGTTCAAGTGATTCTTCCACCTCAGCTTCCCGAATAGCTGGGACTACAGGCACCCGCCACCATTCCCAGCTAATTTTTTTGTATTTTTAGTAGAGAGGAGGTTCCATCATGTTGGCGAGGCTGGTCTCAAACTCCTGACTTCAGGTGATCTGCCTGCCTCGACCTCCCACATTATCAGAAAATATTACTCTCTGTACACACATTCACACACAGTATCTGAAAATATTACTTCATTCAATCTTCCCAACAATTCTAGGAGGCAGGTGGATATTATCTTCATTTTTCGAATTAATAAATGAGGCTCAGGGAGGTTAATAAAATTGTGTAAGGTCACGACATTCTCAAGTGATAGAGGCAGCATTTCAGCCCAAGCCTCTGCCTGCAAAGTCTATTTTCTACCTACCATGCCAGAACTCTGTTCTCTATATTTGCCTTGCTCATTTGAAGCTTCTCAAGGACAGAAACTATGCCTTTTCCATTTTTATTTTGGTAGCCTTTAGCATAGTAAGCCACAGCCACATACAGGCTGGCATTCACAAAAATTAATAACTGATGTGTTGGTTATTCCTGGAGAATAGTAGAACATGACCTGGAGAAATGAGGAGCGCTTAGAAGTGGAGCAATTTGGCCGTACGCGGTGGCTCACGCCTGTAATCCCGGCACTTTGGAAGGCCAAGGAGGGTGGATCACGAGGTCAGGAGATTGAGACCACACTGGCTAACACGGTGAAACCCCGTCTCTACTAAAAATACAAAAAATTAGCCGGGCATGGTGGTGGGCGCCTGTAGTCCCAGCTACTCGGAGGCTGAGGCAGGAGAATGGCGTGAACCTGGGAGGCAGAGCTTGCAAGGAGCCGAGACCGCGCCACTGTACTCCAGCCTGGGCCGCAGAGTGAGACTCTGTCTCCAAAAAAAAAAAAAAAAAAGAAGTGGAGCAATTTGTTCAGAAGGGATGGTGATTAGGTATTCCTGTCTTTCGAAAATGTTACTGCCAGGGCACAGGGTTCTACCAAGCATTCTTATCATCGTTTCCCAAAATGATGTAAGCCAAAGTGAAAGTCCCTAAGACCTGGCTGTGATTTTGATGTTCACTCAGCTACTTGTTTAGTTGTTGACCTTGGTAACTGGTTTGGGGAAACTGATCAAATGGAAAGGAAGGAAACCAAACCTTGGAGGAAGGGGCCAAGCCTAGTGGATTCTTCCCCTTTTCTGTACCTCACCCACCGTGTTCAGCAAGCCTGGCACCTTTTTCCTGTTCAAAGTCACCAAGTCACTCCCACCTCAGAGCTTTTGTGCCAGCTGCTACTTATGCCTGGAAACTTCTTCCTCTTTTCTTCTCCTACCCAAATTCCTATTTGCCTTTTAGGTCTCGGCCTAAATGTCTCTTGTTTAGTGCGGTCCTTTCTGACTTGTCGGTGTAGGTTAAGAATTTTTGTTAAGCTCTTGCTGAAATAATCCTTAATACCCAGACATTAATTACATAATTGTTTGCACTAGCATTTCGTATCTCTTTTGCATATTAGACTATGAGCTACTTGAAGGAAGGGACTGTGTCTGTTTACCACTTGTCAGATCCAGAGCGCCATGTTTTGTACGTGATAGGTCCTTAATAAATATGGATCCATGGTAAATGAACAGATGGGGGATAATAGGACCATCTCCCTATTTCTCCCACTAGAAGAAAATGAAGACAGAGAACAAAAGAGGTGACTTTCACTTTCACCTGGAGAACATAATGTTTCAATAAGAGAGAAGAGATTTCATTTTCTAGATTGTTGTTTTCAGAACGTTTGTCATTTAAATTCTCATTTTATTTGCCAGTACACTTATATTACTCCAATAATGAAATTGAATGAATAAATTTTCGAGTAACCCAAGGTGACCAGGAAGCCTAGGCTGCCTGAGCTTGCTAGAGGGTGAGCAGTCTGCAGGCATCAGGACAGGCAGAACACTCTGTCTGCCTTTGAACTGGCACTTTCTCCTTCACCATTGTCTTTAAACGTCAGACGTAAGTCTGGGAATTGCCCTGGTCTTCAGTTCTGGAATGTGATGTGTTTTAAATCTTTAACAATGAAAACAACAAGGGCCTAAGTTAAAATGAAAACTCCCCTCTTTTTGTTCAACATGTTCACAAGTTTTTAGGACTTGTTCATTTTCCATCTTCTAAAACAAAAAGGGTGATTCATGCTCACAATAAAGACATTACTGGGCACCGAATATAAGGAACCAGACTAGTGTGGAGAATGACAGAGAGCCCCAAAGAGCTTTTAGACTCTCATTAGGGAGTCTGGAATGATACAGAATTTAACATGTAAATAGGCTGACCATGTTATTTATCTTCCCTGAGACACTTATGAGAGTCAAAGGAGGTGATAATTATTAATCTAGACTAACCTGTGTAAACAAGTACTGTCTGGGCTAAACCTGAACATGTGTCCATCCTTTATTTAAAAGCACTTTGCAAGAACAGTGAAATAGACAGCTCCATGTAGTGCATGACTCATTCATTGCTAACTGAATTTTACAGTTGATAATACTCTAGAAGTTCAGAGAAGGAGGCGGGTGGTATCACTGCCTAATGCTGGGTGGTTAGTGAGGGCTGTAATAAGAAGTTGTATTCTGAACTGCATTTGAGAAGATGAGCAGATAGAGAGGTAGGTAAGGAGAGCAGATACCCTCATGGGCATGAGGGGATAGAGATATTTTTCAGGATTTCATCCACTGATCTTGATTATTTAGCCCAAAGTGAAATTTGTGAAAATTATCAATATTTCACACAGAAGAAAACACTGTCTCTTTCCAGCCCTGCTTGCAGTGGAATTCTCTAGCCACACAGCAAACTCAAACCATCCAAAAATGAGCCTGGATGTGCCAGAGGCAGTGCCCAAGTGATACCTCTCTTTCTCATCCTTGCCTCTTCTTCTTTCTTTCCCTTTCCCCCTTCACTCTCCTTTCCTCTTCCTCTCCTTCCCACCCTCTTTCTACTTTCCTTCTATGGGCAATTATGCCACATACACCCATGTATACTCCATCCTGTTTCTGCCCAGGTCATGAGGACCAGGGTGACAACAACAGTAACCAGGACACACTAGACTGTCAGATATGTCATTCTAAAATAAAGAAGCGGCAACTCTCTGGGTTGGGGTGACTGATCGGCTCCTGTCCAGGGAGCATGATCTCTTCTAGGCTCCCAAAATTCCCTCAACACTATCTTGAGAAGAAAAACTCCCAATGGCTAAAGACCCAGCTGGGGCACTTCCAAAGAAAGGCACCTTCTTTGTCTCTTTCTTATCTTCGAGTCAAGGCTTAATACCCTTTTTAGAAGAGAGCCTGATCTATTTTTCAAGAGGATTTCTTTTAAGACAAACAAATTGCTGAGCATCGTTGTTCTGGTTCTGCCTGGAGAGCTCACTCGCTTGCAGCTGTGAACTGTAAGCTCTGCTCCATCAAGGCAGCTTGGAGGGAGCTGTATTGCCAGAGGGACGTGAATCCCCGGAGCCTCCAGGACCCTGCCCAGTTAATACAGGTAGAAAGGCAGGATATTTAAGTATATTAGCAGTAGGCTTTTAGTTTTTATCTTTGTGAAAAATGCTTATTTTATAAGTTAAAAGTAAAAGTAAAAGAAGTAAATGTTTAAAGTAAAAGAATGTTTCACAATTTATAAGAGGTTTTGAGTACCTTTCACAGTCACATTTGCACACTCTTTTCTTCCTCTGGGAAGTCATAGGCAACACTGTCTCTACCACCCACTTCCCTGCCTTTGGTTCTATGGATGCTGGCTTCCCAGAAGGAAGGAGGCATGCAGAGAGCATGTGCATCACTGCAAGCTGCAGGAAAGCATAGCAAGCTAGAAGGAAGGGCAGTCTATTATGAGAGAAAGAGAAAATATTGATTTTTAAACCAGAACTGTGGATGGCTGCATATTCCTTCCTGGGGAGTAGAATAGGAGGCTAGAGTTCTTCTGGAAAATTCCACCCATGGGATATTGGGTGGAATATCCCACTTATATCTGGTTAACAAGACACTTCCACTTCCGTTTCCACTGGTATCTGGTTCACAAGAAGCTCTGGGAGAGTTCAGAATCAGCTGGCCATGATCAGGCTGGGTTCCAACCTCATGTCTCTCTTCCCCTTTGCTCATTTCACTGGAGCCACATACTTTCTTCTTGCAGTGAGGGATGTTCTTTTGGGAAGGAGGCTTAGTTACAGATGTGGTCCACTTTCAGGGTTCATTATTTTACAGGGCTTGGCTGTTTTTGATCATGGGCTCATTTGCTGGCCTTTTATGTTTGTTTGTTTGTTGTTTACGTTTTAAATCAAATTTTACAATGTCACATTGCTTTATGAACCAAAGTAGTTATAAAAGGCATGATAGTAACTGATTAATAAGTTAAAACAAGTTCTCATTTAATGACTATTCTTACATTGTGTCAGCCACTGTAGAGAGACAGTGGTGGCTGTATTAGTTCATTTTCATGCTGCTGATAAAGACATACCCTAAACTGGGAACAAAAAGAGATTTAATTGGACTTACAGTTCCACATGCTGGGGAGGCCTCAGAATCATGGTGGGAGGCAGAAGGCACTTCTTATATTATATGGTGGCAGTAAGAGAAAAATGAAGAAGAAGCAAAAGCGGAAACCCCTGATAAACCCGTCAGGTCTCATGATACTTATTCATTATCATGAGAATAGCACGGGAAGGACCAGCCCCCATGATTCAATTACTTCTCCCTGGGTCCCTCCTACAACATGTGGGAATTCTGGGAGATACAATTCAAGTTGGAATTTTGTGGGGACACAGCCAAACCATATCATTCCATCGCTGGTCCCTCCAAATCTTATGTCTTTACGTTTCAAAACCAATCATGCCTTCCCAACAGTCCCCCAAAGTCTTAACTCATTTCAGCATTAACCTAAAGTCCACAGTCCAAAGTCTCATCTGAGACAAGGCAAGTCCCTTCAGCCTATGAGCCCGTAAAATCAAAAGCAAGCTAGTTACTTCCTAGATACAATGGGGGTACAGTAATGGGTAAATACAGCTGTTCCAAATGGGAGAAACTGGCCATTATAACAGGGTTACAGGGCCCAAGCAAGTCCAAAATCCAGCAGGGAAGTCAAGCTCCAAAATTTATCTCCTTTGACTCCAGGTCTCACATTCAGGTCACACTGATGCAAGAGGTGGGTTCCCACGGTTTTGGGCAGCTCTGCCAATGTGGCTTTGCAGGGTACAGCCTCCCTCCCACTGCTTTCATGGGCTGGTGTTGAGTGTCTGTGGCTTTTCCAGGCAAATGGTGCAAGCTGTCGGTGGATCTACCAATCTGGGTCTGGAGAACGGTGACCCTCTTCTCACAACTTCACTAGGCAATGCCCCAGTAGGGACTCTGTATGGGGGCTCTGACCCCACGTTTCCCTCCTGCACTGCCCTAGCAGAGGTTCTCCATGAGGGCCCTGCCTCTGCAGCAAACTTTTGCCTGTGCATCCAGGCGTTTCCATACCTCTTCTGAAATCTAGGTGGAGGTTTCCAAACCTCAATTCTTCAATTATGTGTACCGGCAGACTCAACACCATGTGGAAGCTGCCAAGGCTTGGGGTTTCCACCCTCTAAAGCCACAGCCTGAGCTCCATGTTGGCCCCTTTCAGACACAATTGGAGCAGCTGGGACACAGGCCACCAAGTCCCTAAACTGCATACAGCATGGGGACCCTGGGCGCAGCCCACAAAACCACAGACCTCCAGGCCTGTGATGAGAGGGGCTGCTCTGAAGGTCTCTGATGTGGCCTGGAGACATTCTCCCCATGGTCTTGGGGAATGACATTAGGCTCCTTGCTACATATGAAAATTTCTGCTGCTGGCTTGAATTTCACCTCAAAAAAATGGGTTTTTCTTTTCTACTGCATCATCAGGCTAAAAATTTTCTTTTAGGCTCTGTTTCCCTTTTAAAATTGAATGTTTTTAACAGCACTCATGTCACCATTTGAATGCTTTGTTGCTTCGAAATTTCTTCCTTCAGATACCCTAAATCATCTCTCTCAAATTCAAAGTTCCACAAATCTTTAAGGAAGTGGCAAAATGTCACCAATCTATTTGCTGTAAGATAACCAAGAGTCACCTTTGCTCCAGTTCCCAACAAGTTCCTCATTTCCGTCTGAGACCACCTCAGCCTGGACCTTATTGTCCATATCACTATCAGCATTTTTGTCAAAGCCATTCAACAAGTCTCTAGGGAGTTCCAAACTTTCCCACATTTTCCTGTCTTCTAAGCCCTCCAAGTCTCTAGGAGGCTCCAAACTTTTCCATGTTTTCTTGTCTTCTGAGCCCTCCAAACTGTTCCAAACTCTGCCTGTTACCCGATTCCAAAGTCAATTCCACATTTTCAGGTATCTTTTCAACAATATCCCACTCTACTGGCACCAATTTACTATATTAGTTCATTTTCATGCTGCTGATAAAGACATACACGAAACTGGGAACGAACTGAGGTTTAACTGGACTTACAGTTCCACGTGACTGGGGAGGCCTCAGAATCATGGTGGGAGGTGAAAAGCACTTCCTATATGGTGGTGGCAAGAGAAAAATGAGGAAGAAGCAAAAGCAGAAACCTCTGATAAACCCATTAGATCTTGTGAGACTTATTCACTAGCATGAGAATAACATGGGAAAGACTGGCCTCCATGATTCAATTACTGCCACCTGGGTCCCTCCCACAACACATGGGAATTCTGGGAGATGCAATTTAAGTTGAGATTTTGGTGGGGACACAGCCAAATCATATCAGTGGCTTTCAGTGGAGATTATGCATTGGAATGTCCTGGGGAGCTTCTAATAAATACCTTACCCACTCAAAGCAATCTGTAGATTAAACATAATCCCCATTAAAATCCAAGTGGCATTTTTTTCAGAAATAGAAAAATTCATCTTAAAATAAATACGGATTCAAAGGACCCTGAATAGACAACAAAATATTTAAAAAGAACAAAGCTAGAGGTGTCACACTCTTTAATTTTAAAATTTATTACAAGCTACGGTAATCAAAAAAATCAGTATGGTACTAGAATAAAGATAGACATAGACCAGTAGAATAGAATAGAGAGTCCATAAATAAATCCTGGTTTATATGATCAAATAATCTTTGCCAAAACTGCCAAGATCATGCAAAGGGAAAAGAGATTTTCAACAAATGGTGTTGGGAAAACTAGATATCCACATGCCAAAGAATGACATTCTTATCACATGTACAAAAATTAACTCAAACTGGATTAAAAACTTAAACGTGAGACCAAAAACTATAAATCTTCTAGAAGAAAACATAGGGGAAAATCTTCACGACAATGAGTATGACAATGAATTTTTGGATATGACATCAAAAACACAGGTAACAAAAGTAAAAATAGACAAATGGGACTACATCAAACTTAAAAACTTCTGTGCATCAAAGAACATGACCAGTGGAGTGAAAAGGCAACCACAGATTGGGAGAACATATTTTCAAATCTGATAAAGGGTTAATATGCAGAATACATAAAGAAATCTTACAATTCAACAATAAAAAAACAAGTAACACAACTAAAATATGGGCAAAGACCTTGAATAGACATTTGTCCAAAGATAATGTACAAATGGCCAATAAGCATGAAAAGATGCTCAACATCACCAATCATTAGAGAAATACAAATGAAAACCACAGTGAGACACCTCTCACACCCATTAGGATGGCTACTAGCACCAAAACAGAAAATAAGAAGTATTGGCAAGGATATGGAGAAATTAGAACCTTTATACGCTATTGGTAGAAGTACAAAATGGTGCAGCTTCTGTGGAAAACAGTATGATGATTGCTCCAAAAATTAAACATAGAATTACCGTATGATCTAGTAATCCCATTCTGGGAATATAGCCAAAGTAATAGAAAGCGAGATCTTGAAAAGACATTTGCACATCCATGTTTATAGCAGCATTATTCAAAGTAGACAAGGGGTGGAACCATCCCAAATGTCCACTGACAGATGAATGAACAAAGACAATATAGCATATAACTATAATGGAATATTATTTAGCTTACTAAAGGAAAGAAATTCTGTCACATGGTATACAACATGGATGAACCTTGAGAATATTATGTTCAGTGAAATAAGACAGCCATAAATAGACAAATACTGTATGATTCCACTCATATGAGGTATCTAAAGTAGTCAAATTCATGAAGACAGACAATAGAATGGTGGTGGCTGGGGCTGGGACTAGGGGGAATGGTGTCATTGTTTAATGGGTATAGAGTTTCAGTTTTGCAAGATGAAAATGGAGGCACAACCATGTGAATATGCTTAAGATTACTGAACTGTAAACTTAAAAATTGTTCAGATGGTAAAGAAAAAATGAAGCACCCCCAAATCAAAATAAACAAAAATGCCTAGACCCCACCTCAGACCATTTGCAGCCTAGTGTTGGTATTTCCATGAAGCTCCCAGATGACTAAGATATACTGCAGGGCTGAGAAGCTCTGCAGTAAAAAGAGATGGTGAGTGGGTAAGGACTGGTTTTGCCTGTGGGGAGTTCATTCATTCTCTAGGGGGAATGTGCAGTGTATATCTAGATCATCATGTAATCAGTCCATTGTGATATGGTATGAGCCTTAGACTTACCAAGTGTCATGAAAAATCAGAAGGTAAAGAACTTCCTTGCAGTATGGGGTGAGTTTCCAGGCATTTGTGACAGGCTTTGAAGAATCAATGGGGGTTGACAGGAGGGTGAAGAGGGGATAGGGTCTCCAGCTGTAACAAAAGCATGAAGGTGGGTAAAAAAGCCTGGCATCATTAGGAAACAGAGGGGTATCTAATTTCACTTGAGTATGTACGATGTGTGTGTGTGTGTGTGTGTGTTGGGGGGGGGGTTATAATGGGAATTATAATTTCAAAGACAAGCTGATGCCAGATTGTGGAGGGTCTTGAATGTCATGCTAAGAAGATTATGTATTATTCAGTAGACAATAGGGAGTCATTGCTTTTTTAGTAGGGGAATGAGAAAAGCTAAAACATCTGGGTGATTGAAAATCCAGAGTGATAAGAGCTATGTTTGAAGAAGATATGTTTTACTCCTTTCTTAAATGACATATTCCAGCCAATACTTTAGAATTCCCTGTTTGCATTTCGTGCAGGTTTTCAACACATGCTATTTCATCTTCCTCTGCCTGGTCCAGTGCCTCTGTTTCCTCTAACTTGAAGCTCCCTAGACCCCAATTCATCCAGTTGAGCAAGTAGAATTCACTCCACCTGGGTTCCCATCCAATGGGCCAAGTCGCTTTGCAAAGTTAAAACAATCTGCCTGCAAACAACTCCCTTAAGGGAGAGGCAATTTGTATTAGAAAGATTAGTGCTGACTTTCATCCACAGCAAAACCATTTTGCTACAACACAGCCCTTTTTGTAAGCAGGAGCCCGATCCTGCCACAGAGCCGAGTGTGAATGCTGCTGATCTCCTTGGACAAGACTGCTGGGGCCTTTGGGAACAGCATGTGGCCACATGTCAGTTTGCTTCTTTGACAAGTCTCTACTCTCTTTCCCCTAGAAAGCCTGGACAATTGTATTTTGTAGAATATTTGCAAATCTGCTCCCGGACCTTGACATTTCGAAACAACTAACCTGCTTTGTTTGAGAAATACATTTAAATAAATTAATGAAACCACTGCTCTGAATGAATCCTTTCAGCCTGCTTACAGAGAAATTTTGAAAGGGCAATATTATCACTGACAAAAGCCACAGCATCTGAGCAATTTGATATCCAGAAAGCTGCGTAGGGAGGCAGAACATAATGACAGTTTTACCTATAGCAAAACCATTAAAGGTCGCTTACCAGAAGGACAGCTGAAATCGAATTTGTTTTCAAATTATAAGATTAAAGAACATTCCTTGAAGAAAGTATTATTATACAGTGTCAAAAGAAAGAGAGATTAAAATGGTTGGAAGATGCAATCACAGCTGAGATAAATCCTACTTTCTCTGTGGTTTGCACACCCTGCATTCTTTCTGGCTCAATGGATTGGGTGGGTTGGAGAAATTAGCAAGTGCTCCTCTCTCTAGACAAATCTTTCCCCCACTGAGAGTGCTTTTCCCCTCTGGTCTTACTGAAAACATACTTGCCTAACAGAGAACCCATGGGGAGGAGTGAAGGGTGTCTTTGTTAATGGTGCCCATTGGAGAGGACAACATTAAAAATTCTCTAAAATGAAGGGGGCAATTTTGAGTTTCCAAGTCATTAGGCAGGTTTATGACTTGTCCATTTGCAGAGGAGCTGATGGGACTCTCCACACAGCCATTTCACTTAAAATGGGCTCATCTTGCACATGGCTTTGTTCAGTCTTCCTCTCATGCCCAGAACTCTTCTGGTGCAGGCTGAGGCTGCCTTTGGGAGACATGAAAAAAGTCTATCCTGTCTCCTCTGCAGCACCATGTTACTTAAAATGCTATATAGCACCTCAACAAGACTATACATGATTCTTTGCAATGAGCAAGTTAAATCAAATAAAACCCTGCTCTATTACTACTGTCAATTCTACAACATGTATCATGCATAAGTTCTTCACAAATATTAGCTAAGAGTGAACCTGCACTACCTTTTTGAGGGGTAACTCCAAGGTGTTTTCTGCATTTTAAAAATATTTATTTGAATACACTCCTTGAAAACACAACTTTTTCTTTAGGCAAGACTTTCAGTAATAGACATAACTTGTTCAAAACTAGACAAAACAGAGTGGCAAGAACTAGGAAGATTATGCAACTTGACTATTTGGAACGTAATATATCATAATGTGCTATTCTGAACACACAAAAATAGAGAGCTTCTAAATATATTGTCAGACTGATCACCCAGTTCTTCCTTATTCAAAATGTCTGTTGCAGACATAAATGCCTACTCAATGGCCACTGAACATCCTTTATGCCTCCTGTCTTCCTGGACCAGACAAGTTTCCTTGCTGCCTTGTGCCCTTCTCAAATGTTAGTTCTTTATGAAACTTGCCCACACCATCTCCTTTCTCAATGCCTGTGGTGGGTAGGAGGATTATGAAGAATTGCTGGGGAGCTGGGGCAAAGTCAAGCTCTCTGGAGGCCAGAAGCTGGCTGGCACTGTCCTGTACCAGGAATGCTTGATCATCTTGCTTTTTCTTCATCCTAGATAAAAAGACCACAGCATTAGTGACAACCAAGCAGAGCTCCTTAGATGTCCCTGCTGCTGGAACCCACACTCCCAACTTTGTTTTACACCCCAGCCAGTAGGGCAAGAGCTATTGCTGTTGTGCTGTCTCTGGGAATCAGGAGGGTCTCCTTACAGAAGTCATCAACTGGCCCCTACCACACCCCAAACAAAAACAACTTAATTTGAACTAAACTTCAGTTACTCAGTTAAAAGCCAGATTTTTGATGATATCCTTGTTTCTATTCTGTTCCTTTTAACTCCCATGTTTAATTCCAATCTCACCGAAAGTGGGTCTTGAAGTTTTAGCACCTTGTTTAGGGAACATGTCCTGTTTCTCAGAGATCCCGGTGAAAAGACAGACATTTGCTATCTATGTTACTACTGTGCCTACATCCGAGGCCAGAGATCAGGCTTGATATTTTAGTATATCTTTTTATTTGTCTGAATTTAGGATCAATTAAGAAAATAGATGAAAAAATCAGAAATAATGATTAGATTAATGTCAATTTTATTAATCACTAGCCTGAATTTGAAAATGTGGATTAAATAGGCAGCTACAAATTACACCTTCGTCTATTATTTTCCAAGTCTAGACTTAGAGTCTACCCATATTATGGAGAGGCTAGACATACTATAAAGATGTTTTTAGCTGGATTTTCTGCCTCATATAACTCTATGAGGGACTTCCTAATGGTGCATCATCTGCATCATCTTTTATAGATGAATACATTCACAAGATAAGTAACTTGTCCAACAGTCATAACTGCTGCCTTCAGGAAACTTATATCCCAGTGGAAATAGGAGACAAGCTGTTAATTATAAAATTATATTGGAATACACTAGATTAAAATTTAGAAAATAGAATGAAAGAGACCTAATTAGGTCATTTAGTCATGGGTGACTTTGAAGCTAGGTCTGAGAGGTGAGAAACACCAACCATGAGAAAAGCATAAATCAAAGTAGGGAAACACCCAGCAAACTGTCTAGTTGATATAGTTTAGATATTTGTCCTCGCCCAAATCTCATTTTGATTGTAATCTCCAGTGCTGGAGGTGGGGCCTGGTGGGAGGTGTTTGGATCATGAGGGCGGATCTCTCATGGCTTGTTACTGTCTTCATGATGGTGAGTTCTCACAAGATTTGGTCATTTAAAAAAGTGTGTGGCACCTCCCTTTATTCTCTTTCTCTTGCTTCTGCTTTCGCCATGCAATGTGCCTGCTCCCTCTTAGCCTCCCACCATGATTGTAAGCTTCCTGAGGCCTCCCTAGAAGCTGAGCAGATGCCAGCACCATGATTTTTGTAAAGCCTGCAAAACTGTGAGCCAATTAAACCTCTTTTCTTGATAAATTACCCTGTCTCAATTATTTCTTTATAGCAATGCAAGAATATAACACACTAATGCACAGCAGTTATTTAATAAATGCTAGTATCCTCTCCTTTGTCAACCTCTTGTTATAGAAACCTGACATGTATATCAGCCAAAGGTTTTAAAATCATGGTGAAGGAAACTGTATCTCTAATACTGAAAAAATAAGTGATGAAAATCAGAGGAGGCCTTACCTTGAACTAGAGAACCTGCCTTATTAGAAAAGAGCAAATGTGATTGCAGTTCCAGGAAACTAGGGAATACGTTGGCTGTTATCCAAATGGGAAAGACCACCACCCAGCCCCTCCCAACAAAAGCCTGATCTGGCAGTATGACAGGAATGCATCTGGGATATGATGGTGTCCACCATCATATCCATAAGACTCGAGATGAATAAACCAATGGACTTGGCTAATCACATTCCTTAGAAAAATGTAGATATTTGTTCTACAACCAGTTTAAGGATCCTGACTCCTTATAATAATTTTGATGGATGGATGAATAGATGGATGGATGGTTGGATGGATGGCCTGTCTCTATGACATCTTTAAGTGATTCCAATCATCACCTTACTATTGAGGACCAGCCAATTCATTCTGACAGAAGCTAGGTTTAGAGTTTAATAATACATTTTCCAGCACTCAGACAGGGGACCTATTAGGCTAGTAATGGAAGCTGCACTTTCCGGCCAGCTATTTGTGGCAAAATGACTGTTCAATATATTTTGCAGCTCCTTGATAATCCATCCAGTGAATCTTCTATATTCTGTAGAGGACCTGGGAAATACTCCAGGAAACAAGGAAAAAGCTAAGATGATATTACAACAAGTTACAAAAAGGGCAGATCCCTTTTATATGTTTTATGTGTTGGGATTATGCCTAAGAATTCATTTAAGCAAAATGGTTTATTGCTAACTCATGGGTCCAAAGTAAGTTAGTTTGGAGATTCTCCTTTTTAATGTAGCTCCTTCGAAAAGTGACAATAACCTCCATAATTAAGGGAACTTTGAGAAGCTAGATTGTTTTAAGAATGTCCTCAATAAATACATAAGAAATACGAACATGATATTTTGGTAAGTAAATACAAAATTTTAGAATAAGATAAAAATAAGCCAGCGATTTTATATACTTCCCCTGTCATCTTATTTATGCAATGGGACCAAATCACTTCGAATTATATGAGGATCCATTTTCTCTTTCATAAAATAGAGATTTGCGAGAGAAAGGCCTAAGAGTTTTAGAGGACAGCCAACTAAATGTGAGCTCTTTGTTTAATATATGAAATGGAAAATTCAATGAGTCCTAGGATGAATCAGTAGAAGTATATATTTCAAGTTAAAGGAGGTGAGGTCACTATAACAGTAATCACATTTTGAGAAGAACATTCACAACCTAGAATATTCCCAATAAAAAGCTTTAAAATATCAAGGAATATAAAAACTGTGACATATAAGAAAATGTTTATGAGCCTAGAGATTTTAGGACTGTAATAGGGAAGATTGAGAGGCCGGGTATGGTGGCTCACACCTGTCATCCCAGCACTTTGGGAGGCCAAGGCAGGTGGATCACCTGAGGTTGGGAGTTCAAGACCAGCCTGACCAACATGGAGAAACCCTGTCTCTACTAAAAGTACAAAATTAGCCGGGTATGGTGGCCCATGCCTGTAATCCCAGCTATTTGGGAGGCCAAGACAGAAGAACCACTTGAACCCAGGAGGCGAATGTTGCAGCGAGCCGAGATCATGCCATTGAACTCCAGCCTGGGCGACAAGAGTGAAACTCCATCTCAAAAAAAAAAAAAAAAAAAAAAAAAAAAAAAAAAGACAGACAAAAAAGGGAAGATTTAGAGAAAAATGTGATTATTTAGACTCTATCTGAAGTGAGCAGACTAAGGAATAGGATGAAAATGAGAAGGAATAAAACTTCAGGTGCAAAGGACCTTCCCATGAATGGAACTGTGTGAGCTTCCTTTTTGGGCAAAAGGCAGCCACAGGAAATCTTAAGCATAGTGTAAAGAATCATGGCAATTGGTAAGAGGTTGAACTGCCAACTGGACCTCAACATGCCAGTGCAAGTTCACTGCTGGGCTTGTTCTTAAGAATCATCTAAACGAGGTTGTTTAAAAAATAGGAATTCAAGGTGGGCCCAGACAGTCAAGGCCAAAGCGATATGTGCCTTTATGCTGGCTGAGTCGGTGCCATGATCCGACATGGAATAGCAGGGGCCAGGTGGAGTGAGGAGGTGTTGACGCAAGAGGAGATGAGGGTGGAGGTGGAGGCAGCCCGATGTTGGAGTCCAACTGGGGTAAGAAGGAAACCTGAGCAGGAAAATGTGGCACAGTAGTGTGGGGTGTCAGAGCCCAAGCAGGGTGAAGAGCAATGCTGGGGGCAGTGATGGCAGTCTGGCATGTGTGTTAGAGCCTGAACAGGGTGAGGAAAGCATCTTTGCAGCCTGGCAGTGGGTATTAGAGCCCGGCTGGGTGAGAAGTGTGTTCCCAAAGGGCAGAGCAGAGGCAGTGCAGAAGGGATGATGAGAAGGGTGTCTTTGCAGGGGAGCAGCAACTGTGGCAGCCCAGTGTGAGGTGTTGAAGCCTAAGAGAGGTGGAAGGAGCTTCCGCAGTGGGGGCTGGGGATGGCAGCATAACAAGCAGGAGTGTGTGGTGGGAGCTGGGAATATGAAGAAAAATAAGGTTAGGGCTCAGGCTTAGAAAAGTTGATAGTCTTGAGAAAGAGATGGCACATGAAAGGGATGTCAGGATAAACAAGGTGCTATAATGCACCATGTCAAGAGGCAGTGAGAAAAAAATAGGGACCCAAACTCTTATCTAAGCACAGGTGACAGAGTATTCAACAAAAAGCCCAAATATTACAAAAAAAAAAAAAAAAAGAAAAAAAAGGGGGGGGGGGGGCAGTGACCAGCAACAGGGTATTGATTACATACTGAGGGGATTTTCCAAATAAGTAAGTACATGTGGGATTATGGGAGTCGTGCTTCTCACTATTGGTAAAGAAAATTAGAAATGTAAAAAGGAAACAAACAAATAAACAAACTAGAATTGACTCAGGAGTGTTGAATTGTAATTGGAGTTTGACATGTGAATTCATAGTTGTCAATCTGTAGATATATTGATACATATAAGTAGGTATAGAAATTAATATACATCCCTGTATGTATGATACAGACACAAACACACATACATTTCTTACCGCTGAGAAGAAGTGGTAGCAGTGATACCTCAATAACAATGAACACACCTATACTGATATCTTGATATCTAAACATCATTCTTCGCTAAAAGGAACCATGGCTCCTCGGAGAAATAGCTGATTCTAGGGCTGAGACAGGAAAGTACTAGATGAGCTAAAACATATTTTTGTACCAGAAAATAAGGAGGTGCTCAGTGAATGATGAAACATATCAAAAGGACACAGGACCCAGCTTAAACTGGCAAAGCTCAAATGGTGTCACATGATTAAATAATTAGTAACAAATCAATGTTAGCTCCCTTATTATTATAGTTGTACTTTTGTTGTAGAGAAGGTCTTCATCTGTAGAAAATGTACACTGAAGTATTACAGGAGTAATGGGGCTTTATGTTGTCAATTTAGTCTCAAATTATCTTGAGTAGATAACATGAGGATGGAGGAGTGGGGAATAATGCTTTTAATAGTCTTGGAACTATTTTGTATATTTGAAATCATTTCAAAGTTTAAAAAAGATATTCCTAGACCTCATTATAGACCTATGGAAGAATATTAATTTATGAAAGTGAGGCACAAGGATTTGTATGCTAAAGAGTTCATGTCATTCCTTGCTAGGTTTGGAAACCACTGGGCAAAATCACTGCTTTGCAGACTTTAGTGTGCATACGTTACATGGAAATCTTGTTAAAATTCAGATTCTAATTCAGTTGTTTTGTAGCAGGATTTAATTTTCTGCATTTCTAACAAGCCCCAAGGCAACGCCAATGCTGTTGATCTGCAGACTAAACTTTGAGTAAAAAACTAGATGATCTTTGAGAACATACTCCACTTGACAAATGATGAGAACAGTATTCTCCTTCCAGTCTTTGTAGAATTCATGGCACTAGAATTCATACATTTAAATGTTCCTTCATGACTAGCCTGTAAAATAAACTGGCAATGGGCTTCATATTTGTGGATGATCTTGCCCCTTATAACAAAAGGAGAGGTTTGCCCCTGGAGAACATTCTGTCAGGCTCTGGGCACGACAATAAGAATTTTTGTTTTTTGCCAATATGACCAAAATCTAAGCAATGACACTTTATTATTATTTTTTCTTTTTTTTTGTTTGTTTGTTTTTCTTTTTTAAATTATACTTTATGTTCTAGGGTACATGTGCACAATGTGCAGGTTTGTTACATATGTATACATGTGCCATGTTGGTGTGCTGCACCCATTAACTCGTCATTTATATTAGGTATATCTCCTAATGCTATCCCTCCCCACTGCTCCCACCCCAGGAGAGGTTCCAGTGTGTGATATTCCCCTTCCTGGCAATGACACTTTATTAAAGGTCTACAGAGGCCTTAAGAAAATGAAAAGTTCTTTGGGGTGACATATCACACTCTCTTAGATCATCGTTTTCTTAGAGTTGAAACTGAACTAAAATCAAAAAGATTTTTTTTTCCCCCTCAAAGCACAGGTGGAAAAAGCCTAAGAAGTCAATGTCAAAGATAATCATCTCAGCTACTTGGTGAATATCTAGCTCTTCCTTATGCCTCGGTCAAATCCCAACAGAGTGATTCCTTTATCATCTTTGTATGGAGAAATAATCATGATTACTGAGTGCCAGACCTGAGCCTGGCAATGGATTAGGTCCATTAAGTTGGTTTAATCCTGTATGTCTATTTTTTTCCATTAAAAATAGGTCACTTTTGTCATTATCTTCCTGAGTATCATTCTATGTTCATAACTGTTTTTTTCTTCATCTAGATGTACTTATAAAATCATATATGGTAATGTTTATCTGTGTTTTACAGTGTACATAAATGCTATCATAACGTACCTTTCCTTTTGCAACACTTGTGGTTAGGTTTTAAGATCTACATAGACAGATAGACAGATAGATTGAAGAAGTATTTTCTTCTATAAACACAATACATTTGGTTTATGGGCCATTAGTTTTTCTTCAATGTTTTCTGTCGAAGCAATGCTATGATAAGCATCTTTTTATATGCTTCTTACTTCGTTTGTGCAAGAGGTTCTCTGGGGCGTGTAAATAGAAACCAAATTGTAGGATCATAGGGTGTATGCATTGCCAAATTTGCTAGATGATGTCAAATGCCCTTGCATAGTGGTTCTACCTATTTACTCTCCCTCTGAGAGTATAAGAGGGTCCCTGGATCCCCATATCTTTGCAAAGTATCGTTAATCTCATAGGGTTAATGATGTAATGTTCTTGGAACTGTGTCTGACACTTAATCTATGCATATCCCTACGACTCTTCTACAACAACTGCAATAACAGCTCCTATTACTATTACTCTAAAATCACTACTATTTACTTATTAGAGTATGCCCCAGCCTGGAATGAGTGCTCAGTAAATATCTTTTGAATGAATAGATGCCCAATCCCCAGCCATTGTATAAAGTAACATTATGAAGAAAATGAGGCTCCCAGAGGAAACTTGCTTGCCCAAGGTTGCCAGTGATGGAACTGGGCCTGGGACTCAGCCCTATTTCTCTCTAGTGTGAATTCAATTTCCATTATATTCCATTTCCCACATCACTTCAAGTAACAGTGAGTTTTTATGCCATCCTCTCCTCTATAAAAATTTTGGAAGATTAAAATCTGTAATAAACAACAGAAGAAGAATTATTTAAAGATGCTGGTGAAGAGGATGGTTACTAGTTACATCCAGAGGCCTTGTTTAAAGGGTAGCTTGTATGTATTACCCTGCTCCCCTCTCTCCCCTTAGCCAAGGAAGCCTTGTCTCCCGGGAGGGGACTTCACAGCCTCAGAATGTGCAAACAGAAGTCTGCAGCTGAAACCAAAGTGCCATGTCCCCCAGGCTGCCCAGGGGCACATTTCTTTCCTACCTCCTGTGTAAGCTGTGCCTGCTGCAGTGGCCTCCCTGGGGCAGGCACTGCCTCATCTGACAGGCCATAATTTGGGTCATTACACTCTCCCATGGGCAGTAATGACATTTTTTCTTTTCTAGACATGACCTCTGCACAGCTGCCTCATGGGAGGGAGAGTTGATTACTCCTCCACTGGGGCTCCTGTCTTGCAGAAGCTGGCTTCTGAAGGCCACTGCCTTAGTCTGTGGAGCTGCCTGTTTTGTGGCTCTTATCTTCTCGGAGAGGCTCTGCACCGAGGAAGGGATATCTCTTAAAAGGGTCACGCCCTAAAGGCTGTGACTTGAGAATAGTGTGGGAATACAAGGGCCACAGGGGAAGCATTCCTGCTCAAAAACAGCTCTGCGTTTTACCCAGAGAGATGCATTTGCGTTAAATTCTGGGGAGACTTAAGCTCAGAAAAGCACCCACCTTAGAATTAAGAGAATCATCTTGCTTAGGTCAGTTTCCTTCAAGAAAATCATTTAGATGAACACTAAAGAGGAAGGAAAGCAAGTCCTCTGGGGAAGAGGAAGCCGGGGCAGAGCTACAGGGGAGTCGGAAGACAGAGCTGGTCCTGCTGCTCCTGGAGGTGCCAGGGGGTCACAGGAAGGGAGACAGGCTGGTGATGGATGCCGATAGTGCTGGCTTCCCCTTACAATGCTGTCTGAGTGCCAGCTCTTCCCAAAGAGGCATTTAGAGAGATGGTGGGATACGATGGATTAAACACACTGACCCTGGGGTCAGATAAAATGGGATCCAGTCACGTTCTGACAATTATTTCCTTAGGAACATCAGCAACCTGTCAAACCACTCTAAGCCGTTTCCTTATTTGTCAAATGAGGAAATTGCTCTCAGAGTCTTAGGGTCCTGTGCATCCCAGTGTTTTATGACTCTAAGAAGGAGCCATATTTCTATAAAACTGCCAGACCGGGCGCCGGGCTGCCCACGGCAGACACTGTCTGTCTTCTGGGCCCAGGCCCTAAGCAGCAGTTGATTCAGGGTCCTGACTGCATTCGCTCCAACTCGTTACCTGTGGCACTGGCTGTGGGGATGTCTTTGTCAGTGTGGAGTGCTACAGAAAAGTACCATAGACATGGTGGCTTATAAACAACAGAAATTTATTTCTTCCAGATCTGGAGGCTGGAAGTCTAAGGTCAGAGTGCCAGCATGGTTGGGTTCTATGGAGGGCTTTCTTCTGGTTGTATTCTCATATGGCAGAAAGAGGGCAAATTCCTTTTTTGAAGTTCATTAATCCAATTCATGAGGGTTCTACCCTCATGGCCTAATCACCATGGCCCAAAGGAGTCACCTCCTCATACTGTCACCTTAGGGGTAAAGATTTAACATGAACTTTGAAGGGGCACAAACATTCAGTCCATTGCAGGGAGTGACACCTCTGTAAGTACCAGGGATTTGGTTATTTGCCAAACTCTGATTGCGGTCTCCTCTATTTTCTTATCCCTTCTTACAAATCTAGTTTTCAAACTGCCAGCAATTGACCTTTTATTAGTAATTTAATTAATAAGTTATTTGTTTGAATTACTTTAATGTTCAAAAGTGATTGGCTAATTCTTTTTCCTAATCTAATTTCCCTGAAAGTGGGAAGCTGGGAGTAAGGGTATCTTGTGTTCCTGATTGAATCCAGTTTCTCTTCCTGAGAGTTCTTAACAGGGAGGTATTAGACTCTGAAATGACACCAGGGGATCATGTCTTCCTTTTCATAAACATCTAGCACTTAACATGAACACAGTCAGCAGAAGCCAGGACATCATATTCTCTTGAAATGTGATTTCTGAATTTTTCTCTGTCTTATTAGCTTAAGTTGCAGTACATGTTAGAGAGGAGAGAGGACATAATAGTCATGTTAAATGCCTGTTAAATTGATAAATAAACACATCGAAAGTCTAAGAAATTATTGATGACTTCATAAGTTACGTTCTGGGTTCTAAGCAGAGAAGTTGTAGTCATGAGCACTGTTTCAGCCTTGAGATGGGAGTGGAATCCTAACCCCTAGGGTTTGTAAGCAGAGATATATGGGACTGAGTGTCAGCACAATGCTGCCTGGGTGAGAAATAGGGGAGACTCTTATGCTTTTAATAGTTGGAGTCTAAAGGAGCTTGTATTATTTATGGGGCTGCTTCTCTGCCCTTTGCTTCTCCATCGAGGCAAGCCAGTGTTCGGGAATCTCTTGTTGGCTGGCACCTAAGCATCCATCTCTTGAAGACTCCTTACCAATTTAGAAACCCCACTGGCAATGTTACTGACATATAGTTTATGAGCATTTCAAGGGTTGAGAAACTACTTTCTTCCAAGAGCAGACTATGCCATTCAGCACTGCTAAGTGGCTGTAGGGGTACTAGGAGGCCACAGGTTAGGAGGAGCTGAGTGCTGCCTTGCTATAATTCCTTTGCATGCTCTTTGGAGACATCTACAGGTCTCTGTGGCTACCCCTCAGATAAACTGAAACACCTTGACCTACCCCGACTCCAGGGCCTCCGTTTTCAAAGTTGATCATCTAGATCAGGGCTTCAAATATTCCCCAGTCCTGGGAACCCTCCCCTGAGCAAGCTCCAGTTGTGTATTGAGCTTTCCCACAAGCATGTCATATTTCTCTCCCTAATATACAATAATCAAGATCTGACTACCTACCCGGGAGAATCCTAAAAGGGCTCTTCCATCCTGAGGAGTCATGAAGAAAGGACTCTTGCGGATGGTTGGCTGGAGCTAGCCTAGAGCATGAGGTCTAATGCCCCAGGGAAGAGGCAGCTCTGGGGCCTCTAGTGGTCACTGTCTCCCTCTAACACACACATGCACACGTAAGCACATGCAAACACAGACACTTACACACCAGTTGGGGTAGAGTCAGTGGGAAACACTGAACTGAATCTGTTCTCCTCTTTCATCCTTTCTCTGGTGAAACATCAACAGCAACTGCCCATCTGCCCCATCTAGGGTCTTTTGGCTGGTGAGAGGTAGCATGTGAGTTCTGTGTGAAGCTGTAGTGTGTCCTGTCTGCTCTTGGGTTTCTACTTTCTCAGTTACAGAAGTTACAAGTTTGTTCACCATTAGCAGTTAGGATTAACTCCTTCAGAATAAGTATTTTACCTTCTGCAGCTTTTATTTTGTTCTCAGCTCTATCACAATTCACAATGTGACTTGGGACAAATTGTTTGCCCCTGTAAAGTGAGGAGATTGGATAAGGCCACCACGAATTTCCTTCCTGTTTCTATAGGAACATTTCACCCTGCAGGACAATGAGCCAGAGCCTTGCATACCAGGGGCAGGCATTAGACCACAGCTACTTTGACTGTCAGACTCATCTCTAGTGCTTGTGCCACTAGTGAGATGCGCCTAATGGGGGACTTCATCCCCCACCTCACCCTGGTGTAAGTAGTTTACTGGATGGGAATTTGGGGTCCTAGAAGCCTTCATCTTAATATTTATGTACCTCCTCTGAATTGAACAGGTGTTATGAAAGGGCAAACTGAGGCTAAAAGCTACCTGGAGAAGATGCCTGGAGCAGGGTTCAAGATCAATGTAGCTTTTAGTCTCAGCTATAAACCATCTGAGCTTTGGGTAAGTCACTTGACCACCAGGCCTGTTTCCTCATCATGACAGAATGGAATTCTGAATTCCCTTTCTGTTGTAATAGTCTGACTGCACGAGTTTCCCTTACAGAAGTTTCATACCTGTTAGACCTCCTGCTGCCAGGAACTAACCTCCTGGGAGACAGGTCTTATTGTCATCCAGGCATATAGGAGGGTGTTGAGAAAACACTTGTAGTAGATGCTGGACTGTGCCATTCAAAGCTAGCTCCCTTTGTTATTGAAGAACTTATTTCCCTACATGTCAGGACTTCTGCTGGCTGATGGCCCCCCGCTGTGAGCTCTTTCAGGCATCACCCTTGGCTGCAAAAGGCTCCCTCTCCTGAGGTTACTACCTGCATCCCTGGAGGCAGACTTCATCTCATGTCTTCATCCAAAGTTTGAACAAATTGGCTAAGAAGGTGCTAGACATGCAAAGGGACTAATTTTTTTAAATTGAAATGGAGGAGGAGTATAGATCTCCAAGAACCAGAAGAGCCACATACATATGTAAGTGGATTCTGAAAGTGCTGAAGCGAGGGGAATGCAACATTAAGTTGGATGAGGGAGGATTTGTCAATATGAATGCACTCATCTGTGATACAGAATTTAACAACCTGGCAAGACCCCCAGGAGAGGGTTCTAACATGTTGTTAGGATGGCTCTGAAAAGCATGAAGAAACTGATGGCTCAAATCATGTAAGGCAGAAATACCAGAATTGCTATGGCAGAGGGTGGATCAAAAGTCTCAGAAAAACGAGCATGTAAGAATGCTATGTACTATTTAATGTGGAAAGTCCACCATCTGGTTATATTTAGTGAGAGGACACAGAAGATGCTCTGTTTCTCAAAGCAATACGAGATATACTAAAAAAAAAAAAAAAAAAAAAAAAAAGACACCAACATCTCCCAGAACCTATTGGTGGCTGTCCCTAATAAAGAACTAGTTTCACTAATAGTAATAGTCTGATAAGATCCCCCAAATAATAAAAGTAGGGTGGTAGTGCTTAACAATCAGAAGAAAAAGAGATAAAACTATGGTAATGAGGTAAGGTCAGAGAGGCAAATGAATGCTGTGTCCCAAATAGATAGAATACATGAGTCTGGGAAACAAGAGGTAAAAGAAGAAATGGCCAATTTCATCATCATCCCCAGAAAACTACTTGTTGGAATTGGAATTAGGGCTTTCTGCTCCCACAACTCTGGGCTCTGTGGATTTAGAAATTAGGTCTTGATTTCCAAAGGAGATGTGCTTGTACCAGTGGACTTGACAAGAGTTCCAATGAACATTGAGTTTCAGCTGCTACCAGGCATTGTGGGCTCTTTGTACAAAGGCACCAGGCAAGGAAAGGAGTTGCCATCAAGTTCAGGGGCAAGTGACCTTGATAATCAGGAGAAGGTAAGGCTACTGTTTTATAATGAGGATAGGGAAAATACTTTTTCCACCCTTTTGCCTAACTTTAATGGTAAATGAACAAGGATGGCAGCCACGGCCTGAGAAAGGCATGATGTCCAGAGGCTCAGACTCCTCAGAGAGGAGGGCCTGGATCATGCCACTTAGGTAGCAGAGGTGCTGATGGAGGGTAAAGCAATTGAGAATGGGTAGTAGGGATGGAGATGATTAGTATCAGTTGAGGCCTTGAGACCAGCTGTAGCAGCAGAAGCTGTAATTTGACTGACTATTGTTTCTATTATAAGTTTACCCAGGAAAAGAAGACCCCCATGAATCCTGGAGGATCTGATGTTGGAACTTTTATAAAAGGACTCTGGGTGGCACAAGAGTAGATTATAGTAGACCTAAGATTGTGCTGCTCAGATCTTACCCTTAAGGCAAGCTTATGGCTTACAGCTTACGGCCCACAGCTGTCTGCGCTATCCAGGAATTGCCCTTGGTTGTGAAGAGCCCCCTTCCTAAAAGCAGTCTTCCTCAAAGGCCAGTCATTGCAGAGGCATAAAGGCCACCCTCACCCCAACTGCAGACAATTCTGGAAGAGCATTCCAGCTCCAGGTTTCCCTGTGGGGTCAGCTGAGACTGTTGTCATTGCACTGAAGCTCAACAGTGCAAGCTGTTCCTCTGCCCAGAGCTATTTGCCTTTCTTTCCCTCTAGATATTAATCCTGAGAGCACTGCCCAAGACACTTCCTGTAGGCTGCTATCTCAGAGCCTACTCTCTGTCAATCCTGACTTGCAGGAGTACGTTTAAAATATTGAGCTTGATACAAGAATTATTATCATGATAATAAGGATTATTTATATATTAGGTGCTCAATAAATATATGTTGAAGCAGTGATGAATGTCATTGCAGGACATTTTAATATGCTCATTGCTATAATCTCCTTAATGGAGTATTCATTTAACATGTCAAGCTCTAATATTAAGCAGAATCATATAAATCCTGTCAGAAAGAAAAAAAAAAGCCTTTGAAAATCTCAGCATGATGCACTGTATCTTTTAATGGATATCCTTTGGCCTGTTCTATATTCACTTGCCCAACAATCCTTGACTATGGGCCTATCCTACATCTTTTTCTGGAGTAACCAGAGGAAAAGTTATGTAAATTGTGTACATTTTAAGAATTTGATCAAGCCAACTCTGACTAGATTAGAGGTCAGCAAACTTTTTATGTAAAGATGCAGACAGTAAATATTTTGTGCTTCAGGGGCCACATGGTCTCTGTTGTGATTACTGAACTCTGCCATGATAGGGTGAAAGTTACCATACATAATATATAAATAAAAGGGAGTTACCGTATTCAAATAAAACAGAACTTACAATAATAGGTGTTAGGTCACATTTGGCCTGCAGGTGCTATTTTGCCAATCACTAACCTATATAATATACAGAACGTAAGAAATGAGATGGCTGCTTGTCCTCCTTGGCCTGGAATTAGCTACCCTCTGTGTCATGTCCCTGGTTTCACAAATTGGCTAGTCTTCTCAATGAACAAGTATGTATTCAACCTACAGGTCCTAGGTATATAAAGGTAAACAAACATGATCCATGGCTGTTAGGGGCTAATAGAGAAGCAGAGGTGAGTCATGGTGGTACAGTTCCTTAAATATTACAAAGGATCCATGAAGAACAGAGTTCAGTGAAGACCCAGAAGAAGGGGTGACAGATTCTTCTTCCAGATTCTTTGAAAGTCATGAAATAGCATGGTGTGTCCATGGGCCCTGCACACTTGGAGGTTTGGTGATAAGGGGGGTCTGTGATAAGAGACCCAGCTGGAGGGGTAACCGGAGGTCAGAGCCATGGGCTTTATCCTCAACGCAATGGGAACAATTGAAGGGTTTTAATCAGAGAACTAGCATGGTGAGATTTGTGTTTTATAAAGGGCTCCTCCGAAAGCAGATTGCCGGATGATTGGATGGGATCAGCAAGTGACCATAGAAAACCAGAGCACTTATCATTTTCTGATGTTACAGGCAACTTACTTTTAAATTGTTTATTGTTCATTTCTATTTGTCCTTGCTAGAGTACAAACACCAGGAAGGCATAGATTCACTCTGATTCCCCAGTACTGTTTTTCAAGGGCCTGTAACAGTACTGGGCAATAGTAGGCACTTAATATGTACTTGTTGAGTGAATATAATTAGTAAATTAAAGGTTTCTTTCTTTTTTTTTCTAATGTATATTTTTAGAGACAGGGTCTCACTGTGTTGCCCAGGCTGGCCTCAAACTCCTGGGCTCAAGCAATTCTCCTCCTTAGCCTCTCAAGTATTTGGGACTACAGGAGTATGCCTATGCGCCCAGCAGTTTCTCTTCTTGTGGTAAGAAAGAAGGTAATGTAATTCCAGTTTCAGTTTTATCAAAAGGCTGGAAGCAGAAAATATCTTCAGTAAATCAATTCACAAATATTTGGACTACAAGAAAGGCTATGGAAGATCCAAAATGACATAGATTAGCACAAGCAAAGATTCAAACTGAGAAACATTACCAGTTCCACAAAGGGCAGCTCCCAAGAGCAATCCGCAAAGGAAGAACTCTAGGCTAGGAATATGGAAATCTGTATTTTTATTTCAACCCTGCCACTTATTTACTATGTGAACGTGGCCATGCATCTTCTTACTCTAGCTCCCTATGGAATGAGACTGGTTCTTACTTATCTCAGCCTAACTCAGAGGGTCTAGCCTGTAGTAGATGCTCAGAACACTTGTGTTAAGTGCCAGCTACAACAGGAGTTAGGAGTGGACTCATGGCTCACAAAGTTGAAAAGGCAAGGCTCAGAGGATGGAAGGTAAACCCAATAGGAGTAAACCATCTCCTTTCACCTTTAATGACACAAAATTATGGCCAGGGATTCCCAGCTGCACCCCATCCAATTATTTCCTGGCTCTGTGGAAATTCTTGACAAGTAGATTTTTTACTGTGGGCAGAAAAATTCAGGCCCAGCTCAGTGCTCCATCTGTAAGCCGGAGTCCTCCGAGAGAGGAGGCAGCTGCCTCCTGCTGAGGTCCGGCACCCTCACTACAAGAAATGGGCTCCAATCTTAGCCAGGCCAGCACTCCACAGACACCATGGATGATCTCAGATCCCTGAAAAACCCTGACTTTAGTGAGTTTAAGGAGTACTTCTTGAAACCAGACTATTTCCCTCATAGGAACTGCCCAGGCCCTCTCTTCAAAGCTTTTCCCTATTTAATTTTCCTCCATCTGCTTGGGTCTCTGTTCTGGAATAACACTTTATAGGCAAACTTTGCAGTGAAGGCCCTTAAAAAGGAAAGAGAGACTAAATATTTTAGAAAAGAAAGAACTCAGAAGGCAAAAATCAGAAATCTTATCCAAACTGGTAGTGAAAAAAGGGGAAATTAACTTTTCTATTTTCACGAAATCTCTTCCAAGGTTGGGCTTGACCTCGGTACAACTTGGGGGAAAGTCTTGGGCTGTTCTTCAAGAAGCCAGGCATGAGGAAGCATTACCTCTATTTTCTTTAATTCGTTTTCTTCTGGAGCGGAAACACTGGGCAGGGGAGTGAGATTCACCAGGAGAGTGGGTGCACCTTCGGGCTATCCCATGAGCATGATGTCTTGTGTTTATTACCACTGCTCAAACACTTATCATGTTGGGCACTGTAGATATATAGGTGATTTAGACAAAGACTCTGCCTGAAGGAACTCACAGTATACCAGGGAAAGGGAAGCTCAGCCAATTACAACACAATATGCCAAATGTGTGCTGTCATGGAAACCTTGACACGGTGCTATGGGAACACCAACTCTGTATGTTTCTCAACCTGCATTGAATTTTTAGACCAGGTCTGGTAAGTTGGTGGGTTTAGTGCATCAGAAATCACTCCTTTGGAAGAATAAGGAATCTGGTGGGAGAGCTCATTCTGAGGGAAGGATGATGAAGGAAGAATATGGTGAAGTTGGTCCTACTAAGAAAACCTTAGCCATGGAAGGATAATTCTGAGTACAGTCCGGTGTCTGCCACTAAAGGGTGAATGGAAGAGATGTAAGGGGGAAGTACAAACCAGACTAGATACCCACTTAAACATGTATGAATTGCTGGGGGCAGGCACATGGCTGAGGTACTCTCATTAGTATAGTGCTAGAGCTGGCTCCTACCTGCTCACCAGAGCTGACTGTGTGCATCGCTCTCCAGTGACATCACTATGGTAGCTTGAAATCAGCCATGGTGGGAATATTTACACCATAGAATTTGGCAAGCCCTATAAATCAGGACTATTTTGTCCCACGGGGAGCTGCTTATTAAACATTTGCCAGCATATGACTCTCGGAATATAATCAACAGGCTGAAAGACAAGAAGACCTTATCTCCCAAGCCATTCTACACCACAGTACAATTGGGCATGGTGAAGTTCCAATACAAGTGTTCTGAAAATGTGCATTGCAGAACACTCGTCTTGCATACTTTATGTGCTTCTTGGAGTTTATACTACATACTAGCATATTAAAAGTTCTGAGGAAGTTGCATAAAGAAAGCTGCTTAATTTTTTTAATTTAGAGCAGTGCTTCTCAGACTTCAGTGTGTATACGGTTCACTTGGGGATTTTGTTAACATTCAGGTCTGGGGTGAGACTTGAGTTTCTACATTTTTAAGAAGCTACCAAGTGATGCTGATAATGCCGGTTCAAGGACCATACTTTGAGAAGTAACAATGTAGTATTCCTTATTTAATGATGGAATCTAGCATGTTCTTGTTAATCTGTGTAACACATGTTGGCATTCTGCAGAACCTTATCCTTGGAGTATACTTTGGAAACATTTATAAAATAAGCACATGGTGGTATATGGGGTTGCGGGAGGTATAGACAGGCCCTGGTGGAGATTACAGTGTCCTCAGAGCAGGATGGAAGCTGTGGGGACCGAAGGAGCAATAATTGACCCTGGGGAGACCACAGTTTTCAGAGAGAAAGCAATGGAGCTTGGTAGAAAACACTGCCAAGACAGACGTAGAGATGGAGACCTATCCAAGGGCATAGGTAAGCCACAGTGAGACATGGCATGGGAAGCTTCCAGACAGTCTCGGTGGGAATGCTTGACAGGGAGCTGAGTTACTGCATCATGTAGATGGTGGTATAAGCAAACAAAATATTACACATTACTGTGAATATTACCTAGTTTCTGCCCATAGGGTGGTGAAGGCAGGCCAAAATGAATAAATTCTCTCAAAAAGAATTGGCAACAGTTTGTAAGGGGTGACAAGTTCTCTTTGAAGATGAGTAGAACCCCATTAAGCAAAGGTGGAGTATGAACCAGGGAAGGAGAAGGCTAGGAAGGGATGGTGTATATGGTACAGGGAATGTGTTTTCATTTCAAGGATCAGAGAAGGCAAAGGTATGCAGGGGACAGGCCAGATGGGGTGGAGCTGGGTCTCATGCACAAGCTCTTTTTTCTACCTAGTGCCTGACTCCTGTGGAACCAGAGGCAAGTGCTGTCTGGAGCACAGTGGGGAGCTTCATATTCTGCAGAAGGCCAGGCACCTGCATGAGAGGAGACGCTAAGAGGATGGGGTTGTAGGGAAAGCAATAGGAGGAAAAATTGATTCCTAAGGAAATAAACTTTTCAAAAGAAATCACCCGAAGAGTCAGGGGACTGAATTATATTTACTGATTTGACATATTAGTTTGGCCTTATTGCTAAAGACAAAATTGCCTTTTTAAGGGAGACTCACCAGTATAATAAAACTAGAGGCAGTAGAAAGGCTTTCATTGGTTTCACATGGAACATGCTATACTTTAGGCCCAACAATTCAGCGACAGCACCATCAACCCAGAGAAGGGTTGTGAGCAGAGTCCGAGATGGTCAGGAGGAAAGGAGAACGTGGGAGGTGGCGAGTGTCCACTGCAGCACTGCTCACCGCTCTAGTCTCAGGACAGCCTGCTCTGTTAAAGCACCTGGTCCTCCTTCCCGAAGACTGCAGTCCCACCCTGCGTTGTGTTTTGTTCTGTGTATGTGTGTGTGTATCTCTCCTGCTAACTGCTGAGCTTGATAAGGAAAGGGACCTCATTTTGTGAAATAAATGATATTTATGAGCTCCTGTGCTATGGTCTGAATATTTATGTCTCTCCAAAATTTGTATGTTGAAACCTAATCCCTCATGAGATGGTAGTAGGAGATAAGGCCTTTGGGAGGAGATTAGGTCATGAAGGCAGAGCCCTCATTAATGAGATTAGTGCCCTTATAAAACAGACCCCAGAGAGTTGCCTCCTCCCTTCGGCCATGTGAGGACATATTGAGAAAAAGGCTAACTATGAACTAGGAAATGGACCCTCACCACAAGTGTCTGATCTTGAACTTCCCAGCCTCCAGAACGTTGACCAATAAATTTTTGTTGTTTATTAGCCACCTAGTCCATGGCATTCTGTTATAGCAGCCTGAATGGACTAAAACAATCTGAGATTTCAAAAATGTTATCTCCTTCACTTCTCACAGCAGCTTGTCAAGGTGAGTATGACGTTCCCAAATTTACAGGAAAGGAAACCAAGTTTCAGAAAAAATAAGAGGCTTGTGAAATTCCTATAGGAAGGAGCTCTAGCTCCCAGTTCAGCGCTTGTCTGCAATACGATAGCTTTCCCTTATTCAACTCTCTATTCCCCACAGAGCTTCATGCAGACACACAGTAGGCTTGTAAGACATGACTCAGTGAGCAATATTATGTCTGTTCATCCTTCATCCAGAAATTGTTTCAGAATTGATACCAAATGACTAGAGGGATATTGAAGAAAAAGATATTGCAAACTCAGAATCTTCACAATGAACTTTACAATTTGGATTTTTACCAATTATATGTAGCTTTTACAATTACAGGCCATTCTTTCAACAACTATTTCACTAGGGTTTCACTGATAGACACGGTCTCTGCCCACAATCTAATAGCATCGAGGATCACATAACAAGCCTTGGGCACTGAGCTTAACATCTGTTTCCATTTCAAAGTCTCACCCACAATTTATCATCTGCCTCTCTGTCCATGTGAAATAAAGTCTGTACTTGTATCTTCTAAATCAAAATAAGCCTTAAAGCGCAGGTGCCATTTGAGTTTCTTCATTTATCTGTGGTCAGTTTTATTTGACCTCTTTATCTTGATGAGCTTAAGGCTATAGATTTTGGGGCAAAGAGACCGTGCCTTTGGTGAAAGCCCAGAGCAATGTGCTTTTAATAATAAATAGCTAAGATGGAGGGTGGAAATAGAAGATCAGACTCCGAGATTAAAGGGGTGAGTACTGCCAGAGTAAGCACGGGGTCAACTCAGGTGGCTGATCACTCTGGCAGTGCAGAGAAGGGATAACTACTTTAATCCGGGCATAACCAGAACATCTTCACAAAAAAGACAATATCTATGTTAAGACCTAAAGATCAAGTAGGAATGGACAGGCAGAAGTAGGAATATGTGCAAAAACTCAGAGAGAGCAGACATCACGGTGAGGAGGCAAGTGGTTCAGGACGATTGGACCTGAGAGTCTGACGGGAGGAAGTGGCAGGAAAACACCGTGCTGAGCTGTTGGATTTAATAGAGTGAGCAATGGAGAGTCAATGATGGGTTAGACAGGGAAGTGGCCTGATCAGATTTTTATTTTAGAAATATTACTCTGGCTGTGATGTGGAAATTGGTTTGTAGTTAGAGCAATTACAAGGGGGCAGGGTGACTAGAGAGGAAGCTGCTACGGTTGTCCAGGTGAAAGATTATTGTGCTAAACTGAGCAGAGGCAGTGGAGATGGCAGAGAATGGGCAGATTTGATAGTTATTTGGAAGGTATTAGCAGTAGAATTTGGCGAATAATGGTTGTAGGGATGGAGACATGGTCAAAGATGACTCAAGGCTGGTTGGCTTGAATCACAAAGAACCCAAGGTGATGTCATTCTCTGAGAGGGGAAGGTACAGGGAAGAGGAGAGTTTTCATTTTAACTTATACTGCTTGGGAATAGAGAATGAAGAGGAAAAGTTCATTTGTGTAGGAACTGAGGTGTCTGTGGGAGAGCCAGCGTGCAGGAGGTAGCTGGATATACAGGTCTGAGGATCAAAGTGAGAAGAGAGAGCTCCAAAAATACGTCAAAGAACACACCATAAACATTTCTAGGACAGGCTTAGCTCAATGAGCCCTTGAAGGAAGCTGAGAAAGAGAGGTCAGAAGGAGAGGAGGGAGTCCGGGGGCCATGGCATCCGTAGGGCCAAGAGGAGAGGGCAGTTCAGGAAGGACGGGTCTGCAGGCAGTGCCAAGTGTTTCACCATCCCATGCACTTCTTCCCTGTCTTGAGGCTTTTTCACTTCATTGATGTCGCTCAATTATGTGGCTGAGGGAGGTTACAGGGAGCAGGCACTGAGAGTGATCTGAACCTCCCTGGGACAACTGTGGTACCTGGTGATACAGGCGTGACATTTTTTAAGTACCTATGATCCACATTTTACAACAAACTCAAGATGCCTGGGCCAGAAAAAGACCAGGGGTGAAGGGACAACTGGAAATGTGTCATCTATTGTATTTATTCCTTGACTGATTAAAACATGTTGGTGGAGCACCTATTGTATTTCAGGATCCGCTAG
Source organism: Theropithecus gelada (assembly GCF_003255815.1). Classification (NCBI taxonomy): domain Eukaryota; kingdom Metazoa; phylum Chordata; class Mammalia; order Primates; family Cercopithecidae; genus Theropithecus; species Theropithecus gelada. Next base: position 41,697,712 of record NC_037681.1, read on the forward strand.
GCTGTAGGCTGCAGTGATACGTGAAGTATAGTCCCTGTTATTATGGGGGAAGAACCAGGTTTGTGTTCCAAGTTTACAGAGGTTGATAGCAATTATTTAAATAATTATATTAATTATATCTGTTGGAAAGAATACAGAAGAGAAGTATCAAGTACCATGCGACTGTGGAACAGAGGGTTGAAAGTCATTTAGAAGATCAGGGAAGAACTCCATGAAGAAGGAACATTGAATAAGTGCAAACTGAAAGATGAGTAGGTCATGGGGTGCATGCTAACTTGTCAAAGAAGGGGAAACAGGGTTTTGACAGAAGGAACAGCCTGACTGAAATATCTCACGCAGGAGGAAGCCCGGCATGCGGGAAATGAAAGCAGCTTCGTGTGTTTGGAGCAGAGAGAGCTGAGACAGAAAGATGTAAGGGGAGCTGAGGAGGACGGCAGGAGCTAGACTTGGCAGGACATGGCCGGGTTTATTGGGCAGGTTAATAATTCGGGAAGAATTTAAGCTGGGGAGTGCCGTGATCAGAGTTGCATGAGAAAATTCACTGTGGCTGCAGGATGAAAAATGGACTGAGGTGAGCACGCATGGATACAGGGAATCCACGTGTGAGTGGCTTTGAACACCTAAGTTGTGCAGCTTTTATTGAGTATCTACTGATTATAGCAAATGTTGGATGAGTTGAAGAGTATCCAGGACATGTGGGTTGGACAGTAAATGTGGGAGAGGTATATATGTTCTTTGAGAGGCTGAAATCTTTTTTGGAGCTGAAGTCATGAATCCCCTAGAGAGAAAATAAAATTGAGAGCTGAGTGTGATGAGTCAGAGGGTTCCAGTTGGGAGGGACCAGTATGGCCTGGAAGAGTGAAAGAAATAGTTTTAAGTGGCAAATAGAGAGGTTGGCCTCATGCATGAATTCTCAAGGTGGACAGCATGAGTGACGGGGCTTCCAGAGGGGTCGAGGGTGGGGAGCAGGAAGAGCACATTCTTTCTTGGAACAGGACATTGTAGGTCTCTTTTCCCAACCACCAGAGGTGACTCCCCTGTCCACACAAAATTCTGGAATCGTCAGGCTTGCTTGATTATGTATTAATTTATGCATTTATTTATTTATTTGAAAATGGACATCTCTGAGGAAGTTTTCTTCTCCTTCCTGTCATTTCCCAGCAGAACAATCAGCTTTGCAAAGCTTCAGATTTTAGGGCTGATCATGTTTCTTTCCTCCCTGGAAAAGAACTGGAAAAAACATTTGCATGTTTTTGTGAGTCTTATTACATAGCTTTATGACTTGTACATGTAATAACAGCAAGCCAGACGTTCATGGTATGTGTCTCCAGAGAAGTCATCATTTGACCATAAAAATGTAAATCCATTTGGAAAAACACAGACCAGTTATTGAAAGTGAAGCCTGCAGACCATGTGCCCCCGGTGATCAATTAGCAAAAGCCCAGGGACACACATCCTCAGCTCGGACAGACTCTGCAGACCATCTGGAAACAGACGATGCTTAATAATGCAGAATAATAAAATCAGCTAAGTTCCCATTTACAAATGAAATAAATTGAAGAATGAGTGATTACAGTGATTTACAGTGCATGAAAATATTTTCTGCAAATTGGGGGCAGGACTGGGGCTAGAGGCTGAGGAGTGGGGAAACATGGTCACAGATTCCTGTGCCCACTTTGTGAATCCTGGGTGAAGCCAGACTTTTGAAAATATGAAACCACAGATTCTAGGTGGTTGATTCTCTCTGCAAAATTGACGTGTCGAAACCCTCCATAAATGACTGTACTTTCTCTGACAAACAGATATCAATAACTAAAAATGCTTCCTGCAATTTATTTCCACAAAGCAATAAGATAGTTTCAGACCAGTAAGAGCTCACTAAGTGGTATTCTCAGCTCTGTCACCCCTGCAGCTATAACCAACGAAATGAAAATGTAAGAGAGATAAAGCAAAAATCAGGGGTCACCTGCTATAACCCAGTGGGGTTCTTTATTCTGATAGGGCAAGCTTTACTCTTTTCTCGTTTCATTAGCTTTTCCTCTTAAAATCTTATAGGTCTTTCACAAGCAATTAAGACCATTATTTGTTTGACTATTAAACAGGGAACCCAGAACCTGGAAGTTTATGTCACATAAAATTGAGAGGTGGTTTAGCTGGAAGAACTTGGCTGGGGAGCAGAGGAGGGCAGAGCCCGAGTGTCCCATATTGCAACTGCCCCAGTTCTGGCGCTGGATGCATGTTAAGTGTTTGTTGCTCCTCCAGCAGTGCTGTGCTCATTCTGCAGCAAAACCTGGCAGAGATTTCTGTGCTGGGTTAGAGGCAGTAGCAGCTTTTCTGGATTTGTCGTAATGGAAGCAGAAGCATTTTATCAGCCATCCAAGAAATGTGTTCCTGCTACCCCAGCACATTCTCCTACTTCTAAAGTTACATCTAACACCATTTCTCTTTCTTATATCAATCAAATATCTAACAAACCTAGATTGGTGTGGCTAGCCTTCTGCCATATGGTTTGGCCGACGTGTTGCTTGCATGTGTGCATATGTGCATGTGGGAGTGGTGATGGGTGTGGGAGGGTTGAGTAGAAGGAGACTGGGAGAGGAATAGGGTTGAAGTAGCAAGAGTGGTCCTTGGGGCATTCTGAACTGGGGAAAGAACCCTGGTCAGTAAATTGCAGAGGAAGTAACTCACATAAAATTCCAAATAAGATGAGTGCAATGCACTTTGAGGCTCTGTAGGAGAGAGATCCCTGTGTCTTGGGAGGGGCTGTGGTGGTGTGGTAATGTCTAGGTTGGACCTTGAAGATGAAGGTGGAGGAAGGAGGGGAATGAGGGAACCCTGATGGTAGGGGAAATGTTGGCCTCTATAGAGGATGCTGTAGTGTACCATTCATATACCTTCTGTAGGACTGGGGATTTTGATGACTAGCAGCTTATAGCTGAGTCTTACACCCAGGCCCAGAATTATCCTCAGCTGAGGAGAGCTGCCTGTTTTAACATCACATCCCCTTTCCAGGGGGTATCCCACATCCAATGGCTGGTTGATACAGAGGTTAAAAGGCCTGATACCCCTGTCCCAATATGGGAGAGTTTGGCGGGACCATCCCAGCTCCTGAGCACCCGGTGGGAGGCCTTTGTAATTGCATCACAGTCTTCTGGTGGATTCTTTGTTCACTCTTTTCCCAGTGTTGATCCTGACAGCATCATGTCCGGGTATGAGGCCAGACTGTACCTTTCAGCAAAGGGTCTGCCACTGCTGGCTCCTGGAGGTGGGAGATAGTGCCTTCCAGGTAAGGGCCTACTGCACTCAGAAGAGCCCCCAAATAATGGCATCTTAGCAGCTGCTACCTGGCCAGGCAGAGAGAAACACTTAGGGTGGAGAAAGAGAGAAATGTGGAAAGGAGTTAAGGCCTAAGAAGAAAAGGTGAGAGAAAGAGACTGGCAGTCCTGGAGGTCAGAAGTACTAAACGAATCTCACTGGGCTAAAATCAAGATGTTGGCAGAGTTGAGTTTATTCTAGAGGCTCTAGGGAAAAATCTATTTCCTTGTCTTTTCCAGCTTCTAGAGGCCACTTGCATTCCTTGGCTTGTGACCCCCTCCTCTGTCTTCAAGGAGACCTTCCTCCCTCAAGGTCCAGCTGGGATGCTTCCATCTCTCTGGTTCAGACCTTCTCTTCCATTTCTCTCTTCCACTTACAAGGACCTCTGTGATTACATTATGTCCACCTGAATAATCCAAGATAATTTTATTTTAAGGTCATTGATTAGCAACCTCAATTCCATCTGCAACCTTAATTCCACTTAGCCATATAATCTAATATATTCACAGGTTCTGGGGGTTAGAACATGGACATCTTTGCAGGGAGCATTGTTCTGCTGACTCCAAGAGGTCTATGTTATTTCTGTCTTCATAATACAATGAAAGGGAAGAATAGGGACTTGGGCCCTTGCATCTACTTTCCCAGCATTGGCCAGTTGGACTGGCCATTGACACAGCTGTGTGCTCAGCACTGTTTCATCTCCCAGATTCAAATAATGTATATAGGCTGAGGTCTCCCAAATCCTGATCCTCAAAGTGGATGATCTTTCTGAGTTTCATCAACTTAATGGGACTGTCACTGAATACATTTTCTTGACTCTCCCAAGGCACCATCTTTATTGAATCTGCTTGTTCTTCCCTCCGTATCTCTCTTTCTCTCTCCATCTCTCTCTCTCTCTCTACCTTGTCACTACTCCCTGGGGGCTAAAACATCAAATTTTTTTTTTTTTTTTTTTATGGATTACCTAAAGTCTCTTACCAAGTATTTTTTTAAAGAATTACTGTTCTTTTTAAGGGTAGCAGGAAGTGGGGGATAAAGAAGGGTTGATTAATGGATATAAGAACATAGTTAGTAGGAATAATATCTAGTGTTTGGTAGTGCAATAAGGCAACTATAGTTAATAATAATTTATTGTATATTTCAAAATAACTAGAGGAGTACATTTGAAATGGTGCCAACACAAACAAATGATAAATGTTTGAGGTGATGGATATCCCAATTACCCTGATTCAAACATTACACATTGCATACTTATAACAAAACATTGCCTGTACCCCATAAATATGTACAACCATTATGCATTCATAAAATTAAAATAAAAAAGATTCTGATGCCCATATCTTCTCTCCTTTCTTACTCTCACTGTGCCACTCATTATCTTTTCCTGGTCTACTGTATAAGCCATAGCTTCTGCCCAGGCCTGCCTCTCTCAAAACCCCATTTCTTACATCAAACCTTCACAGATGCTGTCAGAGCAGTTGCATAGAAACACAAAGTTCTAATTCTGTATTTGAAATATCCAGTTGTTACCTGCTTTATAAAAATCAAAGTCTAACTCATCAACCCATACACATCATTTATCTTTAAACTGTCTTTCCATATTTATTTTGTCCCACTACCCCTAGTTCCATCAAGGCAATGCTGTCATGCTTTACTGTCTGTATAATTACTCACACATGTGTCTCCTCCAGAGTGGGGGTGGTGTCATTCACCTCAGTATCTTCTTTATACTGAGTAAGAGTACTTCACGGACACTCAGCAAATATTAAAACAGCTACTAAATTCTCCCTGTGGTTTGCATTTTTGCTGTCTTCCCAGAGCAGCTTAGAGCAACAGCAACTACCAAGTAGTCAACAAGACCCAGCTGAGAGCCTCTGTGCATCTTGGCCACCTCCAGCCACTTTAAAGCTTCTCCCTCTGATTGCTCTGGGGCAAAGCTGCTCCCAGTGTGACCAGAACTACCAATTAAAATCAAGTCAGAGCCTTCTAGTTTTTAGCAACAACTGCCAAGAAATGGCTTTCAGGCAACCATATCCTCTATCCTACTGTTCTTTTGAGTCAGTGCTCTTGAAATTTTCCTTTTCTAATACTCTGCTTTTCAAAGAATTACCTGGTGCAGTTTTCTCAATGTCAGATGAATAAACCATAGCCAAAGGCTGAGGTCAGCTGTGTCCAGATGTGGTGAGGAAGAAGGTAACTCGACTCAAAGTCTTTTGTCCACAAATCTCACCATCTCCTACTTGTTCTTAGATACAGGAACAATTCTAAGATGCAAGGACAGCTTATTCCTTCTAAAACTATTTTCTTATTGAATTAACTCATTGGGCCTCAGCTTTGCAGAGGTCATGAACAACTTTAAGTCGTATCAACTTTTTGACAATTTCACAATATGAAACTGTAATAATTAGTTACAATTTTTCCTGTTACAGTTTTTAAAAACCCTCTAATGTCTATGTTATATGTACTTTGTAATGCATCCTTGAGTTAATGATGCTTACAAGAAGCGCCCTAACGTTTGCATTATTAGTCACCCATCTTCAAAATATATTATGTCTTTGGCAGATTTTTGTGTCATTTTTGGATGGTTCTGTGAATATGCAAATTATGTCATCTGTGACATAGGTTTATATGACAACCTCTGACCACAGGCCCTTATAGCAAAGTGCCATAGAAATAGCGTATGGTGTGTAGGACAAGTGGCTGTGAAAGAACAGGGGTCCCTCATTGTCCCAGGTGGGGCAGGTGTATATATCAATTACGCTTTCGTATTCTCTATGCCTGAGAAAAAAATCAACAGTGGAGCAGCAAAGGTTAGAACAGAGGACAGAATGACGTCTCCAAGACCAAGTGCCCTAGGCCAGCAGAATGCTTGTCAGCTACCCCCAGCATCGCTCATGGGCTTCTTCTAGTTTACACTAAGAAACGTGTAGAAAAGATCATTAAAACAAAACACCACCACACAACAGCCAACAATTCTCCCACAAGGAAATCTGAGACTGAAATACAGGCTGTAAATCTTGGGATTTGGAGATCAGGATCTCCGTGCTGTCCCACGTTTCTCTTCTCTTTGAAATGCTGAAAAATATTGAACCTCACTGCTGTGTAACAATGCACTTAGTATCACACAGATGTTCTGGGTGCTCTGTCTCCTCCATGTCCTCCATCAAAGGATCTGAGTCAGGATTTTCCCATTTGCTGGACAAGAGCAAAGGTTCAAGGTTTTAATGACAGACTACAGCTCCGCAAATACTCCTTCAACCTGAAGCTCACCCTGTGTCCTAACCCCCTCCCCCCGCCCCCACCTCTCTTCCCAGTGATTGGAGAAGCTTAAGGAGATGGACCCTAATCTTCTATTGGTGAAAACCAAAGGCGTCTGAGTCTTTGGGGACATGCTTGTCACTCTGTGATGTTTCTCATATGTTCTGTTAGTCAGACCGACTTCTTTGAATTCCCCATTTAAGTCACTCCTAGAAGCTTAGACTTGTCTGAAAACATGATTCAGGTTTTGCTGGATTGATACTTACAGAACTATAAAACCCCTTCTCAAAGGGAAAAAGTGATGAAAAATACAGGCCAAAGGAGTTTTCAAGGGTTCCCTCACAGCAGAATCTGATTTTAAGCTGGATTCTTAGTATTTCATGGACCCAAATCCAATATACTTGGTCTCATCCCTTTGCAGAGCCCCAGAGTAAAGAAAAGTATCATGGAGGCCTTGTTAAGCTGTTGGGAACCAAGAGAAAACACTTTGGGTTTTGCACAGTCCCTGGATTAGGAGCATGCAGCGCTGAGCCTGCTGGGTTGATAGTAAAATCAAGCCTGGGTAGCCCTTTGTGAGGCTGTTCTCAGGGGCAACTATTGAATTCTTTCTCCGCCCAACCCCTTGTGCTTCTTGCTAGGGGGTTGTCTCCAGAGCACAAGTGGGAAGGTGGTCACATTTTTTTCTGGCAGCTTAGTGATTCTTCTACAGTGCAGCTGGGGGCCCTTTGGGTGAAAGGCAGTAAACAGATCACCTGGTGATGAACGCTGCCCTTCTGACTGGCTGGAATCTTCTTTCCTGCAAAGCTGCCTACAGCCTTTAGGGAGGGCAATGAATGGGGCCTGCACAGGAAGCATGAATAATCCCAGTCTATTTACTTACAAATGTGTAAAGGTCTCACGCAGCTCAGGATGGTTTTGAATAAATATGCTGCTCTCTCAAGATCAGCAGCCCTATAGATCTGGAGACAGAGGCTTGCTACTCCCCAGTGCTCAGCTCATACATAAATAAAAGATGCGTGTTGGTTCAGCTGCCAAATGTGACATGGTGATGAATTTCCAAGGGTGTCACTCAGGAAGGTGACAATTGCAATGCTGATGGGCCTGGGGAGGCAGACTACAGTTAAAGTATCTATGTTCATGGGTCTAGCGCTAGTGTCCCTTGTGGGATGGTGACCTAAAATTCTGGTCACCAGCACAGCCTGGCTTGCTCATATATCTCACCTAGCACACACTGTAAAACAAGGTGAAGAGGCTAAAAAGACCTCGTGCACTAGACACAAAGGAGAAAGAATGAGAGTGAAGACTCCATCTTAAGGCTTACACAACAATGAGATAGTGTCTATGAGGCCATCTTTTCTTGCCAGCAATTCTGTCCCATCCCATCCCTATTCTCTTTGGTGAATTCTCAGAGAGTTTTTCTGGTGGACATGGTGTGGCAATAAGCCTTGCCTACAATTTTTCAGTGCCCCCTGTATACTTACAGGATAAGATCCCAATTTAGGAGCACGGCCAAAAAGTTCTTCACGATCATGCTGTCTCCCTCATGGCTCCATCTCCCACCATTCTCTGCACTTCTGCTGTAATGAATCTCTTCTTACCTAGGCACATCTTGTACCTGCTGTGTATTAGTCAAGGTTCTCCAGACAAATAGAACCAAATGGATATACAATAGACCCTTAAACAACACAGGGTTGAAATGCACAGGCCTAGTTCTACTCAGATTTTCTCCTACCTCTGCCACCCTTGAGACAGCAAGACCGACTCCTCCTCTTCCTCCTAGCCTACTCAGTGTGAAGGTGATGAGGATGAAGACTCTTATGATGATCTGCTTCCACTTAATGAGTAGCGAATATACTTTCTTTTACGATTTTCTTAGTAACATTTTCTTTCCTGTAACGTAATTTATTGTAAGAAGCAGTATATAATACATACGACATAAAAAATGTGTGTCAATTGTGTTATCATTAAGGCTTCTGGTCAAAAATAGGCTATTAGTTACTAAGTTTTGGTAGAGTCAAAAGTTATACATGAATTATTGACTGCACAAGGGGTTGATCCCCCTCACCCCAACGTTGTTCTAGGCTCGACTATATATTAGTAGATTTATTTTAAGGAATTGACTCACATGGTTGCAGGGGCTGGCAAGTCTGAAATCTGCAGAGAAGGCCATTGGGCTGGGAATTCAATCAGGATTTCTATGTTACAGTCTTGAAGCTAAATTCGTTTTTCTCCAGGAAAGGTCCATTTTTGCCCTTAACGGCCTTGAACTGATTGGATAAGGCTCACCCATAGTAAAGAAAGTAATCTTCTTTATTTAAAGCCAACTCTTTATAGATGTTAATTACATCTGCAAAATACCTTTACAGCAACATCTAGACCAGTGTTTGACCAAACAGCTGGGCACCAAGCCTAGCCAAATTGACACATACAATTTAGTCATCACATGGTGTCTGTCTGCTCCTGCATGCTATTCTCCTTGTCTAGAACCACACCACCACCTCACAGAATGCACACTCTTCTGCCTGTTGAATGCTTATTCATTCAATCATCTCTTCCTCTGCAAAACTTGCTCCTCACAAAGGAAGAGCCCGACACTCACTCCTCCCTGTTCCCACATGTCCTTTGTTCTTTCATCATAGCACTTAGTGTATTTTATAGCAGTAGCTAACTTATTAAGTTGGTCTTAAGTTAGATTACTAGCTCCTTGAAGGCAGGCATTTTATCTTTTTCATCTACGCATTTTCTACTCTCAGCCCAGGACCTGGACCTACTACATGTACTATACCCACTACACCTACTATAGTAGGTTGTCAATTAATACGGGATGAACAAAGGATTTATCATTACAATCCACTAATAAAACCTCCCATTTGGTTAAGTTGTAATGTAAACAATCTGTTCATTGATTTGACTTTGACTTTCATCACGAACAGTGTACAACCCAATGCATCTCTGAACTATCTAGAAGATATCAGCCACTCAGTCGGCATAAATTTGGGATCGGTTTGTATTCAAGCCCTAGGCTACTCCCTCTGGTTCGCTCCCAGTTCTGCAGGGAGGAGGTCTCTCAAATCTTCCAAAGTGCTCCCTCTCACTCACCCCACTGGAGGGCGACTGTCAAAGCACACACACCTATTGGAGTCTCTAATGTCTAAAAAGGCACTTTTCTTTTCCTTGAATAAGATCTCTACTAGAGGGAGGAAATTTTCCAAGTACTTCAGGCCCAAGCCACTATTGAAACAGAAAGAGAGACAGAGAGAGAGATGTATGATTTGGAAAAGACTTGTTCTGATTGGGCATTCTTCTGGTTAATTGGTTAACAACTTGATATGGTTTGGCTCTGTGTCCCCACCCAAATCTCATCTTTAATTGTAATAATCCCCATGTGTCAAGGGTGGGACCCGGTGGAGAAAATTGAACATGGGAGTGGTTATCCACTATGCTGTTTTTGTGATAGTGAGCGAGTTCTCATGAGATCCAATAGTTGTATAAGGGGCTTTTCCTCCTATGCCCAGCACTTTTCTCTCCTGCTGCGATGTGATGAGGGACATGTTTGCTTCCCCTTTGTCCATGATTGTAAGTTTTCTGAGGCCTTCCCAGCCATGCAGAACTGTGAGTCAATTAAATCTCCTTCCTTTATAAACTACCCAGTCTTGAGCAGTTCTTTATAGCAGCATGAGAACAGACTAATACACAACTCAGCAAGTCCCCTTGCTCATCTATTCAGAGCCTTGCCCACATGACAGTTTTTAACACTGATGAATTCACAGATGCTGAGTTTTCTGTTGTTAACTCAACATCACCACTTCTTCCAGAGGAGAAGCCGTGAGCCACATTGCACAGCCTTCCCTTGCTCCTAAGGTTTAGGGGGAAGAGTCAGCCAAGAAGTGACATTCACATGACATTTGGAAGGCAGGAGAGGAGAGACTAATACTCCACAGACACAGTAGTGGACTGTTGTGTGAGTTTCTCTGCAAGTCTCTAATTCCCAAATTAATGCCTTTATACTATAAACTGAGGAGCTTCCAGCTGCTATTTTCCTCAGGATACCCTGTCATCTTATTGTTTATGGTAGATTTTGACAAATCATTTGGTTTCTTAGAAGCTGGATGATAGAAAAGGCCCTGGACTAAGATTCAGGGATTCCAGTGATATGACAATCATGGCAACTCACTTTCTCTATTTCTCATCAGTAAAGGATAAGTTGAACTAGTTACTTTTAAAATTAAAAATTAAAACACAAATCCTTATAAATGATATAAAATATGACATCTTAGATGTATTGCAGGTCTACTAAACTCTATTGGAGATATTGTGAGAGCCATTCAGTACAGAGGCAAAACTTGCTTCTCAAGACTCTGGAGTCAAATGCATTATAATGGTAGACTGGCAGGGGTTAATACTGAAAACCAGAGAATCGGATGGACAAGGACTCCAGGACATAGCATTCATCTGGGTGAACATTAGGAGTGTCCTTTCAGTGCCCAGTGCAGTGTCCTGTAGGGGGTCTATGTACTGGAGACATAAATAGAAAAAAGTAGGCCGGGTGCGGTGGCTCAAGCCTGTAATCCCAGCACTTTGGGAGGCCGAGACGGGCGGATCACGAGGTCAGGAGATTGAGACCATCCTGGCTAACATAGTGAAACCCTGTCTCTACTAAAAAAATACAAAAAATTAGCCGGGCAAGGTGGCGGGCACCTGTAGTCCCAGCTACTCGAGAGGCTGAGGCAGGAGAATGGCGTAAACCCGGGAGGCGGAGCTTGCAGTGAGCTGAGATCCGGCCACTGCACTCCAGCCTGGGCGACAGAGCGAGATTCCGTCTCAAAAAAAAAAAGAAAAAAAAAAAAAAAAAAAAAAAAAGAAAAAAGTAGTAATTCTTGCTCAATGATACCCTATCCTTCAGACTTGCAGATGAGGGTGTCCCAGGCAATGGTGGTACTGAGTAAACTCAGAGTTTTCTGTGCATTGCAACCACTGGAGTCTTTATTAACAGCTGCTCTCTGTCCCTAGAAAAGCCCATTCCCAAGATAATCTTTGAAGCCTGACCTGGCCCAATAGTAGCATGTGGATTTTAGAACAAAACCACAAGAGATGGGTGGAAGGTCAGAAACCTTCAGAACAAGTACATGATGTGGAACTCAGAGTGGGTGTCCAAGCCTTCTTGGTGGAATATATTTGAGGATACATCTTCTACTTTGCTCAGGGCTGGCCAAAGCATCTTAAAACCCAGCTTGGACTATTTGCCTTGTACTTGGTGGTGGTAAGGGGCTTACTTCAGGTTTTCTTGCTGATCTTGTCTGAAAACCAACCAACATACACTTCACCCCCCTAAAAATACCCCACAAACCTCTGATGAAAATACCATAATTTAATTTAAATGACATCATGATACTCTTTTCCAGGAACTGTGATGGCAGATGCTTAATAAGTGGAGACAATTATTATTAAGTTTTTTTCCTTGCAAAGGTGGCTAATGGAATAGCCTATTATATTTGAACAAAGTTGCAATTACTCAGCTCACTTGACAAAATACCTAAAAATTCTCTTTGATTATACAATTTTAAGAGAAAGAATCTATCAGCGACTAGTTTGCAAAAGCCCTGTGGGCAGTGGGCATTCTGATTCTTTGTCTCCTTACAGCTCAAAGCTCCATTTTAGACACTAGGTATTTAATGAATATTTGTGGTTGGCATGTTCTAAATGGGTTGCCAAAAATCTCCCAGAGATATTCTTCAATATCCTTTTTTCCTATCCGCTAGAGAGTCATTTCAGCCCAAGGCATCACACAGTGTAGAACGGAGCCTCTTTGGAAGGTGTTGATTTTTATGCATAAAGCACAGGATTTATTAAGAAGATAATGGGTTCCTCCCTTAGGAGATACTCACCCCCTTGAGATAGCCAGATGTGAACACGGGAGTATAAGTCAGCAAGCTCCATTGGAAGGACTTTCTTTTCAATATTCAGACTGAAAGCACCTGTCTGCCTCCTTGTGCCCCTCCAGAGAAGAGCTGCTGGTGACGTAGAGTTGATTTGAAGAAACCCTTAGATGGATTTGTTTGCATGTCCTCTTTCTGTGTGTTTCCCCTTCTGAAATTCCAACATGTTGCTGTCATGGTGGCAAGAGTGAACACTATAGCAGAAAATGTATCTGCACTTCCTTCCAGACTGACCCTGTTTTCCCCTCAGGTGAAAACTTTCCAAAATTAGACTTTCTTGATATGACATTTCTTGACATGAAGCTTAACTCAGTAGAGAATGAGGTTTGGTGGATTGTTTTTGAGAAATACAAATTTTTCAAAGTATACTTTTCAACTGTCGCTTTTTCTTCCTTTTTGTGAACGCACAAACACAATGCTTGATTTTTAGTAGTTCTTAATCATTTATTGCAAAACATATAGTTCATTGTAAATATTTAGCCTACGAATTGACTGTGGTGCAAGTCTAAATACTGTAGCTGGGAAATTATTTATCTAAGTTTTAAAAGTTTAAGATTTGATTCCTAAAGATGCCAGTATAAGCAGGTAGATTCTAGTTTAATGAATTCAGGATTACTGGTAAATGAACATATGTTTGCATTTCAAAAATTATGTTTGCCTTACACAAGAACTATACTTAGTACCAAGGAGTTGAAATCAGCAAATACTTTAATGTGTTATTGACTGTAAGCCAGATGACTAACTTTGATAATAGACGTGCAAAGAAAGGAAGATTAACGAAGTTATTGCTGTTTCATGATATTAATATTGGATTTCCTTTGCTTCTTATTGTGCTAGAAGTATTTCACAAACACAATGTCACAACAGTCTGGTCACATCTCTTCTCCCCCCTCATTCAGATTATCCTGACTTCCCTACTTTTTGTCAATTTTATATTGATAAAATATTATCTTAGTTAATCCTTCTCCAAAACCTGAAGCTGTTGTTAGCCATTATTTCTACTATCCAACCAATAAAGCCTCAAGTTCAAATTTTAGCCTTTAGATATTTTAAAACTGTTTAAGCTAGAAAACAACTTCTGATGTATAGTAAATATGTTTGAAGGTATTATCCTTTTGCTATAATAAATTAAATTAAAAATCCACCCAACTTTCTGATGTGGCAGGTAATTTTTATGATTATTTTGTTTATCAAAGTAACCTTATAAGATTTCCAGTATTACTCTCCATTTTACAAAAGAGAAATTTAGGGCAATGAGAGGTTCCGTAATCTGCCTGAGTTCCCAAAACAAGAGGGTGAAGCTGGGACTTAAACCGAGGTCTGCCTGACCCCAAGTGTTCTTTGTTTTTTGCAACCCCAGGCTGTCCAGAGCATCAAGACATTAATGAGCATCATCGAGAAAGTAATGAGCATATTCATTTCATTTGGTTATATACAAGACTGTAATGATAACTGTCCAGCCATGAGGATATAGTATCTCAAACAGCTGATGAGTCCAGAGACCATTTTCCTTTGCAGACAGTCTTCTCCTGGGCTGGACCACTCTCCTCTTTTCAGGGACCCTATTTCTCCAAAGTTTGGGCAGGCAGAGTCGACTTGAACTCCTCCACCTCTTTGCTATGCCTAGCCTTTCCTTCAATTCAACCTCAGTAGCATTTATGAACTTAAGAAGGGGACGTGTGTGGCAGAGTGGTGGCAAAAAGAAAGGAGACTTGGGATGCCTCTGGGAGACATTGTTGGTTTCAAACAGGCCTACCCATAACTTTTCCCTAACTCAGGACTGCTGTCCCTCAGGAGAGGGATGGGACTGTGTTGGGCTCTGAGAGGTGTAAGGATTGTTAGAGCCTCAGTGGGGTAGTAGATCACTAAACAGAGGATAAGATTGGACTGTGGTGGTGGGAGCTTTGGTTCCTGAGAAGTTGGGGAGCAGGGGTAGGGCCTGGGATAGGGATGTGGCTCAGGGCAGGGGTAGAGTCTGGGATGTTGCCTAGGGCAAGGGAAGGGGCAAAGACAGGGGTGGGGCTGGGGTGGGGTCAGAACAAGGGTCTGAGAGGATGGAAAATACAAAGACTGGAGGTGAGAAGTATGTATGCCTCTCCTTCCCAGTGCTTCCCTGCAGGGCCTTTCACCCACCATCCACTGCAGGCCCCTCCCTGCACACACACAGCCTCTCCTGCAAATGATACTCCAGATCTTCCCATTGAGGAGCTTCCCTCTATAAACTGCTCCCCACCCTCTTCTTAAACTCTCAGTTACAGGTCAAGCCTCTTTCGTAGGAAGCCATTCTTGTTGGGCTGGGTGATAGTGATCACCTTCTCCCTAAGACACTGGCCTGTAGACTACAGTTCTGTGTTCATATGGATCCTGTGTTCAGGACATTTATGCCAAACACAAAGCCCAGGAGAATGGAGGCCTGCCTTCGTAATGCATACACATTACTTGATGGGTGGAGTGGTGCAGGGAATCTCTCTCTCCTTCCTTGATAAAGGCTAATCTAGGCAAATACTAGGGAGCTGTAAAATGTCTCTCAAAGACCAGGATACAGAGCTCTAAACCTGTGTTAAACCATGCTTCACTGTGCATAGGAACTGCCCAGTGATCTTGCTAAAATAAAAGTTCTGATCCAATGGGTCTAAGCTGGAGCCCGAGGATTTCTTCTAGCTGATGCCTGTGCTAACTGCCACATTTTGAGTAGCTCTGTGTTTGCACTAGCGGCTCCAAGCCCTTAAGCTGACACACCCATGGACACACACTCCAACTAGCTCTCAGGATGCATCCCCATTGCTGCTGCTGAGGCCGTGAGGTTTTCTCTGCATGAACGGAGTCTGAACTGATGGTCTTTTAGTGATCTAATTGCGCTGGTCAAAGAGAAGCTCCTAGAAACTCTCACAGCCTCTGTCTTGCTTACTGTGCCTCCTCCAGGGCTCTGGGACTCCTCTCTTGCCCCACTGTCTGCCTGGAAAGAGGGACAAGTGTGTTTGTCAAGCTCATGGCCTGATAATTGTGTTTCCACTGCCTGAGGCTTGGCTTTTGAATTTTTCAGCAGAGAGAGAGAAAAAAGAAAAATACCCACAAAAAACAAGAAACCTGCATTGGGAAATAATTTCCTTGTTGGTGGGTTCTATAAAGGTTATGTACAACAACAGATATACCACATAGATACTCCGGGTAATGAAAGAGACATGCTTCGTCCATTGCTGACCTCATTGCTGCATAGTGATGGTGACTAGTGACCCTTGGTGGCCCTTCCCACTGGACTCAGCACTCTCTCTCTGGCCATGATTAATTCTATGCCCTGAACTGAAATGACAATCATTTTTTTTAAATTCTGTTTTACATATGCACCTCTGGGGAGTCCAGCTAAAAGCTCTAATTTTCTAGTTCAATTGTAGAACTATTCTTTGCAAGGCATTGACTGCAGAGATGCTAAAAGGATGCCAGTTCAGTGAATTATTGAGTTTTAGCCAGAATCGTATGCTTATATGGATTCAGGTAACGCTTACTGAAATGTAATGCAGACCTCCCCTTTGCCCTGGGCCTCTATGATCATAGGAGGAAGAAGAAGGAGCTCGGGTGGGAGTGACCGATTACAAAATCAATGAGCTTGGGCAGCCCCGCTGTCTGCCTGCAGTACCTGGCTGTCCTCAGATACAGTCACAGTTGTCAATCAGCTCTGAGCAGACCTTGGCTGCCTGTCTCCTCATCCTTCCCCAAGTTCCTGGCTGTGGGAATGGAAATCAAGGCAGTTTTCTACTTATTTAAATATGTCATTCAAGATTCTTTGTATAAAAGTGTTTCAACAACATGAAATCTCTTAATCTCCGATTTAAAATGACGCTGGAGATTTCAGAGCAGCAATTTTGAGGCCAGTTGAATTTCCAGACATGCATGAGCACACAGTGTAACTGGAGAGCCTGTCAGGTACCTGGAGCTGCTAGTTGGATGAGAATAGAACTTTCTGGCCTGAGCATAGCCCCTGGGTAGGTTTTGCTTTTACTTCAGCCCTCAAAAGAATGAAAATGTCTAGCAATGTCTTTCTGGTGATGTGTGTGCTGGGCATCCTACTTGGATCTTTTCGATTTTATAGAATGTTTACCTGTGCCTCAGTTTGGGTTATTCTAACAATAAATAAAATAGTAAACTTTGGCTTCTAGGTAGGCGAGTGAATCAGGAAACAAATTTGAAAATAAATGAATGCATAGCCTTAAGCAGGAAGGGAGCAGCTGGCAACTGGAGATGAAAAGAACAGGTGAAGCTTGGAGAGCTATGGGGGAAGTGAAAAGCCCATGCAAGTGCCCACTACGCTGGGAGTCAGGCTGCAGCCAGAAGGGGGCGCCAGAGCTGGGAGCAAGGGCATCTGTAGAGGGAGGAGAGGAAGAAGGGAGCTGCCCTTAGGTGGCTCTGGTGGCATAAGGATGGATTTTGACTGATAAAGACCTGCCTCAGGGAAATAAGGGGTCTGGAAGAGGTCATGGCCATCTAGTCCATTTACGGTGCTGGGGTCTGAAGGTTGTTGTCGCCTTCAAAATTCCTATGTTGAAATCTAACCCTCAATGTGATGATATTAGGAGGTGGGGCTTTGGGGAGGTGATTAGGTTAAGAGGGTGGCACCCTCATGAACGGAATTAGTGCCCTTATAAAAGGGGCCCTAGAGGCTGGGCACGAAGGCTCACACCTGTAATCCCAGCACTTTGGGGAGGCTGAGGCGGGTGGATCACGAGGTCAGGAGATCAAGACCATCCTGGCTAACACGGTGAAACCCCGTCTCTACTAAAAATACAAAAATAAAATAAAATAAAATAAAAAATTAGCAGGGAGTGGTGGCGGGTGCCTGTAGTCCCAGCTAATCAGGAGGCTGAGGCAGGAGAATGGCGTGACCCCGGGAGGCAGATCTTGTGGTGAGCTGAGATCACACCAGGCACTCCAGCCTGGGCGACAGAGTGATACTCCGCCTCAAAAAAAAAAAAAAAAAAAAAAAAAAAAAAGTGGGTGTCGTAGAGAGCTCCTTTGCCACTTCCACCCTGTGAGGACACAGACAGTGGGTGCCATCTATGAAACAGAAAGGAGGACCTTACCAGACATCAAATAGATGCCAAATCTGCTGGCACCTTTACCTTGGACTTACCAGTCTCCAAAACTGTGGGCAATAAATTTCTTTCTTTTTTTTTTTTTTTTTTTTTTAAGTGAACCACTGTATGGTGTTTTGTTACAGCTGCCCAAATAGACTAAGACATGCTTAGATCCACAGAAGATTTCATGAGTTCTCAGAATTGGGTAATGATGTTCTACCATATTCATCTCTCTCCTTCTCAGTGCTCCTGGGAAAGGAGCAGGAGAAATGCAGCGTGGCTTTGCAGTCCAGGCTCACCTTGTGCATGCAGAATGACCCAGATAAAATGTTCACATGGTAACAGAGACACTATGTGCACAACACTTAGCACAGCATGTGACCACTAGTCAATACACATTAGTTCCCACTGCTCATTTACCCATTTGGTAAACATGGATCAGGGGCCACCCTGTGCTTGGAACTGGGGTTACAAAGGAAAAAAAGAAAGTGTGTTCTCTGCCCTTTGGAAGCTCAAAAGGTTATATAAACACTATCCCAATGCAATCAGCTAAATAGTCAAAAGGGGAATAAACAGAGAGTTTATGTTGTGAAAACATGGCAGAGGGAAC
The DNA here is from genome assembly GCF_003255815.1 of Theropithecus gelada. NCBI lineage: Eukaryota > Metazoa > Chordata > Mammalia > Primates > Cercopithecidae > Theropithecus > Theropithecus gelada. Next base: position 41,715,900 of record NC_037681.1, read on the forward strand.
ACTGACTGCCTCAAGGGGTCAGGAAAGGCTTCTAGGAGGAGGTGACATTTGAGCTGGTTCACAAAGGATAAATGAGTCTATATAAAGTCAATGAAGAAAGGGGCAATCTGGTCTTTGGAGGGCATTCCAGGATAGCATGTTAGCATGAGAGAATGCTCTTGACAGTCAGAAGTTCTGGTTTTGTGGCCAGCTAGACATTTGTGATTGTTGATGGGAAGGTGTACAGAGGAATGCTGGGAGAGAAAGTTGAAAATCAATTCAGAAGAAGCCCTAACAAGTTGTTTTGCCCTAACAAGTTGTTTTGACTTTATCCTGCAGTCAAGGAGAGGTCGAGTGGGGAGGGTCCATAAGAAGGGTGTGACCACACCTTGTTTTAATATATCCTGCAGTCAATGGGAAATTGGGGGGAGGGTCCATAAGGACAGTGTGACACAGCTGGTCTCAATATACCTCAGAGTCCTCATCAGTGTGACTGACAGAGACACTCTGGGAAGTTGGTTAGTCATTGTCCCTGCAGTCTTAACAGATTGATCCTGCTGAAAATACACCTACCTGTTCACCAGGTGTCTGAAGAGAGGCAGACTTGCTCCTTCCAGGGCACCAGGCTGAGAGCAGTGTGCTGCCTTACCATTTCATATCAATAAGCCATGCCCAGTAACTCATGCGGCAGCTGCCCTCAAATGTGTCCCATCATCAAAATCAAATGTAGGAGCCAAAGATTTTATTTCTCAGTAGTTAGCATTTATTCTTCCCTAGTTGAGACTCTACAGCCAAAAGTGTGTTCCTCACTTTACCATGTCCCGACTGTGGCCTTTGATCAGGCTGCTGCCTATCTCTCTGAGTCACTTCATGGTCTGAGGGCCGGAATAACACATTAGGCGCAGCTATCAAGAATCTGTCCCAGCCCTGCTGCCTCCATAGTCCATGAGTCTAACACTTGTTCATCAAAACAACCCTTTGGCAGGTTTAGTGATGCTATCTTGTCAAGCTTGAAGCAGAGGTAGTTGACAAAATAAAGATGAGACCAATGCCCATGTTTGAATTAGTCCATACACTTTTTGGTATCTTAAGTCTGTTCTCTTCCAGAGTTTTCTTATTCTTTACTTACAAAATGAGGTGACTGGACAAGATGACCTTTAAGGCACCTTCCTCTGTAGATTTCTAGGGCTTGCTGAAGCTCAGTTTCACCTGAAGTCACCGTAGTAGATCCTCATTACTCCAGTGGATGTGCACCACCAAGAGGTGGCTGATGGCAACAAAACCCACTCATGGAGAATTCTGGCCATGCTGGCAACTGCTGAAAGGCTTAGGACCCCCCGAGGCTGAGGGCTATGGGCCAGGGCATTCAGCCATCCGTGACATCACAGGGCTGCAGCCTGGATTAGTGCAGTGCAGAGCACACTGCAGGGACAGGGAAAGGACACGGATGGGTCACCCCTGAGAAATGAAGCCAGTATGGCAGGAGCTCAGGACTTAAGAGCAGGGAGGGATTTGGTACATTCAGCAATTTGTTTAAACTGCCTTCAGACAGAGAGAGAGAGAAAGTAATAAAGAGAGACAGATTGAGAGATTTTAAATAATGACTAAGAATCAAGATTCCAGCAGCAGAACAGACGTTTAGGTGACCAAAGGGCAGGGGAGACATTAGTCAAGCCCACAATTCCCAAGAAGATTTGGCTAATGTCATTACTGTTTTCACCTGAGTAGTTTCATACATTTCAAACATCCTACACCAAATAATAGTGACTATTAAGTTTTAGTTACTGTTTTAAGCATTTTATGGGTAAAAACTGTGCAAAATCTTAGGTAATACTTTGGGGATATAGAGGAAGAGAAAGAACATTAAATTTGCCTGAGGCCACACAACTGGTGAGTGGAGAAATCAGAATTGAAAGCTGGGCAGTGTGGTGCCAGCACCTGTTCTCCTGACCCCTGCATGATTCTGCTGTTTCTCCTGACCCCTGTGTGATTCTGCTGGTTCTCCTCATCCCTGCGTGATTCTTGTTGGTATTAGTCTCTCAGGCTGCTGTAACAGATGACCACAAACTTAAGTGGCTTCAAAGAGCATACATTTACTTTCTTATCGTTCTGGAGGTCAGAAGTCTGAATTGGGTTTAATGAAACCCATAAAATTTTATAGTTTAATAAAACTGTAATTGGAAATATAGTGCTTTGCTGAGTTCTTTGAGTTATTCTAGTAAATTATCAAATTTGAGGGGGGTCATGGATGTCCCTGGATTTGTAGCCGGTTAGTCTGAACTGAGAGCAGTCTTCTTGTGGACCATGCCCTTTAAGTTGTGGGGTCTGCCCAACTCCAGGTTGTTAGTGGCAGAATTGAACTGTAGTCTACCAGTTGATGTCATAATACTCCCCGCATTGTTAGTGCCAGAATTGAATTGTAGTGTACCAGTTGATGTCATAATACTGCCCAATCTCCAGGTTGTTAGTGGCAGAACTGAATTGTAGTGTACCAGTCGATGTCATAATACTGTCCTAACTTCCGGTTGTTAGTGCCCGAATTGAATTGCAGCGGACCAGTTGATGTCATAATACTCCCCGTCTATAATCCACATGTCAACATCCTTAACTTTTCACATCTATGAAAACCCTTTTGCCTTGTAAGGTAAAAAAGTCACAGGTTCTGGGGACCAGAATGTGGACATCTTTGGGAGCATTTATTCTGCCTATCACACTGTTTCAAAGCATTTATGCTTTGTTAGAGAACCTACCATCTGGTGGGTTAGATATCAGCATCAGAAGCCACCAGTTGAGCAGGAAGCGGCAGAGAGGTTTTGAAGGTGTCCTCTAAGCTGCCAAACCCTGGAAGAGGAATCAGGAGGCTTTTCAGCCCTGCTCCTCCGAGGACATATGAGGCTTCAAAGGCACATTGTCTGACTACTTTGGCCTCAATGTCCTCATGTAAAAATGGGAATAAATATCCCCTGCTTAGCACTGAACAAAATTCTGTAGGTAGTTAATGGTGTATGTGTGTATGTGTATATATAAATATTTATGAAATTCTGTAGGTGTGTATATATATATTCACACACACATATATATATAAATTTGTAAATGATTAAAATGTATTCTTATTTAATATTCTTATTCTGCCAATAAGTAAGTACAGAAGTCGGTTGGACCTTTATTAGTTTCAGATTTATTTATTTAATAAATGCACTAGCCTTTGACAAACACTCATGGATTTAATTATTATAATATCCTTCTTACATGGAACTATCTCTACTAGATAAGAAAATGGAGGCACAGAGGGGTTAAGTCACTCGCCCAGTGTCACACATCACATAGTTGGTAAGTGGCAGAACCAAGACCCAAACGCAGCCAGTCTGACTGCAAAGTCTAGTCCCTTAGCTGCTCCATGCTGCCTGACCCGGTGGCAGAAAAAGAGGATGGAGTACGAAAAGAATGTGCTTTTGTTCTATCAACTCCTAACCCAGCATCAGGGAATTACTTGGGAAGATCTATAGCATCAGGGTCTCCAGCAGCACATGCCAGGAACCCAAAAGGCACCCTCCAGGACCATGAGCCTGCCCTGGACATTGCATGTCACATAAGTTAGGTGGCTGTCACCTCAGATTGCTGGGCACTTTCACATTCACAGTAAATGCACACTAAAGCTGATAGAGTACTTGTTCCCATATGTGAGGTCATCCCCCTCTCCTATGCTCCTTCCATACCTGTCCTGTGAAGTGGCATATCCCAAGTTTCAGAAGGTTTTGGCTTCTAATATTTGAATTAATTTTTCTTCTAGTTAATTGAAATGCCACCAGAAAAAGAAACAAAACATTGACAACTACTTGCTTAGAGTCTCAATTTGTCTATTTATCAATGATCTAAACTTGGACACGACTGAGCTTCAGTTTCGTCATGGTCAAATAGGGTAACAAATTGTTAACAGGACTGACTGGAATGACATATTTAACATTTCTTGCACAGAGCCCAGCTATGTTGGAGATCATCAACTCCTGCTTCTGACCCCTCTCTTCTTGCTTCATTGCTCCCTACTCTGCTGGACACTCACCCTCTTCCTTTCAGTGCTGCTATTTACAAGCCTTGGCCCTGCTCCCTCCAAGTCTCTGGGGCCATTCCCTTCTCACCCCTCTCCAATCTGGCTTCTTGCTGGCTATTCATCTGAAACCAGTCCTGCATGCCACCAGCAGCTTCCTAGTTACCAAAGCTGTTTTCTTTCCTTGGTCTGGAACCTGTTTGCCCTTTTGGAAACATCAGGCCCCTGAACAACAAACAACTATGGTTGCTTGCAGTCTACAATCCACCCACTTCCTGTGTGATTCCTCTCCTGGCCTTTAAATGGCTTCCTGTGGTGTGGGCTGTGCTCTGTCCTCCTGCCTCACTTCCTGCATCTCTACTTCTGATGAGTCCCTTTCACTGGCTCCTCTTGACTCTTAAACATACAGATGTTCATCAAAGTTCTGCTCTCTGTACTATTCTTTGTTATACTCTCCTCATTCTTGTCCATAGCTTCCACTTCACCCATGTCCTGCTCTATGCCTGTCATTCCACAATCAAAATATTTTATGCCAAGTACCTCTCCTCTGATCTCAAGATCTGTATTCCCAGTTCCTAAACACTGAAGCGCTATTCATGATGGCACTCTGAACATGCCCACACTCTGATCATTATCTCCATGCTGCCCCAAAAGAGGTGCTTGATTTGACTTTTTCTTGGTAAACAGGCCATTTGTCCCATCTCCTCAGCAAGGCTTTCCTGAGAAAAGTCCTCCTCCTTCTTCCATCAACAACTCAGAAGAAATAGCTCCCTCCAGTGAGTTTGTACCATATTTTGCTCACCATCTAGAGTAATTGGCAGGCTAAGTTTTAATTGATTGTCTAGGAACCGATTCCCCCTTTCTAGATAGTGAGCTCCCTGTGGGCAGAGGCAGGGCATTATTTACCCAGGAAGGATCTGAGTAACTTCATAGCCCTCAGCACCCATTTGGATACTCCAATTATTCACCTTTCCCCTGTGTAGCTCTGATTTCACCCAAGAGTCTATAAATTTACTGAAGCAAAGATGCAGTCTGTATTTCTGTACAGTCAATAGCATTTATTTGTAATAGTAGACACAAAAAAATGCCCTGTTGAATAAAATTATTTTTAGCTCCCTTAGTAGCTGTTATGGGCTGAATTGTATCTTCATGCCCAAATTCAGATGTTGAAGTCACAACCCCCGTATCTCAGAATGTGACTATATCTGGAAACAGGATCTTTAAAGAGGTAAATGTAAATTAAGGTAAAATGAAGTCATATGGATAGACTCTAATCAAATACGAGTGGTATCCTTATAAGAAGAGGAGATTAGGACACAGAAACACACAGCATGAGGGACAACTATATGCTAGAACACAGTGACAAGGCAGCATCTGCAAGCCAAGGAGAGAGGCCTCAGAAGAAATTCACCCTGTTGACACCGCAATCTTGGACTTCCAGCCTCCAGAACTGTAAATCTCTGTTGTTTAAGTCACCCAGTCTGTAGTATTTTTGTTGTGGTAACACTAGCAAATTAATACACTAGCTGAATGCTACTCACCAGTTTCAGTGGTGAGGTGCAATACTTCCTTTCAACTTGACACTAAAAAACTGTATTTTCCTTTTATGTGTAGAGATGGCTCAAAGTCAGACACTGGGTTAGTTGGATGGTATACTTGCCCACATAATCTTAAGGCAACTTCTGAACAATCTTATCGGAAGTTACTAATGATTTGCTCTCTATATTTTTCTCTTCCTTCCCCCTTTTTTACTTCTGTTCCTCTTCTTCCTCCACTTCTCCATCTGAAAGTTGAGCATAAATTTGCTATTTGAGTCACCACAAGGCCACCTATATTGACAATAAAACAAACTGGAATATTTGGGCTGTGAAAGATTTGCAGCTTCATAGTAAGGAAGATGGGAATGCCATGTTCAATTTCTGCCCCAAGTGGTTATGGATGTATAACAGAGCCCAGAGACTGAATCATAGTTTGGGTTTCACAAAGGACCTGTCCAGGTGTGTTCAGTAAGAATCTTTTAAGCTGCTCTTGCTGTTAACAATCTGGCTTCTTATACCCAGATGATTAGATGTCATAGACATCAGAAGGAGGTCAATAAAATTCAAGCTTTAAACCTTGACAATAATTTGAGCTGAATAATAGTTGAATTTCAGAACTGAGTTGTCATGGTGAGAGCCATTGAAGAGGAATAATTATCTTATAACTCAGTTACTGTCCTGCTGAACTCCTAGCAATATCCCTAACCCCATTTCTAACTCACCAAGCCCACATTATATTAAGTCATGCTTAGGGACATTATTTTTATATTCTTTTATGTATATGTTTGCATTCATAGCCAAATATACATAAAATATATTGGAGTAAATGTGTGTTCAATGCAGCTAATGGGAAAATGGTACAAATGGTTTAGTCAGCTATAAATTGCATACTCCAAGGAAAAATACTAAAGTACCATTCAAGTATTCTCAAGAGCCAGGTGGTAGAAAGATGTTAGCAATAATTCTTTTTGTGATTTAGCATATAGGACAATCAAGCCATTTGTTTTCATTATTTTTGTGGACTAAAATTTTCATCTCATTTCTCTTGGGTAATACCAAACATTTTCCCCCTTATTAATCCGTAACAACACTATGATGCACTTTGCTAATCAAAATTGCACACTGCATAATAATTTGCAATCTAATAAATATAAGCTTCATCCACATTTCATCAAATATAGATGCAATTACTTAAAGATGCTAAAATGCAAGATATAAATTTGAACTAAAAGGAATTTTAGGGGCATCCAAACAGTGAAACATAAATCAAATGGTAATTTATTTTATTTTAAATACAATTTCATAAATTATTTGAGGAAAATTCCCAGGGTGTTTTCCATGTGAGAAAAGAATGTCAATCTCTCTACTAAGACAGGAGATTTGTCAAGTAGATGCCAATAAATGAAGGGCGAAGGGAAGGAATGAAGATGCTGATAACTATTCTATTTTTGATGCCAATGAAATGAAAAAGAAGGAGAAATTAAGAATTAATGGAGAGGAATCCCACTGATGTTCAAGACAGAATGATCTATCCTCCCTGGCCTATTGAAATAATCAATGGAAGGCCAGGCACGGTGGCTCACGACTGTAATCCCAGCACTTTGGGAGGCCGAGGTGAGCAGATCACAAGGTCAGGAGATCGAGACCATCCTGGCCAACATGGTGAAACCCCGTCTCTACTAAAAATACAAAAATTAACTGGGCGTGATTGCGCACGCCTGTAATCCCAGCTGCTTGGGAGGCTGAGGCAGGAGAATTGCTTGAACCAGGGAGTCAGAGGTTGCACTGAGCCAAGATGACGCCACTGCACTCCAGCCTGGCGACAGTGTGAGACTCCGTCTCTAAATAAATAAATAAATAAATAAATAAATAAATTACAATAAAAATAAAAATAAAAGAGAAAGAATCAATGGAAAAAAGTGATGAAAAATTTTCATCAGCTATGGAAACAAGGGTGTCAACTACATGCTGAGAATTTCAAGTAACTTCTGCTAACAAAAGCTGACACTCCACCATACTGAAGCTGTTGAGAGGACTAGCATGTACCCCCTGTCTGGGAACAAAAGGCATGCCTGGAAGGAAACAGAGGAGATGGAGGCAGCAAGCCCCTAACACTAAATCTCAGCTGGGAGAGTGCCGAAGGCAAGGTAACATGCCCACTTGTCACATCTGCTCACTGCCAGGCCACCTGACTCCAGTGGCGATGGCACAGCTCCAGGTTTTCTCTCTGGTGTTGATTCCAGACCCTACAGAGGGCTAGAAACGCTGAGGTTTGTGTCTGTTGTGGGCAGCCTACCACTTAGCAGAGGATCAGAGCTCCCTTCAGCCTAGCTCTGTCACCAACACTTTCCTGAGGCTGCTTGAGCTGCAACAGAGATTAAAATTTGTTTTATATATTATTTTTATCCTCAATTTGTTCCAGAGCTTAAAGACTTGGACAGTGACACAAATCTTTGACAGAAGCCAGCCTAACTCCTACTCAGCTATAAACTAATAGTACGTACACTCCATTTTATCTAAGAAAGAGAAAACAAGGGGAGAAAAAAAAAAAAAAAGAAAAAGCAAGGCCTATAAATAAATACTACAGATTTAAACAAAAGGAAAAGCAGGACACCCTTGAAAACTAGAACAATGGCCTCCAATAGAAATACATTTACTGGAATCAGTAGAAAATGTGTGTTCTCAACAAGATCAAAGCAGATGCTGCAACCATGATGACATTCAGAAAGAAACTCACAAAGACTATGGAGGATTGTATGGAAATGGGAATCCAACTCAGTTTTTAGTCCAATTAAAAACTGAGTGGGACCAGAAAACAGAAAATTGGACATTGTATCAAATCAAAGTGGTGAATTAGAGAAAGAGCAAATGTGAGGAATTCTTATAGATGAAAATGAGATAAATGATGAGAGACTGTTGAAGGAATCCCAGAGAGTAGGAACAGGGAGAACAGAAGCAGTAAGGGGAGCATACGATTGAAGACAATGGCACAGAAGGGATCTGGGGCTTACAATTGTGAGGGAATATCATATTTTCAGGCAAACATCATGAAAAGAATATCAAACAGAAAGAACTCCATGGGATTCCCCAATTTCAGTGCACATACACAGAACGTTGTGTAGGTTCAGCAAGTGTTAGTGGAGGCTACCAAGTATGGTGTAGAAGGATGTGGAAGTTAGAAAGGCACAGACTTGTGCTCAAACTCTGGCTCCACACACTCATAGTTTTAGGACCTTGGGTGATGTATTGAAGCTCTATGAGCTTCAGTTTTTCCAATACTAAAATGGAAATAGTGACTACTACTCCACAAGGCCTTTTGTGATGCTTGAACAAGATAAAATATGTCCAACACAAGAAGTTCATGCCTGACAAATAACCACAACTCAATAAATGAATGCAAAACCAAAGCAAAACAATCACAACCATAGCCACAAAGCAAAGGTAACATAGATATATGACCAAGTAATTGCTTTAAGTGCATTTGTAATATTTACCAGTTATTTTATTCATCCATTGAAAAAGACTTCCTAATGTGGAATAATTTTTTAAAAGTAAAAAGAAAATTACGTGGTGCATAAATTTAGGTTGAATGAGCAAGAACTAGGAAAGAAGGGGATAAATCCATACTATTTCTACAATATTTACTCCTACACTTATTTATTTCTTCCGACTTTCATGGTTATTTATTTATTTATTTATTTATTTAGAGAGGGAGTTTTGCTCTTGTTGCCCAGGCTGGAGTGCAATGGCATGATCTCAGCTCACCCGCAACCTCCGCCTCCTGGGTTCAAGCGATTCTCCTGCCTCAGCCTCCCGAGTAACTGGGATTACAGGCATGTGCCACCGTGCCCAGCTAATTTTTTGTATTTTTAGTAGAGACAGGGTTTCTCCATATTAGTCAGGCCAGTCTCAAACTCTCGACCTCAGGTGATCCGCCTGCCCGGGCCTCCCAGAGTGCTGGGATTACAGGTGTGAGCCACTGCACCTGGCCCACAGTTATTTTAATAGCTGTTCAAATTAACATTTTTTAAAACTTTGAGCTAACTATTAATAAAGTTAAAAGAAATATTAATACCTTTGAAATAATTAAACTGGGAATATACCAAAGTAGCCAATAGAATAAAAATCGAGTAGAAAAGAAATCACAAGGAAAGAATAACATTATAGAAGCTAAAGGAGACTAATGATGATGGAGGTATTAATAATGTAAATGTTAAACTACTTTGTTAAAAGGAAATGACTCTCAGATTATGTGAAACCACAAAAATCTAACAATATGCTACTTAAAAGACACGTAAAAATTAAATGACTCCAAACAGGAAAAAAATCAAAGGGTTAACAAAGATATACTGAAGAAAACAAAAATAACTACGAAGTAACAATGCTAGTATTAGACAAAGCAAATTTCAAAGGGAAAAACAACATCAAATAGGATAATGGGGGCAATTTTTAATATTGATAAAAGGTTTGCTCATGAAGAAGTTTCATCTGATAATTAACATACTGTTAAAATATATGCAATGAAAGCTGAAATTTTCAAAGATAATTGAACAAAAATCCAGTAATAAGTGGGACTCTATGACATGCCAACATCAATTTATTCATCCACTAAACACTGAGTTTTAGGTACTGTACTGAGCACTTGTTCCTAATGACACTAATCTTGTTTCACTGGGAATAATTCCCTTCCCACTGGGCACTGGTATTCCTCTTTGGAACCACCACTGACACATCAAAGATCTGATAGTGCCCTTTTTTTCCCCAGGGGTCTGCTGTATATGAAAGAGGTAGACTTTCTACACCCTGCACTACACTTTGCTAGAGGGATCTGAAGTAATGATGGTTATGCAGCAATGTTTTATAGTTTTAGTTAAAAACAAAATAAGCTTACCCACTCTTCTTCTTAGAAGCAGACATACACCCAGTGGGTTGCAAGGCAAGATATCCAAATAGCAGATACAATTATATACTCAAATTATGCCTCTCTTCAGTGGTCATGGTCAAGGTCATTGGTACTCAGAATTTGAGCTTCTAGGGAGTTCAATCCATCAGGTCTCTAGATATGTCTAGACATATATGAATATTTGCTAAAACCAAAGCCAGGAAGCTTTCCTACTCAAGAAATATATAAATATATATTTTAAGTATAAAAGAAAATCATTTAGTAATTTGGAAGAATATTTGAAAGCATTGCCCGAAAAGGCAAAAAGAAAAAAAAAATCAGTATTACTTGCAGAGGATATTACTGTCTACCTGAAAAAAACTGAAATAATCAACTGAAACAAAATTAGACACACTAGAACCAATAAGAGTTCACAAGATGGTCAGCTGAACATCAGATATGGGTTGGTTGTGTCCTCACCCAAATCTCATCTTGAATTGTAACTCCTACAATTCCCACGTATTGTGGGAGGTACCTGGTAGGAGGTAATTGAATCAAGGGGGCAGTGTCTTTCTCGTGCCATTCTCGCAAGAGTGAATAAGTCTCACAAGATCTGATGATTTTAAAAAGAGGAGTTCCCCTGCACAAACTCTTTCTGTTTGCCTGCTGCCATCCATGTAAGATGTGACTTGTCCTCCTTGCCTTCCACCATGATTGTGAGGCCTCCCCAGCCATGTGGAACTGTAAGCCCATTAAACCTCTTTTTCTTCCGGTCTCAGGTATGTCTTTATCAGAAGCATGAAAATGGACTAATACAATCAGTAAAGAAAAATTAACTTTTTATACAGCAATATAGCCAATGATGTACTATAATAAAAATAAGCTACAATAGAATACATCAGACCAAAATAATAAACTTAATGTAGAATGCAGGACTCATCTGAGGCAAACTATGAAATTATACTGAGAAACAAAAGACCCCCCAAAATGGGCACAGTCAGTGTCATGAAGCCGTAAATTCTCCCAAATCAAAATACCAAATCTGTCAGTTTTTAAAAAATACTATAAAAAGATTTTAAAGTCCGTCAGTAAAGATAATAGTGTTAGAAAAAGTCATAAACATTTTGGAGAAAAAAACGAGAAAAGGGAGAGACATAGCTTTGCAGGGAATTAAAACATGTTTATGAACTATAGTAGCTGAATCAGGGTGATATCAATGTAAAAATGAGCAAACAGATAAAGGGAACAGGATTGAAAGTTCCCAAATATATCTATGCACATATTTTAAACTTAAAGCATGATCAGGGAGGCATGCAAAGCTATCAGGGAAAAGATGGATTGGCAGAAGTCCTGGCAAAGATATGCATTCTCATTGTTGAGAGTCTAATAACATGTATTCTGAAAGGTTTTGTTTTGTTTTGTTAAAGACATTCTGTGATATGACTTGGCTGTGTCCCCACACAGATCTCATCTTGAATGTAGTTCCCATAATCCCCATGTGTTGTGGCAGGGGCCCAGTTGGAGGTAACTGAATTATGGTGGCAGTTTCCCTTGCTATATCTTGTGATAGTGAGAAAGTTCTCAAAAGATCTGATGGTTTTATAGGGGGGCTTCCCTCTTCGTTCAACTCTCACACTTCTTTCTCTTGCTCCCCTGTGAAGAAGGGTGTGTTTGCTTCCCCTCCCGCCGTGATTGTAAGTTTCCTGAGGCCTCCCCAGCCATGCGGAACTGAGTCAATTAAACCTCTTTTGTTTATAAATTACTCAGTCTCGGATATATCTTTTTTAGCAGTGTTAAAATGAATTAATAAATTATATTAAGATTAAAACAATCATTTTTCTTTGACCCGAAATTATACCTCTTGATATATATTCACTTATAGGTGTATTTTTTTTTTTTTTAAAAAGACAAGTGGAAAAAGATGTACACACAGAATATTCATCATACTGAGGTTAAAATTAGCAAAAAAAAATTAGAACTGCCCATGAATAGGTTTCATAATTAAATAAATTTTACAAAACAACCATTATAATATAATTCTATATAGGCCTTGAAATCATATTTGAAATAGTTATATGGATATAGTTATAAACTTATAGGCTTTACAATAGATAAATCAAATGTCAAAAAGCCCAGTTACCAGCAAGCATGATATGATCTCATTGACAAAGAATATAGATACATACACCTAACAAATTATTGAAAGACATGTTCTCACCCTAGTGGTTTTCTCTAAGTGGTAAGAGGATCATCTATGAATTTGAAGTTTCTTCTCTATACCTTTACTTACTTATGCTTACAGTATTTTTCTAAGTAGTTTTTGACAAATCACTGAATGTTACTTTTTATTGTTATAGATTCAGGGGTTACACATGCAGGTTTGTTACTTGGATATATTGTGTAATGGTGGGGTTTGGGCTTCTACTGTACCTAACACCCAAATAATGAATATTGTGCCAATAGGTAATTTTTCAACTCTCATCCTCCTCTCAACCTCCTCCCTTTTGGAATTTCCAGTGTCTATTATTTCCATCTTTATGTCCATGTATACTATTAATTAGCTCCCATTTATAAGTGAGAACATACAGTATTTGATTTTCTGTTTCTGAGTTATTTCATGTAGGATAACGATCTCCAGTTCCAACATCGTTCGACCATGTTGCTGCCAAAGACATGGTTTTATTCTTTTTTAATGGTTGCATACTATTCCATGTGTATATATACCACATTTTCCTTATCCAGTTATCCATTGAAGGACACAGGTTGATTTCATGAATATTACTTTTTAATATCAGAAAAATAAGATGATAAAGCTATTTCCATGAAAAAAAGAGGTGAGAAAACAAAATGAGCCCCAATTCTATTGCCCCTTTCTTTACTTTTAATATAAATAGTTATAGGTTTTTTTTTTTTTTTTTCAATATTGTGTCTTCACTTTCCATGTAAGGACATGGTGATATGGTTTGACTGTGTCCTCACCCAAATCTCATCTTCAACTGTGGTTACCATAAAACCCACGTGTCATGGGAGGGACCAAGTGGGAGATAATTGAATCATTGGGGAGGTTACCTCCATGCTGTTCTTGTGGTAGTGAGTGAGTTCTCATGAGATCTGATGGTTTTATAAAGGGCTTTCCCTCTCTTCCTTCTGTATTTCTCTTTGTTGCCACCTTGTAAAGAAGGACGTGTTTGCTTCCCGTTTACCCCCCGGCCATGATTGTAAGTTTCCTGAGGCCTCCCCAGCACTATGGAACTGTGAGTCAATTAACCTTCCTTTATAAATTACCCAGTCTCAGGAATGTCCTTATAGCACTGTGAGAATAGACTGATACACATGGCATGAAGTTCTATCTTATTTCACGCTTCTCAGTAGTTTTATACTTTGCTTCTACAAAGATGGATTCTACAAAATTCTCAAGTTGATAAGCTATTTTATTCTTGGAGATGGCATTGTAAATTGGATATTTTCTTCCATTTTATCTTCTGATGGTTATATTTTGTATCTAAGAAAACTTTATTGGAATATTAACTGTTTGAATTTATTAAAATGTCTTTTTTGTTTTTAATGAGTTTTATCTGGACTGTCTTGTCTTTTGTAAATTAACGACTATTTCATCATCAACAAAATAGTGGAAACCTTTTTTGATTTCAATTTCTCACACCTTTATTTCTGTCTTTTCTTCCTAATTGCATGGGATTGCACTTGTTTAAAGATAACTATTGAAATAGTGAACATTCTTATATTTCTCTGACATTAATGATAAGGCTTTTAGGGTTCCATTAAGCATATTTCTAGCTTTAAATTTTTAGATATATAGTCATGGTCTTGAGAAATGTCTATCTATTTCTTCTAAGTTAACATCTTACCCCAGGTTATGAGTGCAGTTTGAAACTGAAACTGAAGTCTCTTTACCCACAGGCCAGTGGGTTTTCCCAGAAATAGCCATTCACAAATGACCTGCTCACTGAATTCTAATGACTCATGCAGACATTCTTTGGGTCAAAATCTGCCCTCCATCTCAAAATGTTCTTGCTCTGACTTCAACAGACCAGATGGCAGCAAATGCAATTACATGAAAAGAATATAAAAGCTAACCCAGCATTTTTTTTTTTTTCTATGGCTGGGAATGAAAACATTATAAGGCCTAAGCTTGGGTATTATGCTGATGAATAGAAGGGGATTAATCATGGAATTTTTTTTTTTTTTTTTTTTTTTTGGAGACAGAGTCCTGCTCTGTCACCCCGGCTGGAGTGTAGTGGTGCGATCTTGGCTCACTGCAAGCTCCACCACCTGGGTTCAAGTGATTCTCCTGCCTCAGTCTCCCAAGTAGCTGAGAATACAGGTGTGTGCCACTATGCCTGGCTAATTTTTGTATTTTTTTTTTTCCACAGAGATGGGGTTTCACCATACTGGTCAGGCTGTTCTCAAACTCCTGACCTGGTGATCCGCCTGCCTCAGCCTCCCAAAGTGTTGGGATTACGGGCGTGAGCCACTGTGCCTGGCTGAAAATAGCCCTTCCTGTGCACAACCACCTCACACAGCTACAAAGGGTTGCTCCCATAAATAATTTCAAAGGTACATACTCCTTTTTTTTAAGCATATCCTGAAAATTTTTTTCAACTTTCGAGAGTAAAAATTAAAAAAAATGTATAGCCATTTGTCCAGATTTGAAATCCAGTTTCAGTAAGAAGCCAAGCTTGTTGGCTATTATAATGATAAAACAGGCCAATTGCTGTGTCAGGTCGTGGTGAAATTGAAAGTCCATGTAATCCCCCCAAATGGAATTATTTCTCATGTAACTTTTTGAATAATGCCTGCATTATTTTGCTCACATAAGCTGATCAATAGTAGCTTCAGGAGCAACTCTTGTCTATGCTGGATGATTATTATGGACAAATTAAAACTAAAAAGACACCCTAAAGTGATCTTCCTGCAGCTCCTGGGATTAGCACTGAAGAGAGGTGAGGAGGGAGTAGAGATTTATAACACAACCATGGCCCTTAGGGAGAAACAAGCCACATGGAAACAGTGGCATCCTTCATGGAGAAGGATCAAGGGAGGCTGTTTGCAGTCGCTCTGCCATCTTGGTTGTGGAACAGCGAGCAGTGGTCTCTGGCTAAGGGAAACATTAGCAAGAAATATAGCTTGAGCCCGTTTCCCCTGGGTCCATCTTCCACAGGCCCTACTGTGGGGAGTGCTGGCCTCTCAGCTCTTTGCCCTGTGGTCTCTAGGTGTTTAGAGCTCTGTGCCAAGAGTGCAAGAGGTGTCTGGGACCTGTCGAAATTCAATGCGTGCAAAGGCAACTGTCTGTGGGGGGATATTATGGTTAAAAATGTTAGAACTTCATGGAAACCCATTAAGCCTAAGGCTAGGTTGAGACACCCCACCTGACCTTCCCAAGGTGTTTACCTATGTGTTCTGCATTGCCAGTGCATGTAGAATAGTGGGGTCACTCTCAGTGCTGGGTAGAATTGGTTTTCCTGGTAATGAGCAGTCCAGAGAAGGGGGAAAGAGGTCCACTCAGCATAAGTTCCCTCTGCGCCCCAACCCAGGACTCTGCCTGCAACATTTTGCTAGGTATTTTTTTAAAATATAATTTCTACCCTATTGGAATCAGCCAATTTTTAATGTTATTGGAGCAATAAGTAATTCCTGGATTGGTTCTGTAGTGCTGTGATCACTTCCGACAATTTGCTGAGAAGACAAGAGGCACCCATGGGTGAGTACTACTGGGTATGGTTGATCAGCTCATGCTTCAGCTGCCTATCATTACAGTGTGGATTCTTTCTTTGCAAAGCCTCAAGCATCTCAATATTGTTGGCTGTGACCTCAGTAGAGTGTGAATATGTTAAACTGCCAAAAGGAGTGTAAAGAAGAGAGGAAAGATACACCAAGCCCTTCTCTAAGAAATCTTTGTTGTTAACAGGCCCTGGGCACCTCACTTAGTGGTCTTCCCTCTGCAGACCTGGGACTTCTATAGAGCCATAATGAGGGCAGGCAAAGCCTAACGGAGCACCTGTCACTAACCTGCAGAACCTCTCTTTATCAACCTAGTCTCATGCAAATGGCTTGTTCAGTATGAATTGACTAAATTCCAGATACTTCCCTGATTTTTAGATCCTGATGTATTTGACACATTTATATCTCTTGTTATGTTTCCTTGCCTGCCGAAGTTAAGATGCATTGGGTACACAAAGGCTATGACATCTGCCAAAGGATTGCGGGGATACAGTCATGGACTTAATCAGTCCCCACCATGCAGAGAGGCAGCAGCCACATCACCCTGAGCAAGCAGCTGCCTCCTGGGAGCCAGGGAAACAGGAAAATCCCCGGTGTTCAGAGTTCTTCTCTGAGTGCTCCAAGCACACGACACAGATAATATATCTTTGTACACATGAATAGATGTGGACTTACACACATTCCCACATATACATATTTACACACATAAATACCTTCTCATACAAATGTCACTTCCCACACAGTCCCTAGAAATAACGTCCTAAAACACAAATTCAACTATGCTATGTGATGACATTTAACAATTATTGTTAATTTTGATGAGTAATGGTTATATAGGAAAAGTCTTTATTTTTGAAGATGCTTACTGAAGTATTTAGTAGTGAAATGTCATGATGTCTACAATTTACATTTAAGTAGTTAAGCAAAAAAAATGAAGTAAATATGGCAAAATATTAAAAATTACAGATTTTCAATAGTGAAGATATGAAAGCAACCTAAGTAGCCATCAGTGAATGAATGGTTAAAGCAAATGTGGCATATATACACAATGGAATATTATTCAACTATAAAAACAGAATGAAGTTCTGTCATTGCAACAACATGGACGGATCTGGAGGACATTATGTGAAGTGAAGTAACCCAGGCACACAAAAACAGATATTGTATATTCTCATTCTTATGTAGGAAGAAGCTACAAAAAGTTTATCTCATAAAGATAGAGTAGAATGATGGATACCGGAGGCTGGAAAGGAGTGGGGAAGATGGGTGCTAAAATACAGTTAGTTGGAAGGAGTAGGTTTTAGTGTTCAATAGCACAGGAGGGTGACAATAGTTAGAAATAATTTATTGTTTATTTCAAAATAGCTAAAGAGAAGATGTAGAATGTTCTTAAAGAAATGATGTTTGAAGTGATAGATATCCTAATTATCCTGATTTAATTATTATTCCTTGTATGCACATATCAAAATATCACATGTACCCCATAAACATGTAAAATTATTATGTATCAATAAAAAACTGAGTTTTTATTGTATTATGCTCTGTGAGTTTCTGTATGTTTAAAATTTTTTCTTATAAAATATCAAAAAAGAGAGAGGAAGTCTGAATCCATTTGTGCTACCCTGCTCTGACATGGCTGCGAACTTTGCTACTTGAAGAATGGTCCTTACACTAGCACCTTTGGCATCCCCTGGGAACTTGTTAGAAATGTAGATTCTAAGGCCCCATGCCAGAACTACTGTGTAAAAATGTGTGTTTTAACAAGATTCCTAGGTGATTCGCATATACACTTGTTATGGACTGAATGTTTGTGTCACCCTAAAATGTATGCTGGAACACTAACACCTAATGTGGTAGTATTTGAGGCAGGCCCACTGGGAGACAATTAGGTTTAGATGAGATTATGAGGGTGAACCCCCATCATGAGATTAGTATCCTTGTAAGAAGACACAGAGACACCAGAGCTGTCTTCACCATGTGAGGTCACAGCCAGGAGGCAGCTGGCCATCTACAAGTCAGAAATAAGACCCTCACGGGAAAGAAATGGGCCAAAACCTCGATCTTGGAATTCCTAGCCTCCAGAACTGTGAGAAATAAATTCCTATTGTTTAACTCACACACAGTCTGTGATATTTTGTTATATCAGCTGGAGCCAACTAAGAAAAACCTCAGATTTGAGAAGCACAAACCCCTTGTCATGGCACAGGCAGCCTTTCGTTCCTGCACTCCTGTCTGCTGCATGGACTTCGTGACAATGCGGCCTACTTGTCTGAGCCCTTACTTTGCACCAAGCATGACACAAACACTGTGGAGTTCCCGAATAAGCTACCTTTGCACAGTTGTGATTTTGTCCAAGAAGTTCTCTCTGTTAGGAATGTCCTCTTTGTATTCACTTAACTATTAATAGCGTTGTATTAGGAAAAAAAAAAAAGAAAAAGAAACCTAAACTTTTTAATCTATTAAGCCTTCTTTGTTCCTCTCAGCAGAATTAAGACCTCCACATTTCACAACACCCTGTGCTTCTTCCTGATTAGAGACTTACTATCCTATATTCTTACAGCCTGCTCTCATTTTCCTCTCCAGACTGAATTTCATGGTATGAGGGCCTAAGTCTTATTTTAAATGCTTTGCCAAATACTAGGAAACTTAGAGCCTTGTAGATGCTCAATATATGTTCGCTGACTTAACCAACAAATCAAGGAACTCATGTGATACACTTGTGAACAGATATAATGACATAGGTAAATACAGATGTAGAAATGTGAAGGGATGTACACACACAGCCTAGTTTCTCTGTAGAAAGAGGGAAAGGGGGTGAGAGGCATTGTCAGCACGCAGATTGGGGAACTGATCCCCTGATGTGAAACAGAGGAGGGGGCAGAGCACCTAGGCCTCTGACTCCCCTCCAGTGTGCCCCAAACCCAACTATACATTAGAATCCTCTTGGGAAGTTTAAAAAATACTGACAGCTGGGTCTTCCTTGAGATTTTTAAAAATATTGATAGCTGGGTCCTCCTTGAGACAAAATAAATCATAGTTCTGTGGAAGTGGGCCCCTGGCACTGGTGGTTTTTTATAAGAGAAACATTCTAGGCAATTCTAATTTGAGACAGGATTGATAACCTGTGATTACCTGTCGAAAATCTCAATATTATGACCGAGGAAAAGAATCTCTATTTTTGTGTAATTTATGAGCTGAGAATTTTCCTCCCGAAATTAACTTTGGATATTCAACTTTGAAATGTTGAATATCAAAATACGCTCTTACTTTCATTTACTGCAAAAACCAAGGTCTTTTTAAAGTCTGAAGTCAGGAGGCTGGGCCTCTCTGGCTTTGGGTTCAGGAAGGAAACTCAGGCAGGTTTCTTGGTAGGCAGACTTGGCCTTTCATCTTCATCCACGTGTTAGCTGTGGTGCTCTGGGGTTTGGGATCCTTTTGCTGAAACTATTTTAGCTCCATGCCACTTAATTTGCCAACCCCCTCAAACATCTTTTGGGGATGGATGGCCCCTTCTCTGTCTCTTCTGTCATCTCACCCTCTTCCACTTGATCTTTAAACCTTGGGGCTTCTCAGACTTGGGTCCTCTGTCTCCACTCTATGCTGTATCTGTGGATGATCTCACCACCAATTTGGCTTCAGTGATCATCAATTGACCCATAACTCCCTGTCTTAGTTTCCAGGGCTGCTATTACAAAGTACAACAAAGGGTGTAGCTTAATGCAATACTTTTGGAGGCCAGAATTCTGTCTGAAATCCTAGTGTCTGCCAGGCTATGCTCTCTCCAAAGCCTGTAGGGAGAATCTATCCTTTCCTCTTGCAGCCTTTGATGGCCCCAGGAGCTCTTTGGTTTGCAGGTACAGCACTTTGTATGCTTTCTTCGTGTGGCCGTTTCTTCTCCTTTTCTTATAACGACGCCAGTCTTATTGGAGCAGGAGCCCACTCTACTCTAGTAGGACCTCATCTTACTTAATTATATCTGCTGTGACTCTCTTTCCTGATAAGGTTACACTCCAAGGTACTGGGGGTTAAGACTTTAAGATATCTTTTTGAGGGACACAATTCAGCCCATAACATCCCCAGATTTCCATCTCCTGTTTTGTTCTTGCCTCTGAGCTCCAGCCCAACTGTTGGACATCCTCCCTTGGAGGTCTCACAAATACCTAAAATGCTACAAAAAAAGACGTGAACTCATCCGTTCCCATCCCAGGATCTCCACAGTTACCTCTTCGAGTGAATGGGGTGTTACAATCAGCCTGGGTGGCAAACCTGGAATGTGATTTGCCACCCAGGTTGATTGTGGCACCACTCTCCTTGACACCCCTCTCTTAATGCCAACTATTCAGAAAATACATCGAGCAAATTGTAACACCTAAAACATCTCTCAGATATCCTCTACTTCTCCCTTTGGCCCCATACTCACAGTCACTGTCTGTTCTTATCCCACATCGTCTCTATCTTAGTCTGCTGTGATAACGTTCTGTGGGTTTCCATATCCAGTATTGCCTCTACCAATCCCTTTTCCACAGAACATGTAGTGTGGTCTTTCAAAACACAAATGTTATTATGAAATCTTCCTGATAAAACCTCTAAATAGTTCCCATTTCCATGGCATAGATCTTGGAACCCCTAGTGTGGCCTTGTGTGGCCTAACTGATTAATCACCACCCGGTCAACCAGCTTAACCTCTCATCTCTCCTCCCCTCTGTCTCCACACTCCAGACACACTGACTTTCTCGTGGTTCTTTGAAAATTCATGACCTTCCTATATCAGGAACTTACACATGGTATTTTTATTTTTCTGAACATTTTCCTTCTCTTCACTCCTCTGCCCAGCTAGCCAATACTCATCCTTTCGATCGCAGATGAAATTTCATTTTCTTCAAGCAGCTTTTCCAGACTTCTCAGTTAGATCCCCTATAAAATGCTCCCAAGGTGCTCTGTACTTGCTTTCCATAGCAGGTTCCATAATTGTAATGAAATACTTGATTCTAGAATTAGTTTATAATCCATTTTTCCCATTGAAACACAAGCTCCAAGAAACATGGAGGCAAGGACTATGTTTTCTTTCCTACTGTAACTCTAGTGTTTAGAATATTATCCAGCACACAGTTGAGAGTGAAGAAGCCCTTGCTAAACAAATAATGAATAAAAGGTAAGGCATGTTTTGGTTTTGCTCACAAATATCCCTCCAATGTCTTGAGCAGCCCTTGCACATAAAAGGCACTTCATCAGTATTGGTTGAATAAAGTACTGGACTAGTCCTTTTCTTATCCACGGAATTGGAATGCACATCCCCGGGACAGTCAGGGGCAACCACTGCAGAGAGGACACTGAACAAGGAGATTAGTGAATGGCAAACATGAGCACCACCTTGTATGAATATTCTGAAATCTCTAGGCCTTTGCTCCTTTTTAAATTACATGTTCACCCACAACAGCAGCTAGTGAGTTGCCCTGACAGCTTCTGTCTAGCTGGGACAAGCAACGACAGGTTCTCTTGAGCTCTTTCTTCCTCATGTCAGACCTCTGTAGGGAAAGCAGCAGGCAGAGACTTTTAGGTCAAAGTCCCATACGCCCAGTGTCCCACTCTGCCCTTGGAGGAAATGTTTGATGATGAATCCTCTTAGGACTATTGGCTGTAAAACTTGTGCTTTGTTGTCAGTGAGGATGTGGATTACATGAAAATAGATAGACTACATAGTAAAATAGAGACGGCCATATGTTTTTAGCATTAATTCCCTCAGGTGTGTAGCTGCTGGATCTTCTCAGCGTGCAAAGTGCTTTCACATGCATTCTCTCCACTGATTTCTACAACAAACCTGTGGTGAGTTACTATTTCCCCATTTTTACATGTGCAGAATTAAGATTTGGTGTAAGACAACTAGCCCAAGTGTCTGGAGTAGTTACAATGGTATGCACACATGTAGCCAAGCTGCAAGTGGAAGCCCAGTTTTCTGACTCCCAGGCTCTTCTCCCTTCCTCTCCCACTGCTTTGCATGGCGAGAAGAGTTTGGCACAGGTGGGTAGCTGTGACTCCATGCTCTTCATATAGCTCCCTTCTGGCACTTGCTTCAGTCTCTACTGTGTGCTGGATAATGTTCTAAACACTAGAGTTATAGCAGGAAAGAAAACACAGTCTTTGCCTCCATGTTTCTTGGAGCTTGTGTTTCAGTGGGAAAAATGGATTGTAAACTAATTCTATAATCAAGTATTTCATTACAATTACAGAACCTGCTACGAAAAGCGAGTACAGGGGCCCTGGCACCTGTTCCTAGGTGTCTCTCCAAATCTGTGCTGTTCCTACTGGCACCAGCTCAGCACGGTGGAGCACTTCTTATGTGTCAAGCTCTTTTCTACGTGCTCTATACCTACGCTCTCCTTTGATCCCCACAATATAAATTTGATGTGTGCACCGTTATTGCCTGCATTGTACAGGTGAGGAGACTAGAACACAGACAAGTTACATTCCCAGGGTTACACAATGAATTTTAGAGTCAAGTGTCATACTCTGGCAGTCTGATGATGGAGCCCAAACACTTAACGATGAAGTCACTTTGCCTCTGTAGCATGTGACTGTTTCCTTTGTGTTACCATCTCAACCCTTCTACTCACTGTCACCTTCTCATGGGGAAACCTGAGTTTATTTACACTCAGGTTTTAATTGGATTTCAGCTTCTCTCATTCCTTTTGTCTCCCTGCAATAGAGAAGGAAGCAAAAAGACATTCCATGGGCTAAAATAAAGACTTTATAAAGAGTGCCTGTGATGTTCTTGTAGGATATTAGTGCTTACTCATTGGTAGTACTTAGTGGGTGATTATAATAATTACACAAAGCAAACAAATTAGCTAAGTTAACTTCTCACTAAAGCTCATTTCAATGAGGTGTACAAGAGAAAATGAATTCTTCCACTTATTGTTCAACAGAATGGGAATTCTAAACGGGAAAGATCATTCTAACAGGAATAATTAACAGAGACATCATCTAGACATCACACTTAAAGTGTACAGACACGCACACACACACATATAACTGCTACTTAAAACCTATGTGCAAAGATGTGGATTTGGAGACTGATTTCAAGGTGGCTTATTTTAAATAAAAGCAGTGCAAACTTGTGATTGAGGACTGCAGCAGCACCTTTAAAATGCTCATATTTCTGAAATAATGAGCTACTTTGCAAGATGACAGATTTAAATGGTGAAGCATACGCTTCAAAATACTTGCTGTCTAGGCAAGCTTGTGATATTTCTACAAATGGGGTTTTCATAGTCTGGGGGGAATTGGGAAGGGTACATTGAGCACTTCTCAGTTTTAACAAGCACTTTAGATGGCACAGTTCTTCATAATCACTTTTAATAATTGTTCCTTCCAACAGCTCTGTTATTCCCATTTCACAAATACAGTAACTGATGCAGACAGAACAAAGGGAATATTTTGGAGCTCACTTCCTAGTCAATATTAGGAGCTTAATGATCTCACTCAGGTAAAATTTGTGAGAATTCAGATTTGCTATTGCTGGGTCGATCTGTGTGGTTCTTGGAAGGGGCTCCAAGGTGGGAGTCTCTGCTGCAAATGCAGCTCTGGCTGGACCTGCACTGCAGTTAGCCCTGAGGGTGCCAGTGATCTCAGATGCAAGATCACAGGTGGGAGGGGCCAATGCAAGGATGGACGCTGGCTCTAGTCTGGTCCACAAACTGATAGGTAACCTCTCTGAAGTACTATATTTTAAAAGGAATTACTCTTTCATTCTTTCGTCTAGCAGCAACTATGTAGTGAGCATCAACAAAGAATCTATTGAGAGTCTAACTAAACGGCGACTTGAAAAAATCTGCCCCTGCATCTCGTCACCCAATTCCCATAGACCGACTGATAATGCTCACGGTATTCTGCACTTGAAGTGTCCCAAGTCAGAGACGATTTGGATTTGAAGTGAGAGGTGAAATTGTCTAGGCTTTATAGATGAGGGTTGTAAAGATGTCACAAACCCTAGATGATATTTGCTTAAATATGTTCAAGATCAACAGATCTGTAATCTTGCTCATTGTCCAAAGCCCAGGGTGAGCTCACCTTCTCTGTGAAAGCTCCCTGGGCCATCTCTTCCTCTCATCCTCACCACTTGGGATTGATACTACACAGGCTCTTTTTTCACTTCAATTTCATTCTATACTTATTTGAACATTTAGTTTTTGTAAGGTTCAGTGCTGGATTCTGGGAATACTGCATCATATGTTTTATGACATTTGTTCTTGTTTTTTTCATGTTTTGACCTTGTTTGACCTGTGAGATAGTGAACTCCTAAAGGACAGGATGCAGCTGATACTTCCTCTGAGCTCCTCCTAGCACAGCCCAGCATGGTGCTTTGCACAAAGGAGAGGTTTAACGATAGTGACCCATGAAATGAATTGTATAAGTAATTACAATTTACTAGTTATTTACCAAATTCTTATAGCCAAAGGGAAAGTTTGCATTTTATTTTCTAAATGAATCTTTGTTTCAAATTCCTTAGTCTACCCCTTGGCATCGTAGAAATCCACTACAATTTCTTTTTGGCTCCAATTATTACCTGGCATACATTACCCTTCTTTTTTCCTCTTTTTCACTGACCTTCTGCATAGCTTTTAAATTTGCACAGATCTGTGATAAGACAGGGAATTCTGCCACTCCTTGACAGATATTCTGTCATTCCATGAATTTCATAAAGAGAGAAGAGGCAGTAGAAATTAGCAATGTCACCTCCAACGTCAAACTCAGTTAACAATCCTTTCCTGTTCATTTTCATACTCCACTTAGCTCAAATATTTTACTGTTGTCTTCTTTTTTGAAACTGAAAAACACATCTGCATTTGCAAAGAATGGTGACAGGAGATGCAGCCGATGTGAAAAAGTTGATAGAGGGAAAACTTGTGTTAAAATACATAGCTTATTAGAGTTATAATATCGTATTCAGGAAAAAAAGATTTCAGAATTCAATAGGCACCATTTGCAAACAAGAAGGCTAAAATACAAAAAGTAATTTCTCCTGGTCACCTAGCAAGTCAATGAGAGACTTCGGACTACAGTCTGGGTACATAAAACTCCTCTGTGAGGTAGCACATTCTGGGAGACTGAACCCAGCCTGTTGTGCTGTCTCTGAAGAGGGCATATATCACAGTGGTTTAGAGCCTAAGATTTAGAATTAGGTGGCTCTGGATTTTCAAAATCACTTTCCTGAAATAACCTTGAGCAAGTTACACTCTTTCTCTTAGCATCTGTTATCTCCTCTATAAAATAAAGATAATGATAGTGTCTACAGGGTTGTTGTGAGAATTAAATTAGTTAATGGCCCACAAACTGGCATGCTGTGAGGCTCAAATCATGGCTGTTACTATTACGTATCCACCATTTAGAAATAATCGTGTAGCACACAGATGAGTTCTTTGGCAGAGTGCTATCCGATAGCACATGTTATTAAATCTCTAAAGTAGCCATTGGCGACCTATTAAACTAGGCCATTACCCGCTTGCCACATTTATTCATTTGCTTGTTCATTGGGTGCCTAGGCATGTATTTAGTGGGTGCCTACTCAGTGTCATATGCCTATGCTAGGCACCAGCAATACAGAGGTGATTGAGATGTGGTCTCTGTCCTTGAAACACTCTCATGGAGAAATAATTACATTAGAGTGATAAGGTTAGGAGCAGAAGTACATTGAAGGCAGCCTATACAAAGAATTGATCCCCACCTTCCTAAAACCAAATAGGTTTAAGAGAGTCAGAGAGCACTTTGATTCACTGAACTATATATTTGTTTCCTTTTCAAGGTTTCTGTGATCAGGCTCATGATGAAATAACACCAGGAAAGTCTGCTCTCTCCTAATATGTGCAAACAAATTCAGAAATGACATATTTCAAAGGTAGGTCATATCTGATTTAACACGCTTCTGGATTCCACCTAAGAAGTCATCCTTTGCCTTGTTTCCTGTGCCTCCTCCTTCCCCAGGGCCTGCCAAGGAAGTTTGCATTGTGAAGTGATGAATGCATATAGGCCACTCACTCTAGCAGTGATTCTATTTATTTTTGAAGGGCAATGAAGGCACATTTAGGATGAGTTTCATTTATGATTTTGCTTGTGGGTGAGCTCAGGTAGGAGTTGATATCGATGGTGAACCATGTGAAATTTTCACTTACCAGAAAAGGAAAAAGTTTTGTGACAAAGATGAAACGAAATGTGTTTTTGGAGGAATGCCACTAAGAATGTTGTCAGAGGTGACAGGAGGTATGAAAATCACCTTTCTTCTTGACCATTTGGGAAGACTGAGGCTCAGGAGGCTTTGCTAAGGTCAGTTGTGAGCTCATGCCAGGAGCCAGGATTATTGTACGACTCAGTCCATTCCTTTTTCCACCCTGAGAGGGTTTTACTACCTGTGACCTGCATTGTATGATGTGAAAACACTCAGTAACCTCTGAGGATCTTCAAAACATATTGATCTATTTGATGCTGCAGTGTTTTTCAATGGCACTTATCTGTCTAGCTTGTTCTCCTGCCCTCCCACCATCGTTTGTTTCTCTATCATACATGCAATTGCTGTGATGACTTAAGAAATGACTTAAGTCATTTAAGAGTGACTTTTGCTAAACCCTGAATTGAGGACTTGCTAGAACCTTGAGCCAGCACTTCCCTCCTCCCCACTGTGCCTCCCCTCGCATGCTGTTCTCCCACTTCCCTGTATTCACTCTACCTTTGTGCCAGTCCTATCTGGTATCCAGCCCAGTACCAGAGAACACGAAGCATTCAATACATATTTGCTAGATTAAGCAAAAGCAATGACATGACAATAGACGAAGCAAATAAGTGTAATGCAAAGATAATGTTATGAGCACAAAGGATAAAATGAATCCTAGCAGCAACACAGAATTAACTGAGGCATCTTTTTGATCAGCTCTGACCAACTTTAAAAGGAAACGAGCTTCACTATAAAAGGTTAAATTCTGCTCTTTGCCTCCCTGATTTGTTTTCTTCTCCCATTCCTATGTCTTTGTAAGTGTCTCTCTCTCTTACATTTCTGGGGCAGTAATCTCTGCAGCTGCTAATTGTGCCTTCGTGGATCCACAATGCTTCTTGTGGCCTTGATAGACGACTGTTCCCTTAACATGTTTACATTTCCAAAACACTTTGTGCTTCTCCTCCCTTGGGAGTGCCTGGGATGTGTAGATAGGGATGGCTCTGTGCACAGCTGACTTCCTCTGCCCTGCCTTACATTCAGCACAGGAGTCTGCAGCCAAATATTAGAATAAGGCTTTCAGAAGCTGCTTTGAGACCTGTGGTTACTAACGGGAGAGGAAGTCAATGGTGGGGTCGGGGAGGGGAGGTGAGGGATTGAGGTGGGGCAGTGAAAAATGTGGCCCGCTATGTGACCCAGCTGGAACTTCTCAAAGACTCCTGAAGACTCCTTGCTCAGCTTGCTCTCACCTCACCTTGAACCTCTGCGTCATCTTGCTCTTTAGGCTGCTGTAACTTCTGAACTTTGTATACCTGACGCTTTCACGGGCTCCTTCATTTCCAGGACGTGGTTGTCTGGATTCCAGATCTACCTCCACCTGTTCAAGCCCCTGTATTTCATTAACTGTACTATCGTCCATTTCGTTTTCAAGGCTTCTCCTAGTCATCCATTCCACATCCACTGTCACCTGCCTAGGTTAGGACCTTGAAAAATCTCTGATCCATTGCACTGTTCTAACAGGTTTTCCCCTCCAGCTGTCAAACCTACCATCTCCATAAGAGAGACAGCCTTTTCCATATGCCAGTCATCTGGTCAAGGACCCTCTGTGGCTCTCACTGCCCTTAGAACAGGCCCTCCTGGACCATTGCTGATTGATGGATTGCTCTGCAAACTCTGCATGGTGCCTGTGTTTACGAGACCCTGACACAGCTTTTAATGACCACTCACATTAATCTCTGTCTCCAAAAAAGTCTTTGGAGGTATTTAATGTGCAGCCTTTGTCTATCTCAAGTAGATGGGTATGCCTGAGAGGTAGAAGTGACTCCAGAGAAACCAATGAGTTTAAACAACACTCTGAATGACATGCCTTCTTTGGGGATATTTCTCCAAGCTGATCAGCTTGCTTGAAAGTGGAGCCTGCCTTCATTTTTAGCACCACACCAAATTTGAATGCCGTTGGTGTCTCAGAGTGCTGCAATGTTCCTTGTGACAGCTCGAGCAAAGTCTAATTATGGAAAGATAAATATGAGTTCCAACTTCTTGCTGTTCCCCAGGATGTCACAACCCTAAATGCTTTGTGAGTTCAGATTTTTGTGAGTCACTATTATTGTGCAGGAGAAAAGTTTATATTATTAAATCTACTCTTAGCTGTACAATTTCTTCAGAGACCTAGAGATCTTCCTGCCTTTACAAATCTAAAGAAATTGGATAAAGAGACAATAACCTGAACATTCCTAGAGACACTGGATATTTTGATCTATTTTTACTGCAGCCTATTTCCAAGGGCAACACATCTCTTATTTTTTTAATCAAATGGTGTGAATCGAAAGTTGCAGCCTGACCTCTGGAGCAGACACCACGGGATGTCAAAGGCAGCTGTGAATAGTGTGAGCACCAAAAAGGAGTTGCCTTGGTCTTACTATGGGAAAATAACCTTGACTGTACCGTGAGGAAGCAGCCTATCATCTCAAAGAGCAGGAGGGTTTGCTTTACATTTGGGATTGCTGCATTTTGCTCTGCTGTTAACTATTGTCTGGACATTAGTTAAGTCTGAGCTGGGAGGGCTGTTGTGTGTGGCTATGTACAAGATAAGCAAAGTCCAACTTCTCAATTTTGTCAACTCTTTCTTTATTGAGTGTCACAGGTAGATGCTGCTGAGAAATCTCAGTGGAAAGGAGGGACAGAGGGCAATTGAGCATAGAGAAAATTACATTTATATTTGTTTTTGAAGAGCAAGAATAACCACTAGCAAATTTATAAATAAAGTCTTATTGATACTTATAACTAGGATCACCATTTCTTTTTTCTAAGGTAGAACTTCTCAATGCCTAATGTAATTCTGAGCACATTATATGGAATATAAAGCTATTTAGTAATTAATTAATTAATTAATTAATAAAAAAGGCAGAAACATTGTTGAATATTCTCCTTTCCCCCAAGAGTTGGGCCCATCTTATGGACTCCTGTAGCATCTATTTCTTTCCCCAAATTTATGAAAAACCTAGAATCACTAGTCTACTCTTTGGCTTTTTTCTAGTTGATAAATTTTAAGAGGGCAGGGGTTAAGTCTTACCATTTTTCTATGTAGCACCAGCTTCTAGGATGGTGACTAGCATATCGTACACATTTGATAAACATGTTTTGCATAAATATATCATATTTAAAAATGATGTGTGACACATTTGGCACTTCTGATTTCAGTCACTACTCTTCATTTGCTTAAACTGTATAATCACAGAGACTATCGTTGAGAGCCTGCATTTAAATGTCTATCCGATTTCTATACTATCTCACTTTACCCATCATCAAGGTGCAAGGGCTTATACAGTTAGGAAAAACTACCCATCTACTCCTCCCACCTTAAAGAAAAAAGAGAAAGAACCCAGCTAAATCAGTCACATTCATCCCCGAGCAGGAGCAGAAGTTAGCTGAGGGAGAGCTCTGGTTGTCTAAAACCAGGTTAGCATCTGGGGTGATGGGTATAGCCAAAGACAGGCAGTGTAGATAGTGCATGCAGAGGCAAGAAGTGGCTGGCTAAGGTGACTGGTTTGAGGAAATGCCGATTTTTAGTACTTAGAGAAGTGTATAACCAAAGACCAGATTGGACAATATCTATCTTAGGGGAAACCAATTGAAGTAATGGTGTAGTCTCAGATAAGGATTCTTCTTCCTAATGATTTTAGGACACTGGGAAAACCTCCTGGAATTTAGCTACCACTCCAGGGAGAAAGGCTGGTGTAAAGAGTGCAAAGAGATTCTTAATAGATACTGTGTCTCCAAAAGACAACAAATCGATCAATCAATACAGTGTCACATTCACTTAAACATGACCAAAAAAAGGTTCCTCCTCCATTTTGATGAGAGATTAAAAGAAGAAATAAATGAAGTTAGAGAAAAATAAAAGAAGTTATTGAGACTCCAGGGCTAGTGATCAGAAACTGACCAGTAGCCATTCTTGGAAATTTTAAATTGAACAACAACAACAACAACAACAACAACAAAAAAACCACCTCAGAGAAATAAGAGAAATAGGTGGCTGCTTCTGCTGTTACAATAAAGAAAACTTTAATATTACTTTCATTTACTGATACACTGTTCTTTTTGAGGAAATCTTCCCCTAATTTCACTCTATTATCTGCTAAGGGACGAATGATGAAGTTTAAATATGGTATATGAACTCCAAATAATTAAACCTGATATTTCCTTTCAAAAATGGAATCTCTCTAAAAGCATACGTTTCTTTCTTTTTTTTTTTTTTTCTTCCTTTTTTTCTTAAGGGGAGAAAAGGAGAAAGAAAAGAGCCTGCTGAGGCTGAAATTTTAATTTTTAGACCAAGATGTTTCCAGAAGCTTCTTAATAGGGCATTTGAATTCATGTTCTTGAGGAAACTTTCTACATCCTGCTGGGGTGTAGAAAGAAGCTGTTATCCACTGGATACCTGAGAGAGGGCACAGGGCCTGCTGTGTACAGTCTCAAACCTTGAAATAATCACTCATTTTGGTGTGAAATTCAGCTAGGAATCTGATTTTTAAAGCTTCAACATTAGAAAAAAATGGTTTCTATGGATTCTACTTATCTATATGTGAGGAGAGCAAGGTTTGCAATTGAATTGTTAATTTTCTTGGAAATGTAATTGTGGGTTAACTTGAAAAATATGTAAACGTTTTCTCTTTGAAAGAGCCAGTCCTGCTGCAATGAATTGTAAAATGTCTGTTTTGGTTCTAAATAGGAGCATATGATCTGTCTTCACCATCTTGCTATTGCTTTCTTCCTCCCTCTCTCCCTCCCTTCATTTCTCTTTATTTCCTTCTGTTTCTCCTTCTCCTCTCTTCCTCCCTCTCTCTTTTGGAGGTAATTTGCATACAATAAAATTCAGTGATCTAAATTGTTCAATTTGATCAATTTTGACACATATACCCATGTGATCAGTACACAAAATATTATGCAAAGTATTTTCTTCACTCAGAAAGATGTATTGTGCTTCTTTCCAAGCCAGAGGCACCCAGTGTCCTGATTTCCATTAAAAAACTATTGCCTATCTTTGATTTCATTTAAATATATACTATGCACCTTTTGCATTTGACTTCTTTCTCTAAACATAGTGTTTTGAAAATTCACCCATGTAAATGTATAAATAGTTTGATCTTTTCCATTGCTAAATAGTATTCCATTGTATGAATACAGCAGATTTTGTGTATCAGTTTTCTTGTTGAGAAAACTTTGGCATATCTGCTATATTTACTGTTATGAACAAGGTTGTTCCAAGTCTTTTTGTGGACATCTATTTTCATTTGTTCTGGGTAAAATCAAGAGATATAATTGTTGGCTGATAAGATTGGTAAATGTTAACTTTTTCAAAAATTGACAAATAAGTCTTCAAAGTTATTGAGTGATTTTATACTCCTATCAATATGAGAGTTCAGTTGTGCCAAATCTTTACCATAATTTGGTATTCTCAGTCTATTTATTTATTTATTTCACTTTTGTCATTCTAGTGGTTGTAAAATGGTATCTCATTTTTTAAAATTTGCATTTCTCTGATGATTGAAGACATTGAGCATCTTTCCATGTCTTGACCGTATGTGTATCTTTTATTTGTAAAGTATTTGTTCAAGTGTTTAACTCAATTTCTTATTATATGGTTTAATTTTTGTTGCTAATTTGTGGGAATGCTTTATATATTTGTAATACAAATTCTTTGCCACATATGTATAGTATTTTTATATATTATATTTCATTGTGTCTTGGAACTGCTTTTTCATTTCCTTACCCATATCTTTCAAAAATCTAAAGTTTTTATTTTGGTAAAGTCCAATATAGAAATTATTCACTTTTAAAGTTTATATTTTTGGTGTTCTATGTAATAAATCTTTGCATATCCTGAGGTTGCAAAAATATTCTCTCATGTCTTTCTGCTAGAAGTTTTATAGAGTTGCTTTTAAATTTAGGTTTATGATCCATTTCAAATGGACTTTTATGTATGGTGTGAGGTAAGGATTGCAGTTAATATGTTTTTCATACAGACATTCAGTTGTTCTGGCACCATGTTTTGAAAAGATGACATTTTTCCTATTGAATTGCCTGCATGCCACTGTTATGAATCAACTTACCATATGTGAGGCCCTCTTTCTGGGCTATGTTGTTTTATTGACTTATATAATTTATTTGTAAGACATCAATATCAGAGTTTCTTGATTAGTGTAGCTTTATAGTAAGTTTTGAAATCAAATGCTATAAATTCTCCAACTTTGTTCCTCCCTCTAAAATATTTTTTGACTTTTAATTTTGAAATATTAATAGACTTCCAAAAATTAGAAAAGTAATATGAAAAATTCACTCCAATTTCCCAAATGTTAATATCTTACATAAACCACAGTATGATACCAAATGCAGAAAATTAACATTGATACAATGATGTTATTTAATATTTAAGTCTTACTCAAATTTTACCATTTCTTTTTGCTCATTTGTGATTCCATCCATTATCATTTCCCTTCAGCCTGAAGAAATTTGCCTTGTAGTTCTTGTAGGCAAACTTTTTGAAAAGTAATTATGTTTTTTTTTTCTCTCTTTCTAAAAATGACATTGTTTTGCCTTTAATTTTTAGGATAGGGTTCTAGGTTTATAGATTATTTTTCCAATCCCTTATAGATGCTCTTCTTTTGACTTCTGACATCTATTATTTTAGGTGACAATTTTGAGTTTTTTATTTGTTTGTTTTCTTGGTACCAATTTGCCCTTATACCTTTTTTCTTTACCTGCTTTTAATACTTTTTTTCCTCATCTTGGATTTTCAGCAGTGTGACTATGGTATACATTGTTCTAGTTTTCTTCTTATTTATCCTGCTTAAGTTTCAGTGATCTTTAATGTGAATTGAAATCTTTCAACAATGTTTGAAAATTCTCAGCCACATCTCTCCAAATATTTCTACTTATTTTTGTTCTCTTTCCTTTCCTCCTAGGATTCTAGTTACACATATGATTGTCTATTCAATAATGTTCATCTCTGGGTAAAAATCTAGTGGAAAAATTAAACAGAGATTTTTTTATTTTTTCCACTAGATTTTTGCTTTTTTTTTTTTTTTTTTTTTTGTATTTCAGTATATCTTCCAGTATTACAGTCTTTTGGTTCTTTCCTGTTGTGTTACTGTCAGTCTACTGTCAATATCATTAAATAATTCTTAATTTCTAATATTGTATTTTTCACTGCTAGCTTACACATTTACTTTCTTTTATTCTTTGTATTTTCCATCTCTCTACTGAGATTTCTTATATCTTCACATATGTAGTTCTGCTTTTTCACGAGAAATTTTAATATATTTATTACAGTAATTTTAAACCCCTTGCAGGATAATTCTAACATTTGGAAGCACCTATGGCTCTGTTTCTACTCATCTTTTTCTCTCTTGACAAACTCATTTTCTTGCTTACAGGATCCATAATTTCATTATTCTTATCTGAGCAACTTTGTGTAAAAGAATACTAGACACAGACAAAAATATTTATTCCTAGAAAAGCACATCCCTCATTATCTATCAGGTTGTTATTGTGGGAGCTAAATTAATCTGACCTTTGTGCTTTATTTTATTTTATTTTTTGACATCCGCAGAGGAATTAGGATTTTAGTACAGGTGAGTTTTTGCATGTCTCTTTGTGTTTGTAGCCCAGTTGCCAGCTTTTTGGGTTATTGTGATATTCTCTTTGTTCTCCATTTTCATCTCTAGCTTTCTATACTTCAGTAAATATCTCTCCATTCTTACACTCCATCCACAGTCCTTGGTAATTGATGTCCTGAATTTGAGAAAGACCTCATTTACTTATAGGAATTATCTCTTGGTTTTCTTCCCGTGTTCCCAACTGCATTGACAGGTAGTCGTAGACTTACTCACTGAGGCACCTCAGAATTCTAATTGGTAAAGGCAGTCTCCACACAGCCACTAGAAGAGGTTATAATACTTTTTCCTTATCCCTGACTATAGAGGATTCTCCCAGCTGCTGCTTCTTCACTAGGAAACAAAACAAAACAAAATGAAACAAACGAAAAAAAAAGAACACTTTTCCAACACCCTAGGAAAGTCTTGCCATTTAAAAAATTTTGTTTAGTTTTCTCTGTGTCCTCCCATTGCCAGTGAATAAGAACAAAAACAAAAACATTGTGGTGTAACTTGTCCGGCCTTTCCTTGTTAGGGTGGGAGAAACAGTCTCTTATGATTTTTTTTTTTTTTGGCATTCTTACCAGAAGCAGAAGTTGACTATTCTGCCATTCTTGCCCTAACTTCTGTGGTCTGAATTTTGTATTTCCTACTTATAAAATTACACTACTTTTCATGCCTGATTCCTTATAACAATCTGTGGGGGTCATGATGTTGGAGGGTCTGCTGTCCTTGGAGTATCAGTATTATCAGGTGGAAGGATGCCATCCCCTTTTCTTTGTTTTTAGTCATGGAAAGTGTCCTTGTTGGAATACATTCCCACTCACCCCGGTACCTCTTGATAAGTAGTAATTTGAAGTTATCTTGATGCCAATCCCAGGAATGATTTCCTTCCTAGTACACTCCTGGAACCACAGCCCTTATGATCATTGGAGCAATTGACCACACTTAAGAGGTACTTCATTCTGTTGTCAATCACTGGACTGCCAGTTACTCAAAAGTTCATTCTTAGTTTTAACTTTCAGTAAACAAACAAACAAAAACAAAAATAAATGGACACATTGGTCTAGATTCTATAAATGGAGTAGGAAGTCCTAGTTTCTTGAGAATCCAGGTGGAGAGGATGTTAGTGAATTTGTAGGGTTAGTAGGAGCAGGCTGGGCTCCTCGGTCTGAGTAAGCTCAGTATTTGAAAATTATCTGCATAAAGAGAGTGCATGTTAAAATTGTCGTATAGAAACCCTGTGGACTCATTGATGTATATAAAATTACAACCTGTACACGACTGGCATGCACACCATGTTCAAGGTACAGATCTGTGGTCCACAGATGGCTTCTACATGATTTGAGGGAAGATAGAAACTAGAAGTTTTTTTCAGCTTTCTGTCAGATTATGTGGGAAAAAAATATCAAACAGCATTTTAAAAAGACATTCAATGTAGTTTCCCTAGAGTCCAATTATTTTTTTTTCTTTTAGAAGAAGAATTGCTCACTATCAACAAGGAGTTCACAATTTTATTGAACTTAAATAGCATGTAGAGATGACTAAACAACAAGCTTGTATTGAATACTTCCTCTGTGGCCAACATAATAATGGGATTGTAGTTATGTGACATGCTGTCTTAAATAAAAGAGATTATACCCTAGATCAGGGAACTAACATATATAACTAATCAAAGTATTTAAGCTTTACTTTTGTTATTGCTATTTTTAAAATCTTTCCTTGAATTTTTAATTGGCAAATAATAATTGTGTATATTTATGGGGTAAAGTGGAAAGTTTTGATTGTTGTAGACATTATAGAAAGATTCAATTAAGCTAATTAACACAACCATGAACTTATTATTGTGTAATGAGAACGTTAAAATTTTACTCTTTCAGCAATTTTGAAATTTACTGTACAGTATTATTAACTATGGCCATTATGCAGTGCAATAGATCACTAAATGTTATTCCTCCAGTCTAGCTGAAACTTTGTACCCTTTGTTCGATGCCTTCCCTTTCCCCATCACTCACTCTTCCACCCCCGAGCCTCTGGTAACTGCCTTTCTACTCTGTTTCTATGAGATCCACTTTTTAAGATTCCACACTTGAGTGAGATCATACAGTATTGGTCTTTCTGTGCCTGGCTTATTTCACTTAGCATAATGTTTGAAAGTTGTCCAACAAATGGTTCAAACAAAGTGTTGCAGGAGCTCAGATGAGGGAGTAGATAGAAAAGTGCTGAGAGACAAAGTGAGGGATCTCGGGGACACTTCACATAGAACATGGGACTTCAATAGGGTTCTGAAGTATGAGTAGTGGGTTTCAACACAGAGACAACTTCGTGGTAGTCAGTCACGTCAAAGAGTTGGAACTAGTTTGGCACTTGACACAGTTTCACTTCACTTCTTGTCAGTCCCTACAGAAAGGCAAGAAGCCTGAAGTGTCAGACAAATGAACAAAATTGTGAAGGGAGCCTATTTATAAGGTATAAATATGAAATCAAGACATTTGGCTATAGTAGAGATAATTTTCAAACAAATCTATGCACTTACTCCATTGGCATAGCTTATGTTAAAACTGTCTGTGGCAACTAAGTCCTGGGAACAACTCTTCCAAGCCTATTTTAGAGTTACTTGAAGTCTCATTTCTCCACAGTAGTGATTCTCAACTGGGAGTCTCTATGAGAAACTCTTGGGAGATTTTAAAATACAGATGCTCAGGTTTTATCGCAGCTCTACTACATCTGAGTGTTAGGAGTATGTATCAGAATCACCTGTATGTAGATAGATCCTACTTGCATACAGGTGATTCCGATATACTTTTCTGGTTACAAATCATTGTTCTATAGCAGAGTTGACAAACTTTAGCATGCATCAGAATTACCTGGAGACTTGTTAAAATATAAATAACTGGGCTGCATCTTCTAGAATTCCTGATTCAGTAGACATAGGATGGGGCCCAAGAATTTGCATTTCTAATAAATTCTCAGATGATGCTGATGGAATGTGGCTAGTCTGAAAACCATGCCTCTTAGAGACGGGCAACAATTCACAACTATCAGAGACAATATAAATTACATAACAGTGTAGCTTGCATATATGGGTTACAGGTTTTCTGAAAAGAGGAGAGGGTACTAGATTTGGAACATGGAATTTAGGGTGACTGTACCCTCATCTTTGCACCTCCATGCACAGGGAGGGCCAAGACCTCTTTCAATCCCTGCTGGTTATGTTCTGGGGTCGCAGAGAACAGTCTGGATTTTAATTGTTTTCAGCATCTAAATATACAGATTTCTCCCTATTGAGACTATTAGTTGAGAAGAATGACTGAAGGCAGCTCCTGTAGAGAGGTTCCTGAAATGGTCAAAGCTTTGCCAGACTCATCAGGATAGGTCTGTAGCCTCCCTACAGGGTTCCTCTGAAGAGGACATACATACATGGAGGCAGGGACATACTGAGGTCAGGGTAATGGGATCCCAACGAAAGGGAATATCTTATCACTGACATTGTTTAGAAGTGCTGGCTCATCCTAATAATAAGAAGCAGGCTGAAGTTTTTTTGGTCTGTTTTATTATTGTTTTAAAATTCTCTACAGACAATATTTGCCTTTATTATTTACAACTGTGGTGGACTTTTCCCATTGTTCTGGCCTTGGTATGCTACTGCTTGGGGGCACAAAGGTCTTTTTTTTTTTTTAATTTTGTAAGTTATCCACTTTATTATGGCCACAGATCAGTATTCTTTAAAGGATCAAATAGAAATAGGCTTTACAGAAAAGGAATTTCCACAAAGTCCCTGGAGATCAAAGACGTCTAATTTGTGGACATTGAACATTCTGTCAATTCTTCTATGGGGCAGGGCATTCAACTGAAGCAAAACAGCCTCATTTTCTCAAGACAATAAGAAGAAAAGAAAAATAAAACCTGAGATTCAAGCGAGTGCTGTCCTTCTAAGTCTGACAGCCTCTTACCTTTTCGCTGCAGTGCGTCCTCAGACATATTGTCTAATTTTGAGTCTCAAGAGCTGTATTTTATGCTAGGTGTCACTGGAAAAACTCATCCCAAGAAGGCAGAGGAATTTAGAGAGAGGAAGTTTTAGAGCATTACGTATTGGTCTGTGGCAAGGGAACACTTGACTGAACAAGAACTAGCCAGATGCGGTGTCTCCAAGGTGCATCTATAATAACTTAGGTGGCAGTAATTTCCTAGGAGACTGGCATAATTATACCCAAACAAATTGCCTGAACAGCCACATATTTATTAACATGAGATTAAAACTCTCAAGTTTGAATAAACCTAGAGAGCAACAGCGGTAGCAAAAGCAGTCAGGGCCATTGGCAGTCTCTCTAACCCCCAACACGAGAGGGCTGAATCAGAGCCAGGGTAGGGGTTATAGCCTGCAGTAAGGCTTCTGAGGCCTCAGTAGTAGGTTATTGCTTGCTGGAGAAGATGGAGGTTAATATAATAGGATGTCAGAACTCAGAATCTGTATCAGCTAACTCATGTGCAACTAATCACTCTGAAACGTAGTGGCTTTAAACAACGACCATTTATTTACTTTTTAATTGAGGCTGGATTCAGTTCTGGTCTCATCGTATTCCTTTTGTGTGTCCGCAGTCAGCTGCAGGTCAGTTAGGCAGTGATGCTTCCAGGATTGGCTGGCTGCTGGACGGGATGTTAGGCTGACTGCACAGGTGTTACCACTCCTCCAGCAACTGAAGCCGCGCTTACAAGTGGTGCACGCAAGGCCTCAGGAAACCTAGTTCAGAATCCACACACCATCATTTCCACTGAATTATCTTGGCCAAAACAAGTCACAAGGCTAGCCCAGAATCAAAAGAAGGGGAAATAAACTCCACTTGTTGATAAGAGAAGATGCAACTTCACATGACTAGAGGCATAAGTACAGAGAGAAATGGAGGACTGTGGACATTTTGAAATCTACAAAAAAAACCTCTTAAACAACAAAACAAAACCAGAAGTGATGCTGGTGCTGGCAAAATTAAACAATGAGTATTCAAGTCGAAGATATCCTAGATTCTGTATTTTTGTTCAGTTAAATTAGACGGGTATTTATTAAGCAAGTTTTATAAGCAAGATACTATGTTAGGGACTCTGTAGGGAAGACAAGGCTAAAAAGAAGGAAAATAAAGATATTGGTTCTGATTTCCAGAAGCCCATACTGTTGTGGGGGAGACAGAAACATACACAAATGTCTGCACAATCCCCAATATTCTGATTTTTTACAATAATAAATATGAATAAGGAAGGGTTTAGATAAAGGAGCATCTAGGGGGCCAGGCGCCGTGGCTCATGCCTGTAGTCCCAGCACTTTGGGAGGCCGAGAAGGATGAATCACAAGGTCAAGAGATTGAGATCGTCCTGGCCAACATGGTGAAATCCCGTCTGTACTAAAAATACAAAAGTTAGCCTGGCGTGGGGGCAGGTGCCTGTAGTCCCAGCTGCTAGGGAGGCAGAGGCAGGAGAATCGCTTGAACCCAGGAGGCAGAGGTTGCAGTGAGCCGAGATTGCGCCA
The DNA here is from genome assembly GCF_003255815.1 of Theropithecus gelada. NCBI lineage: Eukaryota > Metazoa > Chordata > Mammalia > Primates > Cercopithecidae > Theropithecus > Theropithecus gelada. Next base: position 41,755,451 of record NC_037681.1, read on the forward strand.
CTGCACTCCAGCCTAGGGACAGAATGACACTCCGTCTCTGGGAAAAAAAAAAAAAAAAGCATATATGGGTGTATAATTACATAATTGTTGCTATAAGGACCGGACAAGAACAGATTGGTGGAATTTAACACACCTGAGTGATTGAGCCATGCTGCGGTGAGTCAAGGAAGCCTGGAGTGGAGGTGTCTCTCTAGTGAAGGCAAGATATTGGAAGCAGGCAGACAGATGTCAATGTGATTTAGCTGGCTAAAGGCGCACAGAGACATCAGGTGAGCTCAGATTCTGATCAATTGGCTTAATTTACCAACCACCACTTATTTGATGATGAGACGGATTCGAATGATTGGAGGACAAGAAGCAATAAAACTGGTAACAGCTGAGATGGAGATAGAGAAAAAGCTGCGGAGGGATTTGGGTAGCTGAAAATCACACAAATACAGCTAAGATCCTTACTAACAAGTAGTTACCAGTGTTCTGGGATTAAGTGATTGAACTGTGGCTAGCTTATATAGATTCTGGCAAACATACGCCTACCTTTTGCATTGTGTTTTTGTTGTCTCCTCCATAGAGATTTGCTGGTTTTTCATACTCCAAGAAAGACTTCGGCATTTCCATCCAGGTATGTGGGTTGTTCATGGCTTCTTCTTCCGAATTAGTTGCTGGAGTGGTACCAAAACAAGTATCTGCATGCTTTTTGTACTTGTGACAATTACTGTTTGGCTAATTTCATATATCACAGGCCTCATTGGCTCATGTCATAAAAAACCTGATATGTTAAAAATATGTCTTGTTTTTGGCATGCCATGCGTCTGTGTCCATGCTGTGAAATGTCGTCCCTCTAACCTGTAACGGAGTGTGATTCCTCGAGCATTTCATGGTGCCAAGCTCCCCATGTTTGGCTGTGGTGAGGCATACACAGTGAGAAGTGCATGCCTGTGGAAGGAGGACCCTCATGTTCTAGTATGAGGGGCAATGTAGAGGCGTTATCAGATCAGAGTCCCTGAGTTCCGACTTCCCTTTTCAAGTGAGGGTTCTCTCCTGTTCTAGTCTCATAATTTAGTATAAGTGATTTGGCCTGTCTGTGCCTCAGTTTTTCATTTCTAAAATGAGGAAAACAGTAACGTGTGGTTCTACAGCTTGTTGTGAGGTGATGCATATAAAGGTTGTAAAAGAAAATAAAAATTTGGAACCCTCTAAATTTATTATTCCAAACAGGAAGTTAAGCCCTGGAGACTAAGTCTCACAGTGTGTTTGCAACGTTGCTTCTCAGATTATAGCTTAACTCTCCTCCTCAGTGCTCCTGTTCTATAAATGACTGGGAGAGACCAGAGACCAGACTTCCCCACTTCCAATCTTCCAATCTTTGTTATGATTAACTGCCTCCTTTATTGTCTCTACCTAACTCAGACCAGATGGCACCCAAGACTCCATGACAGTTACATCTTGAGTGTGGAATATTATAATAAATATACCTTTCCTGAAAAAAACAAACAAAAAAACAAGACCATCTCACCTAATCAGATCACTTGTAACTATGCATGAAGCCTCACATAGAAGATGACGTTGAAATTCTTTTAAACTCCCCTAAGCCTTGTTTATATAAACAATTCCAAACTTCTGCACTTTGAAACACTGCCATTGTTTGTAATCTGTGTTTCCTGGGTGGGCCATCCTCCATTTTGCACTTGGATAAACACTCTTTAAAATAGATCCTGCCACTTTTGATTATTTGAGGTTGACAATGTCTCAGAACAGTGCCTGATGCATAGTAAGAACTAAATAAATATATGTGATGAACAGTAATAATAGGAGTATCCATTCCTCCATTACCTCCTAGGTTGCTCTGTGCCAAGTCTTTCCATGAAAATGTAGTAAGCACTTACTGTGTACCTTGCATTGCCTACAAGTCATAGAGATGAACAAAATACGTTTTCTGTTTTCAAGGATTCATTAGGGGTAAAAAGGAATATAAATGAAACCAATATCAGGCAGATGTGTAACATGCTTTGAAGAGGTTGAGACAAAATGCTGAGGCAGCACAGAGGAGGGGAAGAACAGACCAAGCAAGGCTAAGGATGTGGCATTTAAGCAGGAAGATGTTTAGAATTAGGCAGGCTGTGATGAGTTGGGGACCGAGATGGAAATGGGAAGAGAAAAGTCACTTCAATGCTTCCAATTTAAAATGAGAAAATTGGTCCATATAATTTTCAGTTGCATAAGAGCTCTAAAATTCAATTCTATGAAATCATGCTTTCATCCCTTGATGAATATATGAGAATTCTGTAAATGAGTTATTGCATCCGAAAATTTTGGCTGCTGGGCATGGAGTTTACCCAGTATTCACAGCAACACAGATTACTAGTGGAAACTTGAATTAAAAAAATGCTGACACACTAGAAAATATAATTTGTACCCAATGACTTGAAAAAAAAAAATTACCCAGTAATTCTGCAGTCACTAAATGGGGCCTAATGGCACTTCCGTTTTTCATGTTGGCATTTCAAGGTTGTTCTGACAAAGCTCACCTGGGAAGAAGGGCTTTTAGTAAAATGGCAAGACACTGCTTCCTCTGATGTCTCAATTGAAACTAGTGCTTTCAAATCATTTAGGTGCCATAAATGGCAGTGCCCTTATAAGTTAAGGTAGTGGTTTGCCAATTTCATTGTCTACAAGTAATACCTGGGGAGTTTGAAAAACAAATGCGAATTCTGGGAGCACTGCTGGGAGCAAAGATTCTGATTCAGTAGTTCTGTTGGAGAACCCAAGAATCTGCATTTCAGCAAGAATAACTGACGACTCTGATGCAAGGGTTCTCCAAGGGGCACTTAATGAAACAAGTGAAATGAAATGTTTGTGTTTCATTTCCACCATGGCTGGAGTTGCCCAAAAAGTGGTGGCAGAGAAATTCCCAAAAGAGACTGCCCCAAACTGTCCCAAGATAGGGCCAGTTGGGGTTCCAAAGAAAGAATTTGTAAATGCCAGAGTGATGAGTCAAAGGCATTAGTTAAGGGGATTTACATACAGATTGCTGCAGCTGTCCTCCCAACAGACAGGAGGAAAGAGCTGTTCTACCCAGGAATGTCCACCATGAAGGGGTCAGGTTATGGAGTTTATATGAAGGTTTAAGGAATTTGGCTCAGTGTACATGTTTAGCAATATGTCTGATTTTTCTGTATTTCAGGCAACAATCTAAACAAGTTTATCAATGCCTGGGAATGTTCAGGGGCCCTTGCTTGGGTTCAAGCCTGCAAGAGAAAACATGTAGCTAGCCAGGCCACAGAGTGGTCAAGGTACTCTGTTTTTTTCCATCAGGACAAAGAAAGAAAGTGGGGTTAGGGGGCCTAAGGGAACCTATACACTGAGTTAACAATAAGGTGGAGTGGCTTGTCCAAGTGTCCAGCATTACACAGAGTAGCCATCAAACCAACATGTGTGCTCAGAACATCACTTCTCAGTTCCAAGATAAACTTGAGAACAAAATCTTTTCACTAAGGTGAACCTTGAAGAAAAATAAATTTTAAGCTACTTAATCACAGACTTAATGTGCCTTTCTCTCAAAATAATGATAATAATAATAATGATGAAATAAAATAGAGTCTAGAAGAAAAATCCCCATCTAAATCCAGTTTCAAGCTTCTCATAGGGCATTAGCACAGTATGTGTAATGTAGAAATCTTACTAGACAAGAAGGCATACCGGATGCTGGATGCTGTGCTAAAGATGGACGATTTACTAGAGGGGAAGGCATTGGCGACAGTGTGAGCCCTGTCTCTAAAGCAAGTGCTAAGCCTAGAGACGATCAGCTAGTCTAGAGAAAAGAGATAATGGGTGTGACTGCTGCTTCAGAGGCATTCCTTTTAATGATAATTCAATTAGTTTTAATGGCAGTGCCTACAAGTGCCTTATAAAACTGTTCAAGGTGCCTTATAAAACCTACAGTTTAACACGCAGTTGAAAATGGTGAGAAGTTTCAAAGCATTGTGCTGTGTCATATTGGAGTCTGGAAAGAGGTAAGTTTGTATCTTTCTAGGAGTTTTAACTGCAGGCCTATAGGAGAACCTGTGTCTTGTTTCTTTTTCCAGGCTGGAGCTCCAGGAAAGAATAGCCAAGGTTAGGGGGTCAGAGTAAGAGCAGGGAGAGCAGGGCAAGGGAGGGAGTGACCAGCAAGAGGCAGAGAGAAGTCTGGGAGGTATTACTACCCCACTTCCCCCAAAGGAAATGGAGAAAACCTCTAAGAACTGGCTGCTCCTGTGGGAAAATGCAGTCCGTGCAATTGCTCAGGTTTGCTTTTTTTTTTTTTTTTGCCGTCACTGAGCTAGTCAGCACTATCCAGGAGCAGAGAAGTTTCAACATGCTGTTGACAGCTGAGCTATCCTTGTGTAAAAAACTCCCTATCCAAAATGTCTACATAGAGACATCCTTTATGAGAGATAAAAATGCCTAGATTGATATTTGGAGACCCCCAACTTTTGGTTGTTCGAAATAATGACTTTAACACAAAAATAGAAGATGAAAAGATTATTTTCCATGGCGAACTCACTTTCATGAAAGTGTTTATGTTATGTATTTGAGGGAGATAAAGGATTTAAACTGTCAGGTTTTCTGGGCAGAATGCAAGCAAGTGGTGCCTGAGCTAGGCCACTGAAACCGGATGGTTTTGTGGTGTGACTCCTCTAGCCCCCCCACCTCCTTAGGCTCTGTTTCACCTGGCAGCACGCTTAGCGTAGAGCAATGCTCAGCGGATGCACTGCCTGATAGAGTGAGCTCCACTTGAGGATGGGGACTGCCCGCTCTTTCCTCCAGCTCCATGGGAGGCCATGAGGATAAAACTGTGGGGGAAGTGGCAGCGCAGACCAATCTCTAGTCCCAAGACGACTTTCCTTTGCATATTTTGTTGTTCTCTTGTCCACCTATGTCACCTTTGACTTTCCAAGTGTTTCCCATCATTCAAGATCAGCTTAAAGCATTTTTAAACATCTTTTATCATGGTCTTTCATTGTCTGAAACGCTACAGCCCCTGGAGCTGGCATCCCACAATTAACAATTATATTGTCGATGGTTATATATGATTCTGTGGTGGCTCCAGATGTGAAATCCTGTTTCCTTAATGACACTATAGCTGTCTCCAGCAAATCAGCATCTGCTCTGCTGGGCTTAGTCAGGGCTAGACACATGGCTCTCGATAATTTGCTTTTTGGTTCATATCAGTCATTCAGAGACTGAGGTTTGTCAGCCAAATCAATCATTAGAGGGAGAGGCAGCATGTTACGGTAAAACATACCATTGGATAAATGAATGGGGTTATGGGGTCTTGCGCTCCTACTGTTTAACTAGATGAAAACCTGCGGATGAATCACCAGGGTGTATGTCCATCAGTTTTCTCTTCCTTAAAAATAGAATATGGCTCATTCTGCATGCTTGTTTTGAAAATTAAAAAACAGAAGTGACAGAGACTTCTAGAGAAGCAAATCATTATACCAATTGGAAATATTGTTAGATCAACTTGGCAACATAGAGAAAGGGCAGCTGAGCTGGTCTGACCACTCTCTACCCAGATAGGAAATAGGAAACAAGATTTCATCTCTGGAGCCAGCAAAGAATGATATATCTGTAGACAATATAATTGTTAACTGTGGGGTGCCAGCTACAGGGGCTATAGGACTTTCAGACAATGAAAGACAGTGATAAAAGATGTCTAAAGATTCTGAAAAGGAGGCTGAGGAGAACCGAGAAAGAACACCTTCATGACAGAGTCTGCTCGCCTCGGAAACCCAGGGCTTCCTGTGTTGGTTGACATGTCTCCCGTTAGCTGATGGACACCTCCCTCTGGGAAATGAGTCTCTTGTTTCCTGTAGGAATGTGTCTCTGGCCAGGCACGGTAGCTCACGCCTGTAATCCCAGCACTTTGGGAGGCTGAGATGGGTGGATCATGAGGTCAGGAGATCGAGACCATTCTGGTCAACCTGGTGAAACCCTGTCTCTACTAAAAATTCAAAAATTAGCTGGGCATGCTGGTGTGCACCTATAGTCCCAGCTTCTCGAGAGGCTGAGGCAGGAAAATCGCTTGAACCCGGGAGGTGGAGGTTGCAGTGAGCCAAAATTATGCCACTGCACTCCAGCCTGGTGACAGAGTGAGACTCTGTCTCAAAAAAAAAAAAAAAAAAAAAAAAAAAAAAAAAGCTATCTAGCATATAAAGGTACAAAATTTCACTTATGCTACCTGCTTTCTTCAAGCCTCTTCTGTTTCCGGATGCCATAGTTTAAGAGCATTGGAATGTTTAACACAAAGCCAGAAAAGTCCCAGAGTCTCCTGCTGCAGAATAGAAATGGCACAGAGACCTCCTGCAGGAAGTAGATGGAAGAAATGTGTTCACTATGGGTTCCAACTGTCTAGAGAACAAAAGCTTGGATTTGGCTTAACTGCTGAGATTTCTGTTTCTGAAAAGATTCTGTCATGAAGGCAGTCAACAGTGTGAGTGGACACAAGTGGGTTACCATGTTTTGGCCTAAGGATCTCACACAAGGAAATTCAGGGCCTCGGGCCACAATGGTGGTGGGAGGAGTTTTGAGTGGCCTTAGGAATCTCTTAGATCTCTGGCCATAAGGAAACCTAAGATGCTTTTGGAACTTCATAACCCACCAAATATGACATTGAAAGGTAACGAAGAAGAAAAATGAGAGAGAAACTGGCTGAATATTCAAGAGTGATGAAATTCAGCAGTACCTGTTCACATATGGTAACTTGGGGACATTTACAGACTGCATGTTTGAAGTGGAAAACTTCTCCCAGAACAGGTGTATGGGAGAAATCTTAATCTGGCAGAAATGATATTGGCTGGGATCCATCCCAGTGGTCTTCGATTGAAGACATTTTGCTTTTCTGTCTATGATATGGGGCTAAAAGTTGCTTGCTAATTTCAATTACAAACACATCCTACAATGAACCAAGTGACAAATGTGGAAAGCTTTAACCTGTTTGTAAGGGATTGCTAGTTAAATCCAAACACAAATCATGTTCCTTATGGCTGACACTTGAAATACAGAGTCCTTCTGATGGTGCTTCTTAAAACAACAGTTCAAGTGCTCTAGTTTGTTAAAGAGCTGGTACCATGTGATGCTTAAAATTTAGGCACCATTATGACAATGAAAAGGCTACTAAAAATGAAATAAACTTCTAGAAGAAAATTGCAAATTAGTATATTCCTATTACAGATGAAGAAACTAAAGCACAGAGAATAAAAGTATTTTGTAAAATTGTCCTGTGATGGCAAATTCTCTTAGAAGTGTCCCCTTTACCACTCTTGATATAGTTACTGTTTATTGAATTAATGAAGAAATCTTGGGAGTATCCCAGACAACTCTGCCTGTTCTAGTAACTATATCCCACTAGTCATCAAGTCATATCAATTCATAGCTCAGAAAACCTTGTCAGAATCTACAGATAAATTATTATAAATAATAAAAGAATTTAGCAGTATGGCTAGATAAATATACAAAGCCCCTGTATTTCCATATCCTTGACAATTAAAGGATAAAAAACACAACTTTCAAATATTACTTCTAATAATACTTTAAATAATCCTTCTAATAACTAATACATTAATTGAAATACTTATTATATGCTAAGTAGTCTGCATATATTATTTCATTTTACTAACACTACCAGTGTGTTAGTATGTGAACAGGAAAGAAAATTTGAAGGAACATGTACCACAATCTTTTGGTGGCACTCTCCTCATGGAGGAGGGATAGTATGATACAGATGAACTTTCTTTGTTCCACACTGTATTAATTACAATGAGCATTCATTGTCTTTGGCATTAATAAAATGAAATTATGAAAAATTATAATTTTTGTAAAGATGCTATTTAAAATGGCAACAAAAACATAAAATACATAGAAGTAAAAAGAGATGTGGAAAACCTTTACCTAGGAAATTTTAATCCTCGTTAAACAGTCTTTAAAAAGACCTAAATAAATGGAGAAACATGTAATGATCATGGATAAATTGTAACATTTGGAAGATTTCAATTCTCCCAAAATTTACCTATAGATTCAATGCAATGTCAACCATAATTCCAAAAGGAATTTTAATGCTATATTATGAGGTTAATCTAAAATTAATATAACAGAACAAAAAGTCAAGAATAGGCAACCCACTCCTGAAAAAGAATAATCTGGGATGTTTGCTCTTGATATTAATATTAAGATAATATAAATCTGTAGCAGGGGTGCTCAATAGAAACGTAATACAAGCTACACATGTAATTTAAAATTATCTAGCAGCCACATTAAAAGCAAAAAGCTTATATGGATCAAATGGATAATATGTATTTTAATAACACATTTAACCCAATATATTGAAAATATTATTTCAATATGTAATCAACATAAAAATAAGTAAAAAAAAATACTTTATTCAAAAGTCTGTAAAAAACAGTATATATTTTACATTTACAGAATTTATCTCATTTTAGACTACCCACATTTCAAGCACTCAATAGTCAACATAGCTAGGATCATAATAACACAAATTTATAGTATTTAAGTAAGTATGGTATTAGGTCAAGGATTGACTTATTAGCCAAATAACCTCAAGAGAGAGCCTCAAACCCCTAAGGACATATGGAAGCTCAATGTTTGGAAGAATAGGCATTGCAACTTACTATAGTATATGTAGTAGGTGGTGATGGGGTAGTTGATTATACATTAGGAAGAAAATAAAATTGGATTTCTATCTCATGTCTTGCACAAAATTCAGTTTCAGCTGAAATAGACTTAAAAATGAAATGCAAGCCTTTAAACATTTGGGAAAAAATACAGAAAAACGTGGATTAAATATCATGACCTTGGAGTACGGGCAGATTTTTTAAAACATAAAAGCATTAACTATAGTGGACAATATTTTAATAAATGACTATACTAAATTTAAGTTATACTAAATGTAAGTTTAAGAACTGCTGTTTGTTAAATTATACCATAAAGTAAATAAAAAAACAAGCCACATACTAGGAAGATTTATTTGCAACACATTTAAAAAGCATTATGGTTCAGAATACCTAAATAACTCCTAAAAAGTCAATAATAAAAATATGTAAACCCAACAGACAAATAAGTATTTCAGAGAACATGAAACACTAAAGAAAAAATAAAAATGTATAAATATTCTCAACTTCATTAGTGATCAGGAAAACACAATTTAGGAATAGAAAATATCTTTTTAAATTTTTGTATTTTTAAAATTTTACTTTAAGTTCTGGGATACATGTGCTGAACGTGCAGGTTTGTTACATAGGCATACATGTGCCATGGTGGTTTGCTGCATCTATCAGCCCGTCATCTGGATTTTAAGCCCCATATGCATTAGGTATTTGTCCTAATGCTCTCCCTCTCCTTGTCCCCCACCCCCCAACGTGCCCCAGTGTGTGATGTTCCCCTCCATGTGTCTATGTATTCTCACTGTTTAACTCTCACTTATAAGTGAGAACATGTAGTGTTTGGTTTTCTATTCCTGTGTTAGTTTGCTGAAGATGATGTTTTCTAGCTTCATCCATGTCCCTGCAAAGGACATGAACTTATTCTTTTTTTATGGCTACATAGTATTCCATGGTGTATATGTGCCACATTTTCTTTATCCAATCTATCATTGATGGGCATTTGGGTTAGTTCCAAGTCTTTGCTATTGTAAAGAGCACTTCAATAAACATATATGTGCATGTGTCTTTATAGCCCAGTGATTTGAAATCCTTTGGGTATATACCCAGTAATGGGATTGCTGGGTCAAATGGTATTTCTGGTTCTACATTCTTAAGGAATCACCACACTGTCTTCCACAATGGTTGAACTAATTTACTCTCCCACCAATAGTGTAAAAGCTTTCCTATTTCTCCACATCCTCATCAGCATCTGTTGTTTCCTGACTTTTCAGTGATCACCATTCTAACTGGCATGAGATGGTATCTCTTTGTGGTTTTGATTTGCATTTCTCTAATGACCAGTGATGATGAGCATATTTTTTTATGTTTGTTGGCCACATCCATGTCTTCTTTTGAGAAGTGTCTGTTCATATCCTTTGCCCACTTTTTGATAGGGTTGTTTTTTTTCTTGTAAATTTGCTTAGGTTCCATGTAGATTCTGGGTATTAGATCTTGTCATATGAATAGATTGCAAACGTTTTCTCCCATTTAGTAGTAGGTTGCATGTTCACTCGGATGATAGTTTCTTTTGCTGAGCAGAAGCTCTTTAGTTTAATTAGATCCCTTTTGTCAATTTTGGCTTTTGTTGCTATTGCTTTTGGTGTTTTAGTCATGAAGTCTTTGTCCATGCCTGTGTCCTGAATGGTATTGCCTAGGTTTTCTTCTAGGGTTTTTATGGCTTTTGGTTTTATGTTTAAGTCTTTAATCCATCTTGAGTTAATTTTTGTATAAGGTGTACACCTTATTGAAAATATTTTAAATCCAATAGATTGTCAAACTTAAGAACTATTATTCTATGTGTGGAGAATTAGCATTCTTCTATACTCTTAGAGTGTAAAGTGGTGTAGCCACCTTGGAAAACAATTTGATGGTTTTTTTTTTGTTTTGTTTTGTTTTGTTTTTTTTTTGAGATGGAGTCTCACTCTGTCACCCAGGCTGGAGTGCAGTGGCACGATCTCGGCTCACTGCAAGCTCTGCCTCCTGGGTTCACGCCATTCTCCTGCCTCAGCCTCCCAAGTAACTGGGACTACAGGCACCTGCCACCACACCTGGCTAATTTCTTTTTGTATTTTTAGTAGAGACAGGGTTTCACAGTGTTAGCCGGGATGGTCTTGATCTCCTGACCTCGTGGTCCACCTGCCCCAGCCTCCCAAAGTGCTGGGATTACAGGTGTGAGCCACCACACCCAGCCAATGGTATTTTTTAAGTAACCAATGTGCATACTGATGACTTGTGATTGTATCCTTGATGTGTACTGGTTAGTTTGGAAGGCTATATATAGAGTAACTTTCATAGCTGTGTTGTTTATAATGGTATGCAAGACTAATGCTATTGATAGGGGAATGAATGAATAAAGTATGTTTACATAATGGAATATTACATAGCAGAGAAAATAAATATATACATATGCAACAACACAGATAAATCTTAATAATACAATTGTAAATGAAAAAAAAACAAATTTCATTCTTTTGTGTATTTTATTTTTATTTATTTATTTATTTATTTATTTGAGACAATGTATCACTCTGCTGCCCAGGCTGCAGGGCAGTGGCACAGTCTCAGCTCACTACAGCCTCTGCCTCCCAGGTTCAGGCGATTGTCATGTTTCAGCCTCCTGAGTAGTTGGGATCACAGAAATGTGCCACCATGCCTGGCTAATTTTTGTATTTTTAGTAGAGATGGGATTTCACCATGTTGGCCAGGCTGGTCTCAAACTCCTGGCCTCAAGTGATTCACCTGCCTTGGCCTCACAAAGTGCTGGGATTATAGGTGTGAGTCACTATACCTAGCCCTAACAAATTTCTTAAGACTAATACAGACTGCTATTATTTTTATAATACCTTTATTGATATATAATTTACATACCATAAAATTTACCTTTTAAAAGTGTACAATTCAGGCCAGTCACGGTGGCTCACACCTGTAATCCCAGCACTTTGGAAGGCTGAGGTGGATGGATTACTTGAGGTCAGGAGTTCTAGACCAGCCTGGACAACATGGTGAAAACCTCGTCTCTACTAAAAATACAAAAATTATCAGGGCGTGGTGGTGTGTGACTGTAATCTCAGCTATCCAGGAGGCTGAGGCAGGAGAACTGCTTGAACCTGGGAGGTGGAGGTTGCAGTGAGCCGAGATCATGCCACTGCACTCCAGCCTGGGTGACAGAGTGAGACTCTGTCTCAAAAAAAAAGAAAGTGTACAATTCAGTGGTTTTTAGTAAATTCACAGAGCTGTGCAGCCATTACCACTATTTAGTTGCAAAACGTTTTCATCATCCCTCTTCTGTCCTGCTGAACCTGTGCCCAGAGTTACTCTAAAATGGCAGCTGGGGTGTTCCTGCAAGGGTTGTCCCTAAATGCCCAAACTGTCTTGAGACGAGACTGATTGGGATTCCAAAGAAAGCAGCACTAAATGCTAAGGTGAATAACACAAAGCATTTATTATGGGAACTTAACATACAGAGGGCTGTAGAGTCCCCGCAACAGATAGCAAGAAAAGAGATGCTCTACCCTGGTATATCAGTAATGAGAAGATGGGGTTATGGAGTTTATGTCAGGGCTGTCCAATCTTTTGGCTTCACATTGGAAGAAGAAACATTGTCTTGGGCCACACATAAAATAAACTAACACTAACGATGGCTGATAAGTTAAAAAAAAATCACAAAAAAAATCATAATGTCTTAAGAAAATTTACAAATTTGTGTTGCCGCATTTAAAGCAGTCCTGGGCTGCCTGTGACCCGCGGGCTGTGAGTTGGACAAGCTTGGTTTATATGGAAGTTTAAGGAATGTAGCTCAGGGCTGGGGCTAGTTTCTAAGTCTTTAGTAACATGCTTGATCTTTTAATGTTTTGAGAAACAATCTAAACACCTTTATCAGTGCCTGGGAATGTTCAAGGCCCTGGCGTGGGTTCAAGCCTGCAGGGGAAAACACGCAGTTGGCTGAAAGGTAAATGGGGAGGTAGGGGACCTGGGAGACCCCACAGTCCCCAAAAGATATCTCATTATCTATCAGTCACTATTCTTTTTCTCTCTCCCCATCTTTTAACAACCACTAGTCTACTTTATTTGCCGTCTCTATGGATTTGTCAATTTTGTACATTTCTTTAAAGGAATTATATAATATGTGACCTTTTGAGTCTTACCTTTTTCACTTAGTATAGTATCTTCAAGATTTATATATATTAGCCTGGGCACAGTGGCTCATGCCTGTAATTCCCAGCATTTGGGAGGCCAAGGCAGGAGGACCACTTGAGCCTAGGAATTCAAGACCTGACTGGGCAGCATAGGGAGACCTTGTTTCTACATAAAAACTTTAAAATAAGTAGCTGAGTGTGGTGCCATGTACCTGTAGTCCCAGCCACTTGGGGGTATGAGGCAGCAGGATTGCTTAAGACAGGAAGGTTGAAGCTGAAGTGAGCCATGATCATGCCACTGCACTCCAGCCTTTTCAATGAAGCAAGACCCTGTCTCAAAAAAAAAAAAAAAATATATGTATATATATATATATATATATATATATATATATATATAAAAACAGGTACCAATATTTCATTACTTTTTATTGCTGTCATATCCATTATATGGATATAACATATTTCATTTATTTATCAGATAGAAATCTGGGTTATTTGTACTTTAGGAATATTAATAATACTATTGTTATGAACTTTTGTGAAAAACTTTGGTTTTGACGTACATTTTTCAGTTCTCTTGGATATATGCCTATAAATGGAATTGCTGGTCATAGAGTGTATTAGTCCGTTTTCATGCTGCTGATAAAGACATACCCAAGACTGGGCAATTTACAAAAGAAAGAGGTTTATTGGGCTTACAGTTCCACATGGCTGGGGAGGCATCACATTCATGGTGGAAGGCAAGGAGGAGCAAGTCACATCTTGCATGGGTGGTAGCAAGCAAAGAGAGGGCTTGTGCAGAGAAACTCCCATTTTTAAAACCATAAGATCTCATGAGACCCATTCACTATCATGAGAACAGCACAGGAAGGAAAGACCCATGATTCGGTGATCTCCCACGGGGTCCCTCCCACAACACATGGGAATTATGGAAGATACAAGATGAGATTTGGGTGGGGACACAGAGCGAAGCCATATCATAAGGTAATTGCATTTAACATTTTAAATAACTGCCAAATTATTTTTCGAAGTGTCCATACCATTTAAAAATCTTACCAGTAGTATGTGAAGGTTCCTATTTCTCCACATCCTTAGCAGCACTTGCTGTTGTCTGCTTTTTTATTTGAGCCACCCTAGTATGTGTGAAATTTTCATTTGGTTATAATTTGTATTTCTTTAATGACTAATGATGTTGGGCACCTTTTCATGTGCTTATTGACACAACTATTTTTTCTAATGTACAAATTGAATCAAAAGTGAAATAATACATTCTTTATATATTTATGTATATTTACATATTTAGTATCTATATATAGTATAATCATAAAATAAGTTATATATTAATATAAAATATATGTGCATGTGTAAAATTGATAGGATAGTAATTATCTCTGGAGGAGGTAGGTGAATGAGACCAGAAATGAACACGAAAGTAGCTTCAGTCATATTAATTAGGTTCTAATTCTTAGGATAGATAGGAGTTTTACTAGTATTCATTTTATTGTGCTTCATAACTTAACTTCATAACAAATCCTATCCTTATTGTCTTGTTAAAAATATTTATCATGCACCTACAATGTGTCAGGTACCATTCTTGTCCATAGAAGTGGATATAACACAAAATGTGCTTGTGTAACCACCATTTGTTTTAATTAAAAAAGAAATTAAACAAACACAAGAAAAAGTTTATCTTTTACCTCTCCTCTAACTCCAAAGGTATTGGAAAATAGCAACCACCTTCAGTCTCCCTGCTTCTAAAACTTTCTGCTTCCAGCCCGTTCTCAACACTGCGTCAACCGAAATAATAAACAAAGAGAGGCTCTCTAAAAGAAAATGATATTTATTCAGGAATGGACACTGCAATGGGAATACACATACCATAGTAAACTATGCAAGTGTTCAGGGAGGTAAAAAGAAGGAAAAAGTTTTTAAAACAAAACTGAGTAGGATTACATAATTGTCTTCAGATAATTATCTTTGGCTACATGGATCAATAACAAGGGTGGAACTAGTCCGAGGTTGGAGAGGCCGTTGCTGGGCACAAGTCCTCCAAGAAATATTTTTTTGTGTAAGGTTGCAATTAACTTTGTGCAAAACTTATGGTTTCTGCAGAGCGTTTTGTGATTTTGTTAACAAGCATTTTTGTATGAGAACCCTCTCCTTATGGTCTTCCTGGGTTTCTGTTTGTCAGGTTTCTTTTTTTTTTTTTTTTTTTGATTTTGTTGGTTTTGTTGTTAACACAAGTGACTCCATTTTGACTGTGACAACTTTC
Organism: Theropithecus gelada; assembly: GCF_003255815.1. Taxonomy (NCBI): domain Eukaryota; kingdom Metazoa; phylum Chordata; class Mammalia; order Primates; family Cercopithecidae; genus Theropithecus; species Theropithecus gelada. Next base: position 41,770,555 of record NC_037681.1, read on the forward strand.
AGAGATGCCACCAGGATGATCCTTGGGAACCACAATTCTTTCCCACTTAAAAATCTTTTAACAACACCTCACTACTATCATAGATAAGTATAAAATAATAAAATAAAAAGTTATTTTATGTTTTTTGACTTGATTTAATCTATATCCAGCCTCAGAACTCATTGCTTGGATCAAATTGAACCAAAAACCCTTCAACAAGCTCAACACGCCTTGTCATGCCCTGGCCTCTGTAGTGCTGTATCCACCATATGGAACACCTCATCTTCTTCATTTTTTCTTACTGAAGAACTCCTACTAATCCCTCAAAATCAGCAATTTATGGTGCCTGGAATATTCTAGCTATTTACTATTTATTGTTGGAAGGAGGAATGAATAAATAAAAAGGTCCTTTGTCTGTTTAAATAGAAAACTGAAAATTTCTGTATAACGGCATTTCTTTATCCTATTGCACTTGCTCTTTAACTTGCTTTACTCCACTAGATTGTAAGTTTCTGAAGCTCAGAAATCATATCTACATTATCTTTTTATTGACAGCACATTGCAGAGTGTCTGATGAGTAGATGTGCTCTGTGTATTGAATTAATATGTTCCCACTGCCACTGTCCTATCTCAAAGCCTACATCATCTCTTGGCTAGATTTCTTTCTAACCAACTCTGCTTCCAAAATTACTCTCCTCAATCCCTACTGGTGAAGCAAAATAATCAGTTTTTCCTTACAATACCACAAACATTTTGAAAGAAGGAACATGATGGTGTTTAGCTGTGTATCACCCGAATCACCTAATACAGTGCCCTGCTGTAATGTGTGTTCAATACATGTTTTTGGAATGGAGTAATTAATCATTCCACTGTCTTTCAATAATTCCCTCAGTGGCTTATAACAGCGATTTATGTTATTGCTATAGGTCTTCAGGTTGACTGTGAGTCATCTGCTCTTTACTGGACTTGGCTTGGTGATTCTTTTTTCAGGCAGTGGTGAGCTGACCTTGGCTCCAGGTTGGCTCCATATATGTGTAATCTGGGATCTAGGCTGAATGATCAGTGGCTACGTAGGGCATGTCCTTCACAGAGCATATCACAGAGTCCAAGGAGAGTAAGTGCAACTATACTAGCTCATTTTAAGCTTCTACTTGCATCTTATCTGCTAATATCCCATTGGCCTAAGCAAGTCATTTGGAAAAGCTTAAAGTCAATGACAGCTGCGCTTGAGACCATAACAAAGGTGTGGATGCATAGTTCTATTACTGTGAAGTACAGAATTGGGACCAGCAATGTAATCCATCCCACCATGGTAAGATTTTTCTTTTATTCCGAGTAAGGTGAGAGTGAGGTGGGAACCATGGTAAGTAGAAAGGCAACAGCATCTTACTTCTTTACCCTCAAAAGAGTCATTCTTGCATTAAGTCTATACTCACATTCTTGCTTCTGTTGAAAGATGCTTTTTTCTTCTTCTATGCCTTATGGAAACAAGAATAAATGAAAAAAAAAGGAATATGATAGAGAGCCTGGAGACAGATACATGCATGTATGAACACTTGTTTATAGCATAAGTGGTGATGAAGAGCAGTGGAGGAAAAGATGGTCTATTTAAGTAATTGAGCTGGTATATTTGGATATCCATATGGCAGAAATAAAAATTGACCCATATTTCACACCATATGAAAAGGATCAATTCCAGGAGAAATGTACACTTAAATATGAAAAGCCACACCAAAGCTCTTCAGAGTTAATATAGGTGAATACTTTCCTAAATAAGTTAGAAAAAGATTTGTTAAGCAGGATTTAAAAATCATTGACCATAAATGTGACTATATTAAATTTGATAACTGTTTATCAAAAGACACCATTAAAAGAGTTAAATATAAGCCATAGAGTGAAGGAAAAAAATTTACAGTACAATATAACCAAGAGCAAGCAGATCCTCAAAAAAGTTAAACATAGGATTACCATATGACATAAGCAATTCCACCCCAAGTATATCCCAGAAAACTGAAAACGAGTACTCAAGTACATGTACACATGTGTTCACAGAAGTGCTATTCACAAAAGCCAAATGGTGACAACAACACAAATGTCTATCAAAAGATGAATAAACAAATTTTACATCCATACAATGATATATTATTGATTCATAAAAAGAACGATGCACTGGCACATGCTAAATGTAGATGAATCTCTGAAAAGTTATTCTAAGTGAAAGAAACCAGATACAGGATGTCACATATTGTATGATTTCATTTATACAAATCATCCAGAGTAGACAAATCCATAGGGACAGAATACAGATTGGTGGTTGCTAGGGGCTGTGGGAGGGATAGATGGGGAAAACTGCTTGATGGATAATGAATTTTACTTTGGAGTGACAGAAATGCTTTGGAATTAGTGGTAGCGATTGCACCACTTGGTGAATGTACTAAATGCTACTGAGCTGTTCACTTTAAAATGGTTAATTTTATGTTGAAATTTTACTTCCATAAACTACAGACATAATATATGTGTGCATACATTGATATGGGTGTAAATATAGTACTTATATACATGATACACGAGGAGTTTATAGCTAGGGTATATAAACATGTGTTCCAAATCAGTAAGAAGACAATCAGCACAACAGAAAAAATAAGCAAAGGATTTGAAAGGCACTTAACAAAAAATAAAATTCAAATGGCTAATAACCATATGATAAGTTTCTCAACCTTATTTGTAGTCAATAAAATAAACTAAAACTGCAGTAAGGTACATCTATTGGGTTGGTTTAAAAATACAAATAAAGACAAAACTAACAAAACCAACTATTGGTGAGCGTATGGCAGAAAACGACCCTCATATACCCATTGGGAGCATAATTTGATTCAACCAATTTAGACTATGGTTTGGCACTAACTGCTAAATTTCCACAAAGGCATATCCTATGCCTTTATAGAAATCCTCCTTGGTTAAAATTTGAGAATAATGTGCGTAATGTTCCTGAGCCATGTGTAAGAATGTTTATAGTATTAGTTTAAAATAACTCAAATGCCCATCCATAGTAGAATGGATGGGTAATTTGTAATATATCTGTATAATGAAATATTATGTTGCAATACAATGAACAGGGTGATAGCCACATGCAATAACATAAATTGATATTCTGGATATGATGTTGATAGAAAAAAGTCAGGTGCGATCAATAAATAAAGTATAATTTTATTTATTGGCATTCAAAAAGTAACAAAATGGGATATGTTAGCCTGATTTTATCATTTCACAATGAATATATATATCCAAACATTATGTTGTACTCCATAAGTATATACGATTATAATTTGTCCGTTTAAAACTAAAATAAAACTTAAAAAGAAAAGCAATAAAATTAAACCATAGTTGTTATGCATGCATACCACTTAGTGAAATAATAAGGAAAAGCAGAAAAGTGATTAACATAAGTCAGGATAGCGATGTTTTAGGGGAAAAGGTTTATTATTAAAAGGAGCATATGGAAGTTTTCTGAGTTGTGGGCTGTCATCTGTTTTGAAGTTTTTGGTAATTTATAACAATTCATTCAGTTGTACTTATATTTTATACATTTTTGTTTGTCGTAGTTCACAATAAACGGGTTTAGAAAATCCCTATATGCCAAGTTACCTTCCTTCTCAAGTGTCCCTACCTCCCCTGACATCCACATCCAAGTTATTCCTTCATTCTCCATGTGAGCAGCTGAGAATACCCTCTGTGGTAGGCAGAATTCCACAATGACACCCAATGACCCTTTCCTTCTATAATTCCCTTCTTATAAAATGTGAGCAGAACTCGTGCATTCAATGGTATATCAATCCTATTTTTATTTTCTATTAAATGACAAAATGTATTTAAGGTTACGAATCGGTTTTCTTTCAGGTAATTAAAAGGAGATTACTCAAGTAGGCCTAACCTAATTATGTGAATCCTTTAAAACAGGGGTCCCCGACCCCCTGCCTGCAGATCAGTCCATGGCCTGTCAGGAACCGGGCCACACAGCTGCTGGCAAGAGAACATTACTGCCTGAGCTCCGCCTCCTGTTAGGTCAGCAGCAACATTAGATTCTCATAGGAGTGTGATCCCTGTTGTGAACTGCGCATGTGAGAAATCTAGGTTACGTGTGTGCTACTTATGAGACTCTAATGCCTGATAATCTGCGATGAAATGGTTTCATCCCAAAACTCTCTCTCTCTCCACCTTGCCATCTGTGGAAAAACTGGTTTCCATGAAACCAATCCCTCATGCCAAAAAGGTTGAGGACCACCACTTTAGAAGTACATCTGGCCGGGCACGGTGGCTCACGCCTGTAATCCCAGCACTTTGGGAGGCCGAGGCGGGCGGATCACAAGGTCAGGAGATCGAGACCATGGTGAAACCCCGTCTCTACTAAAAATACAAAAAATTAGCTGGGCGCGGTGGCAGGTGCCTGTAGTCCCAGCTACTTGGGAGGCTGAGGCAGGAGAATGGCAGGAACCCGGGAGGCGGAGCTTGCAGTGAGCCAAGATCGCGCCACTGCACTCCAGCCAGGGGGACAGAGCAAGACTCCGTCTCAAAAAAAAAAAAAAAAAAAAAAAAAGAAGAAGAAGTACATCTAGAGCCCAGAGGCAGAAGAAGTAAGTGAAAGAGATTCAAAGCATGCAGAGGATTCTCTGCAGTGGATATTCTCCATTGCTGGTTTTGGAAAGGAGGTGCCACAAGGCAGGGAACGGTGGGTAGCCTCTAGGCACAAAGAGAAAACTCAGTCCAAAGGCCTCAGTCTTACAACTGTAAGGAACTGAGTCCTTCCAACACCCAGAATGTCACTATTCACAATAGCAAAGACTTGGAATCAATCCAAATGTCCATCAGTGACAGACTGGATTAAGAAAATGTGGCACATATACACCATGGAATACTATGCAGCCATAAAAAAGGATGAGTTTGTGTCCTTTGTAGGGACATGGATGCAGCTGGAAACCATCATTCTTAGCAAACTATCACAAGAACAGAAAACCAAACACCGCATGTTCTCACTCATAGGTGGGAACTGAACAATGAGATCACTTGGACTCGGGAAGGGGAACATCACACACCGGGGCCTATCATGGGGAGGGGGAAGCGGGGAGGGATTGCATTGGGAGTTATACCTGATGTAAATGACGAGTTGATGGGTGCTGACGAGTTGATGGGTGCAGCACAGCAACATGGCACAAGTATACATATGTAACAAACCTGCACGTTATGCACATGTACCCTAGAACTTAAAGTATAATAATAAAAAATAAATAAAAAATAAAAAATAATTAAAATTAAAAAAAAAAAAAAAAGTGAATTCATCCCCAGAGTTTCTAGATAAGAACACAGCCCAGTCAGCGCCTTAAGTGTGATACCCTGGGCAGATACCCTAACTGTGAGATAAATAAATCAGCATTGTTTCAAGCCATTACACTTGTAATAACTTGTTACACAACAATAGAACTTTGCTCCTACTATAC